>NW_022146355.1:0-600000 GCF_002938485.1 Sitophilus oryzae | reverse complement strand
AAGTAATGTATTCATTTGTATATTATTTTTTATTATTTTATTGCATATTTTTTTTAAGTTTGAAAGCTTATCGATATTGTAACGATGAATAGATTAAATATTTAAAAAAAAACAGAGCCGGACTTGAAATTTGTTTAAATAAATAATTGTGTTCAAATCTCTGAAACAAAAAAATATTAAGTGTGGCATATCATTGTATTCAGGAGACCGAGTTCTTTCAAAATATGAAATAAAAAATGCATGTCCGTATTTAAAAAAATTAAGTTGGCCTCTGTATCTCACAAATTATCAGCTAATTTGAAAATCTAAAAATACTATCAGATAGCCCTCATAAAGTGGCTATGAGAATCTGCAATTTGTTTTTTGATTTTCTTAAAAGTAACGACGGGAAAAAATAAAATTCATTTTTAAAAAAATCCGTTTTTTCCAAGAAACTCAGCAATCCAAAAATTTTGAAAACTTTTTTGATGGCATCTTGGTGAACATCCCAAAGCGCAACTTTGCCCCAATTTAACCATGTTCGTATCTATTACGGTTACCGAGATACCAATGCTCGTACCTCGAATTTGTAGCACCCTGTATATGTTTTTAATTTCTATGGGTTTCTTAGCCAAGTTATATTTCTGTTGTCAAAAATTCCTAACATATGCGTTTTACTTTATTTTTGTGCCCGTTCTTGAAAATTAATGAAATTGTTTGTTCACAAGTTTGAATATATTTTACAGTGTTAAAATAACAAGCTTTTTATAAAATCTCTTCATCATGTATTTTAAACTGAAAAAAAATTGGGGTTCGTCGGACCCCAGCACGCCATAAGCGTTACAAAAGTTCACCACGCCAGTTGAGGGTTAAAAGGCGGAAGTCAAGGCAAAATTAATTTTTAAAAAGACCGATTAACATCTGGCAACCCTGTTTATTTACAAAAATCCGAAAAGAATGGGGAAATACAAAGAAATCTGTCTTTTAAACTTTTTTATTGCAAATAATAATCGGTAATTATTTTATGTTTAATTAAATAATAATATATTAAAACTAATATCACAGACCAATAAATAAAATAACAAAACTTAACAACATTTAATCTAGTCTTATTAACGATGCTAGATTCCTGTGAGACTAACCGTCGAAATTTTCCTAATTTTGCTTTGACGTGTCTCCGGTCCATCCCAGGGTTGTCGGTCAGCTGTTATAAATATTACATAGACCACTCCTCCAACAATGGCGAATCCGGCAGAACCGAGAAACAGCATTCTCCACTTAAGCGGATCGGTCTAAAATAACATAGATATTAAAGTTGAAGCAAATAAGTAGTTTTTTTTAATTTCAATTTTTGAGATTAAACCCAAAAAATTGTTATTTTAAATTATTTTTTTTGGTTGGATATTGATCAAAATTAAATTCCTATTTGAAACCCTTCGGCAGATTTCCTGAATATATTTCTAAGGGTTTTGAATAAGTGTAGTTCTGAGGAACAACAATTAATTTCGGAGATATAACGAAAATCATCTGAATAAAAAATTTAACATTTTATTTTTCACAAATAAAGCAAGTATTGGTTTCTATTTTTTTTAAACCGTTTATTTTAGGTATAGGAACATGAATAATCAAACAGTAAAGAATTGAAAAACCTTTTCACTAGCGAAATAAAAAAGTGGGTTTCTATTTGAAAAAAAAATATTTATGACATTTTTTTGACAGTTTGTTCCTCCAAAAATTGGAAACTTTTTTTTTCGCAAAAACGGTTACTAATGTTTGGTATAGAGTGTTTGTTATCAAAATTCACAAAATTTTACAGAGAATTAAAGTATGTAATAAAAAATGAGAGTACTCATTTAAAATAAGAAAGTTGCTGTCAACTTCCGGTATTTCCGGAAGTGCCGTCATATTGAAAATATTTTTAATTCATAGATCTCGTTGTCAAACAATGATGTGCAAAAAATCTCCGATCTAGATGTTGTGGTTCTCTAGAAACTTCTAATGCACGCTCAGCTTGGGACACCCTGTATAGGTACATTTTGCTTTATAAATTTAAAAAGAAATATATTAAATTTATATTTATAATATTGTTACGTAAGATATCTTCTAACAAACTTTTTTGGTATAAAACCAGTTTATGAAACCTTAATATGCGTTTTATTTTCAAAGTTTATTAGAAATAGTAACCTACCCTATATTTTTTTTATTTATTTTGAGACGCTTATTCAAAAATTAAATTAGAAAATATTCAGATTAAATCTAGTTATTTTATTATCTCGTTTTGTTTAGTGTCATCATTATGTAAAACTGATTTAATATTAAAAATACAATCGTATTATTTATTTTTAGTTTGTTTTGACGCTTGTGACAAGAACTAATAAATATTTAAATTTCTTTCTTGTCAATCAAACGGGTAAAATCAGAATAGCCAACTACTTCAACCATTTTGGATAGAACTGTACTATTTTTTAATATTTTGAGTGAATAACCTACCAGATCGGTAATCAGCCATTGGCATAATAACGGTCCAGCTATCGAGAATATTTGAGATGTTCCATTCAACAGTCCAAAGAGAACTCCAGAAAATCTTGGGGAAATGTCCAAATGGCTCACGGAGCCTCCAGCTAATATTCCAGCGCTAACCATACCCATCAAGCCCAGAACCAAGATAGACATGTGAGGATTAGATGGCTCCAGATATCCAAGCCAAATCAGACATCCGGCAAGACCAAACGTTGCTATAAGAAATTTGTTACTATATGTCTACTTTTAAAGAAAGTTATTTCTGCATAATTACTGAAAATGCTGAACATTAATTAAAAACTGAAATATTGTTTTATAAAAAAGTATTTCCAGAGTTTGTAGAAAAAAAAAATTTAATCTATAATATATATAGAAAACATATTTTGGCATTACCTATTGAGTTGAACAAACGTCGTGACGTCACTGTTGATAGATATTTGTTTCTGATGATCCAGTCAGACAAGGGTCCTGTAAGTAGTGCAAACACAAAAGTGGCTGCTGTCGAGACAGAGGCAACCAATCCACTCTGAAAATAAGGTTAAAATATTTTAATATTAATTCACTTATTCAAAATTATTAGAATATTTAATATTTTTAAATATCAAATACATCTTTTCCTTATTAGTAAATATAAAGTTTATGACATTTTTTTCATTTGTTATGAGTGTATTATTAATAATTTTAATACGCTGATGACTGCGCTGTAGTTGCAAAAATGTTACAGCAGTTAAAAGAAATACTGAACACATATACCTGAGCATACAAGACTTTGGGCCTTAAGCTGAACATCCATAAAACTCCTGACTTTGATAAAGTCTTTCCCTGAAAATCATAACACTGCTATAAAAATCGCAGAAGAACTATTGGCAGTTTGATTTCAGGAAAGCCTAATATCGACTCTGAAGTTTAGCGCAGGATTAGCAGCGCCTCGAGAGCATTCTGGTTTGGTTCTAAAACCATGACTTGAACACCCATGTTATATGGAAGCAAAACCTGGGTGTCGTACCGCTGGCACACGAACGCATTAAACAAGTTACAACAGAGACACTATAAAGAACTGTCAATTATCACATGGTACCACCATGTCTGAAACGTATCGGTCATGATTACTAAATGCCGCTTAAGATGTGCAGCTCATGTCTGCGAGATGTAACAGAACTGCCTACCGAAATCTCTTCTTTACCGTGAGCTTGTTGATGGTAAGAAGAAACCATGTAGATAGCTCAAAAAGGTACAAGGATATTTCCCATGAAAACTTAGAAGGGTAAACTCAGTTAACAATGAGAACCAAAAAGTAAAGAGGCAACAAAGTAATGAGATTTTTGAATGTCCCGAGTGCAGAAGAGAAATAACATCACGTATCGGGCTTTTCAGTCACAGTAAAGCTCATTAAAGAAAATGCCTTGTGTAACCATCGTCTCATCATCATCATCATCATCGCGCAGCCCCCTTTCACGTCCATAGTTGAACATAGGCCTCCTCTAAACGTCTCCAGTTCTCGCGGTTTTTAGCTGTTGCAATCCAGTTAGTTGTTATTCGTTTCAGGTTGTCGGTCCATCGGGTGGGAGGTCTGCCTTGGCTACTCTTGTCGGCTCTTGGTCTCCACTCTATAAGTCTTTTGGTCCATCTCCCGTCTACCATTCTAGTAATGTGTCCAGTCCATCTCCACTTTTGTTTTGTGATTCGCTGGATAATGTCATCCACTCCCGTACGTCGGCGTATCTCTTTATTTCTTACTCGATCTCTCAAAGTCAGGCCAATCATAGATCTCTCCATCCGCTTCTGTGTCACTCTCAATTTTTCTGCGGTTGCTTTTGTTAGAGCGAGTGTCTCTGCGCCATAGGTCAAAACCGGGAGGATACATTGGTTAAATACCTTTCTTTTCAGGTGTATTAGGATATTTGCTCTAAAGATGTCCCTCATTTTTCCGTAAGCCGCCCATCCCAAGGTAATTCGTCTAGCCAGTTCACAGGTTTGGTTATCTCTGCTTATTTTGATCTCATGGCCCAAGTATACATATTTGTGGACTAATTCTATTCTGTTGTTGTGAATTTGTATGTGTTCGCTGGGCACCATATTAGTCATTATCTTAGTCTTGTCAAAATTTATTGTTAGTCCAATCTCGTGTAATGCATCGTTAAGTTCTTGAAGCATGTCTTTGATCTCTCCCAGACTATCTGACACTATAACGATATCATCCGCAAAGCGTAGGTGGTTGAGTCGCCAACCATCGTCTGATGCGTTTCAAATATTCGTCAGCGAGTAATGGCAGTATGTAAGTATTAATAATTAATATTATATAATTATTAATATATTAAAAATTGACTTATTTGGGATATTAAAGTATTTCAAAATTCCAATCTTAAAAATATTATCTTAATTTTTTTTAATATGTTTAAAAAAAACTTATCGGCAAAACAAAAAAAACACTCACCGATTGCACACTATATTTCATTACTTTCGATAGATATGTTGGCATTTCAGCCATCATTGTGTTATAGCACCACACGTTACTAAAGTACCACAACAGCAAAGCATACATCGGTACAAAATTGAAAATCTTCTTCCATGGTACCGGTATTTGCTAAAATAATCTAATTTCAGTATGTGTCTTGTAAAACATGGCATTAAAGTCTTTACAATGTTGCTTTCTTGTTTTAAAGATGCCTGGATATATTTTTTCTCTTCTTTTGTTATTCTGGGATGCGTATCCGGGCTGCTTTGACCAAAAATAGTCCATAATACAGACCACGCTAGACCGAGCGAACCCATTAGGTAAAACAAAAACGGCCAACCTAACCAACTTTCGCAAATGTATCCAGCTGACACTGATCCAAATATTGAACCAAGATATATTCCTAAAATACCAACGAAATCCAAATATATTTATGATAAAAATTAGTGGTTTTCATTTACCTGACCACATTATGTTTCCTAAAGTTGTTCTTTCTTCAAATGGTACCCAGGTACCCAGTATAACATGGCCTGATGGGTACAAAAAACTCTGACCAAAACCTTGTATAATTCTGCACAATATCACTCCAGTCGATCCCAAATGTTCAGCCGCTAAAGGAATCAATAACTGACCGATACAGTTGACTATATAAGCTCCTAGAAGGAAATATTTAACACCGTATGTTCTTCCTACGTAACCAGCAACCACTTGGAGGGTGATATAACTCCAGAATATTGAGGATAAAATTACACTTGTGTTTTTCCAGTCATAGGTCTGAAAATTATTCATTTTTATTATAAAAATTTAGATTTTTTTCAAAATGTTTTACCGGTATATTTGGATTTGGACTGGCAGTGCTATTTGTCATTGCTACAATTGCCACTGAGAGGTTTGTTCTCATGCCAATAGCTAGGGTTATTCCAACCATCATTAAGATAATTTGAACATAGCGACATCCAAAAGTAGGGCCTAGAATATATATTTTAGTAAAAAAATATATACTGGGTGGTCCGAACTGTATTCCGGAAACTTCGGCAGCATATTCTGCAGATAAAAATAAGTAAACATTTTAGAATAAATGTGTGTCCTAAAATGCTTAATTTCGGAGATACAGAGTGCAGAAGTTTCATTTTTATTTGGATTTTTTCGAAATAATTTATGAAGGTACGTAAATATTTAGATGAAAATTGTTGTCTGGGATTTTTTGACATGAGAAATTTGATTTTGATGTCAATATGACTCCCACTTGTAGAGGGCAACACCTACATATTTTTTAACTTGTTTGAAGAGTAATAACTTTTCGTCCGTACCTGTATAAAACGACCGACTAAAAAAAATATACATTTACGACGCTTTTTACGTAAAAAAGGTCTCTTGGCAAAAATTGCTATGAGTAATACGAGCTCAAGATATTTGGAATCGAATAAAAAAATTATGATTAATTTGAAAAAATGCAAATTTCCCAAATTTATTATTTCAGTCAAATAACTATCTACTCAACGTGTTTATTTTTTGTTAATAATGACATGTGTTGACTATTTCCATTCTAAATATCTTGAGAACGGTAGCTCGTAGCCATTTTTTCCAAGAGACATTTTTTACGTAAAAAGTCACGGAAATGAATATTTTTTCACTCAGTAGTTTTATACAAGAACGGACAAAAAGTTATTAGTTTTCAAAAGGGTTAAAACACATGTAGGTGGCGCCCCCTACAAATAGGAGTCATATTGACATCAAAATCAAATTTATCATGTCAAAAAACCTACAAACACCAATTTTTATCCAAATATTGACGTTACTTCAGAAATTATTTGGAAAAAATTGAAATAAAAATGAAAGTTCTACACCCTGTATCTCCGAATCTAAGTATTTTAGGACATACATTTATTCTAAAATTTTTACTTATTTTTATCTGCAGAATATGCTATAGAATATAGTTCGGACCACCCTGTATATAGATGAAAATTGCAGTTTAAAATTATCACTTTTTATAGTTTTTTTTTTATTTTGGTAATAAAATAACTAGAATTGAGTAACTTACCTTTATCCGTAATTTCTTCTTCAATTTTGTTAGGCTTTATTTCCATTATCTGTAACTTGGTGTCGTTGATTTGAACACTAACTTTTTTCTTAGCGAGAGAAGCCATTTTGCCGATTTTTTGCTGAAGCTTGCAGCGAAAAAATTCTTTATTGATGACTAGTTTCGAGAAATGGAGTAAATTGACGAGTGAAACGTTTCAACTGTTGCTGGTACGTATTTAAGTGTTTTATACAGTTCAACACTTGTTGCCGGCGAGATAAAATGTTGTTTGCCGTTTGATTTTGATTATGATTAAGTATAGCTTTCTTCAATTACCTCATAATCGGACGAAGATTACATAAATAATCGAAAATCGATGAAATTAATTACTTTATAATACATATTTGTTAATTATTGTAGAAATAATGAGGTTCTTGAAGAGATACCTACTTGAGTATTTAGCAAGAAATATGAATGATAAATTGGTGAATGGTCGTAAAGTAAATAGATTACTTAGTGCATACAAGGCGTTTAATTTAAGATTACAGTTTATACTTAAATTAATAATAATTAGTTGCAATAATTAGTTTTTTGAAAACATTTTGGATTTTTTTAGGTTTTAGTTAAAAACATATTTCTTAATAATATGACAACATACGTAATGGATTAAATTTACAATAAAGAAAACCCTGAAAAGATTCAGTTGTTCTCAAACCCTCATGTTGCCATATTATCAAGACATTCTTCTTCTTTTTAAAGTGCCTTCTCCATTCAGTGAAGATCGGCAACAACCATGGCAAATTCCTCTCTATTTTTCGCTCTTCTCAGCAAAGTATGTGAATCCAGGCCTGTCCAATCTCTAATGTTCTTCAGCCAGGAGCATTGCCGTCGTCCGGGTCCGCGCTTTCCATCAATTTTACCCTCGATGATGAGCTGAAGGAATTCATACTTGCTATGTCTCATGATATGGCCCAAATAGGCTGCTTTCCTCTTTTTTATTATGTCGAGGAGTTCTCGGTCCTTGTTCATTTGATTTAGAACTCGTTCATTCGAGACACGGTCAGTCCATGGTATTCTCAGCATTCTGCGATATACCCAGATCTCAAATGCTTCCAACTTATTTATTGCGCTTACTTCGAGTGTCCACGACTCAATCCCGTAGAGAAGTGTGGAAAGTACGTAGCACTTGACGAAGTTTTCTTTTATATGGATGTTGAGAGGTTTATCGCACAGTAGGTTCCTCAATTTTAGAAAGTTTGATCTAGCCATCTCAATTCGAGCTCTGATCTCAATGTCTGGGTTTAGGTCTTCACTAATCCAACTGCCGAAATATCTAAACTTTGAGACTCTTGCTATTGGTGTCCCACCTACGACTACCTCCGTTGTCTGTCTTGCATCTCTATTTATCACCATGACTTTTGTTTTGTTTGTATTTATCCTGAGACCCATTGAGTCGCCCACCGAGGACAGTCTATCAAGAAGTCTTTGCAGGCCCTCAGTGGTGTCTGCAATAACGACGGTATCATCAGCATATCTCATGTTGTTAATCAGCCTGCCATTCACTTTTATGCCGTCTTCTGATCCCTCAAGCGCATTTCGAAATATTAGTTCGGAGTACATATTGAAGAGCATAGGGCTCAATACGCATCCTTGCCTAACTCCACACTTGATAGGTATTGCTGTTGTTTCAGTGTCCTGTAGTTTTACTGTAGCTACTTGTTGTTCGTATAGCTTTTGGATAATTTTCAGGTCTTGAGTATCCAGGCCTCTTCTTTCAAGGATGCTCAGCAATTCCCTGTGGTTGACGCAGTCGAATGCCTTCGTGTAGTCTATGAAGCATAGGTGTACCTCCTTTCGTTGATCTCTGCACTTCTGCAAAAGCACCGATAGCGCAAACAGGGCTTCTCTCGTCCCCAGTCCCTCGCGAAATCCCATTTGCTGTTCACTTATGTCTAGCTCACATTTTCTTCGGATTCGATTATGCAGAACCTTTAAAAACAACTTTAGGACTTGACTCATCAGACTTATTAAAAGAAACTGATCACATCTTTTTGCACCAGTTTTTTTAGGAATAGGTATAAATGTCGACCTTAGCCAGTCCTGCGGTATGTTTCCGGTATTGTATACAGAATTGAAGAGGTTTACCAATAACTTTAAATTGTCTCCGTTTATTAGTTTTATCAATTCTGGGTAGATGTTGTCCGGTCCAGCTGCTTTCCCGTTTTTGGTGTTCTTTAAAGCTCTCTCGATTTCTGAGATCATTATATCTGGACCATTTTCAATTTCTATTTGGGAGTGAAAAGAGGGGCCACCGTCATCGAACAGTTCCCTTATGTAATTTAATCAAGACATTATGTTTTTTAATTAAAAATTTAAAAAAACTCCAATTTTTTTCAAAAAAAATCGCAAAAAAACGAAATGTTTCTGAGGTGTAAACATAAAACTTACTAAAGATATTTGCACTTATTTAAGATTGAACTGAGATATACCATATTCATTTATTAAACAAGATATCAAATTGCTAAATATTTAATAATGATAATAGTAACGAGTTTTATCCGTGTGGGGTATTTGAATACCTCACAGATATCTTGGGAAGGAAATAAAACATACATGCCTTTTTTAACTATAGTGTTCATGTGTGTGTGTGCTAGAAGATCGCATCACCAACATTTAAGAAATACTTTATACTATGTTTAACATCTTTTTTGGATATTGAGGAACCATCAAGATCTACTAAATAACATCGTTTTGAAATATTACAGGTACAAAAAAATGGCCAAAAATGATAAAGCAAGGTATTATTTGTATCCCAGAAATTCCCAAAACGTTAAGCATTTTTTGTTTGTTAGGCAAATTTGTTTATTAGTATGTCACTGCTGACAAGTTGGTCTCCATTGGATTAACCCAGCGGTGTTTATAAAAAACAACTATTTAATTTTGTAGATTTTCTTACAGTACAAGTGGTGAAATACACATAGAACTTTTTTGGAGAGATGAATCCGCCACAGTAGTATAGATATTTTTTAAGAAAAAGGTATTAATACAAAAACAATTATTATATTTTAATTTAATATTAATTTAACAACATGAAAAGGAAGTTGTTCTTAAAAGGAAAAATAAGTACTTATATCATTTTATTTTTTGCCAAAATCTGCTGAAATGAAAGTCCAAAGAGTAGCCCGTAATCACCAGATTTTTTTAATATTTAAACGAGTATATAAAATTGCTCCCCATATGATTAGGAACAATACAGACTAGACAAAATAAATTCAAATTCGAACTTTAAAAATACTTTAAAGTACTTCGAACAGATAGATATGTGTATCTAATCGGTAATAATTATTTATTAGAAAAACTGATATATACAAAGACTAGCGTGTACCAGCGATTTCGTTCGCGTCGAATTAATCATTTGTAATGGTAATGATAAAGCAAAGCAAGAGTTTCCATTAACATACAAACTGGATATAATTTTCTCACATTTATGTCAGCATGGGAAAAAACAATATGGCGATATTATTATATAACTTGGTAATATTTGAGGGGTAGTTTCATCTCGTTGGAATTTGATTTTCGAAAAATCCGTTTGAAAAAATAAGCTTTTTACGTCAAGCAGTTTAAGTAGAATCGTGGTTAAGAAATTACCCAACTTTTTGGAACACCCTGTATGATTTTTTTAAAAATTTCAAAATAACAAATATCGTAATATTTGAGGGGCGTTTTCACCCTCTTGGAATTTTAGATTCGAGAAACTCCTCCTTATCGAACCTCTACATCCCACAGTCAATCAGTTTCCCAAAAATCAGCTTTAACCGTCAAGCAGTTCCAGAATCGTGATTACTCAATGGTCATATTTTATGAAACACCCTGTATAAATTTATAAAAAGTCTTAAAATATGTAAAACAACAAAATAAAATATACGAGTTTAAGAGTTTTTCCGAAAAACTCACCGGTTTTTAAATAAAAAATATTTTAATATTTGAGGGATAGTTTCACCCCCTTAGAATTCGAGTTTCGAAAAATCCCTTCTTATCGAACCTCCACACCCTAAAGTCAATCTGTTTTCCAAAAATCAGTTTTTTACGTCAAGCGCTTTAAGCAGGATCGTGATTAATCAATGACCTGATTTTTCGAAACACCTTGTATACATTTTTAAAAAATCTTAAAATATGTAAAAAAACAAAATAAAATATACGTGTTTAAGCGTTTTTTCGGAAACGTGACCGTTTTTTAAATAAAAAATATTGTAATATTTGAGGGGTGGTTTCACCCTCTTGGAACTGGAATTTCGAAAAATCCGTTCTTATCGAACCTCTACACCCTAGAATCAACCTGTATGCCAAAATTGAGCTTCTTACGTTGAGTGGTTTGAGCAGGATCTTGATTAATCAGTATGTCAGTCACTTAAGGATTTTATATATTAGTATAGATCTGAAAATATTGTTGAATAAAGAGAATATTAACCTCACTGCTTTATTTTTAGAATGGCCATTTGTATTTATTCATCACAAAGAGGTACACAAGTACTTTTTATTATTTAATTTTGCCATAAAACTACTTTCGAGTTCTGTGAGTTACTAAGAGATGATGGTCACCAAGACTACTAGGATTATTGTAAAAGATTCTCCACCAACAAGTTCAATTCTAGTAAGAGATCATGCTAAAATAAATAGATAACAGAGTTATCATTTGAATACAATAACCGATTTTTGTATTATTATCTCCTCTTTTATATCTTAATTTATTGGTTGCCTAATGACTAAAGTGGCAGAACAAGAATTAAAACCAAAACTAATGAATAGGCGTAATTTTGTAACCAAACACACCTAATTAATATTACCATAAACTGTGATAAATTCATATTACCATAAATCTTAGAACACGCAGTTGAGGTAATATGATTTTTGTTTTATTTATTTTTTATTGCTTGCACTGCAACTGTAGATACCTTTCCAATTTACAAACGAATGAAAAATAGACCTTATAATTTATATTCATTTATTTTAGAAAAATATAATCTCAAGAGTCCCCACAAACGTTTAGTTTACCACAGATGCTCAGTTCTTCAACACAGGCAAACCAGTTTTCTCAGTTTAACCTGTACTATTGCGAGTCTCCTCTAGGAGATGCGAGACTTATCATTGCTGAATAATAAATAAAACAAAATAATACCCTGTCCCCCTACAACAGGAAGATCTCCATGTATGATGACTTTTAGACTGTACGATGAGCTATAACTCAGGAAAGGGGGACACAATAGCTTTTTAAGGTCTATATCTCTTATTCTACATTCTACAATAGTTTTCCAATTTCCAATAGCACATGATTTGAACGTTGGGAATTGCTTCCCGAGATTTCTGTCTTGCATTCTGTTTACTCGCCCAATAAAGATTTTTTATTCTTGTGATTTGACTGTGAATTTTTGATTTATGACCATTTTATTATGTATTCTTTACTTTGCTGCCTTGTGCGGAAAATCTGACAGTCCGTGGGGACCTTTAATCTATAAACACGTTTTCTTCTAACTTCTACCAATTTTTTCGTTTATCACTTGCAAAAATACAGTAGAAGACAGCCGATGACACCGATATAGCTCCAGTTATACAGTAGACAATTCTCCAACTCACAATATTTTCCTAAAATATTTTTTTTTTATTTTAACAAAAATTACTATATTCTTTATCTCTGTCACTACTTGTACAGCAACATGTTATCATAGTATAAGGAAACTAGTAGTTTTACTCCTTGTCAAATCCTTTGTTCTTTTTCTGCCACTTTATATGACCTTGTTCTTGCCTCCGTAGCCGACGACGTAGCTGTATAGTCGTGGTCTATTAACTAGGCAAAGTATAGACGTGGCACTCGCCATAGTTTCACAGATATGTATTTAGGAAAATATGAGTTCACAATAAAATAAAAAAAAATGATCATCGAGTAAAAACTTGCTTGAAAACGGAATATTTTCACATTTCGTGTAGGTAACAATTCTTCTGTATCTGAAAATCTTCTAATGGGAAAAAATGCGGAAAAAATATATAATGACATATTTTTATATTATTATCTATTTCAGAGATTTTCTACGACTTTTTTTTATTTAAAGCAAGTTTAATTTTCTGTAGATAACTGGATTCGGCATAAAATTATGCTATAGTACACTGTCTTTATTTAAAGCACACTGCGGTGTTGCCATTCTATTTCTTATTTACTAAAAAACTTTGGTTAAAAACATTATATACGAAAAGTGGTAAAAAACTAGAGTGAATATAACTTTATTAATATTTTGCTATGTTTTCTTAAACATGAAGGATATCGGAATAAATTCGTGTAGAAAAATTTACTTTATCTTATACAGGATATTTTTTATGGCGTCACCAAAATCGTAATATTTAAAAAATGTTGTATCTCATTTTTTTTTAAATGCAACACCTTGTATATTATTTTTCTTTCAGATGTAGAATTAAAAGGTGAACATTTTTTGACAAGACAAGACAGACAAAGATTCTATTAGGTGGCTTTGATAAAAATTTACTGTTGAAAGAGCCATATGTAATATAATACTGCGAATATCTGCAACAGCGGTAAAAATTTAGAAACACTTTAAATTAATAAAAAAATGTTCACTTTTTAATTCTGCATCTGACAAAGAAAATAATATATTGAATGTCGCATTTAAAAAAAATGAGATATACCCTTCTAAATATTGCGATTTTGGTGACGCCATAAAAATACCCAATATAGAATAATGTATATAGAATGATGTAAAATAATAAAAAAAAATCAAACTAACTTTACCATAACTTTTTTTGTGACACCCTGTATATAACAAAATATTTTAGGATACACCCCTTTATAAACCTTGAAACATATGAATAAAACTTTTTTCACATCTTCGACAACGACGACGATATTGAACTTCCTCGCACTAATGGACCACCCTGTTTATTTACGGTGGTTTAAAGCTAGGTGTGGTACTTTTCTTCCCTCAAATATAAACTCAATATTTTGTCTATAATATTTTGAATATTGTTATATTACGACCACTTATAATAAAAAATAAATAAAAAAACATAACAAATACAGTCCACTAAATTTATAAGAGATTATGCTATTATAAAATTCTTTCAATTAAAAAATATGAATAATTTGTGGAGACTTTAGATGTACAAAATATTTACTCTAAAATTGTTTCAAAAACCAATTTATATAAATTATCTCGTAAATTATTATTGGAATGAAAATTTTATGGAAAATCCCCTGACCAAAAAATATTTTCATGCACATATTTGAGACAATCTGTATATCTAAAAAACTATTTTTAAAATCTGCCCACATGCTAAAAAAATAATAACATTTAATTAATTACATAATATCTCAGCTTCTAAAATAAACAAATATAATTAAATGTTAATTGATAATTACTATCAGCTTGCCGATTTATATCCGATGGAAATCTAAAAAGACTCAAAGAACAATTTTTTGAATTATTTCCACAATTAATAGCAGCGCACAGTAAGGCACTCATTTTTTGTCAATCCGTCCCTGTGCTCGGACGCAACGCTCGAACCTCACAGCTCGACGGACCGAATTTAACTGAAACGCTTTGCAACCTGCCGATATTCGACAGCTCGCAAAAACTGGCAGAAAATATTTGCGAGAGTGCAACTACTCTTTTCCTTAAACTATGATGTTATAATATCATATTCCATAACACTCTTACTTCGTCTCGTGCAATCCAATGGACCAAAAGTGGTGCAAAGAGTCCAGTTCCTTCTGCTAAAGTGCCAGCTACTCCAAATATAACCCCCGCAAAGTTAGGAGACAAATCAAAAGCACTGAGGTCGCATCCGCCAACGGAAGACACTATTATAAAGATACATTCGACACAAATGATCACAATCATTAACAGCGACTTCTCAACAGGAATATAAGTTGCCAGAATTACAGTTACCGAACAGCCTACTTGACCTAAACAAATAGATAAATTTGCTAAAATATGTAGGGTGTAAATTAATAAGTGTGAAAAAGTTTTGAAGTCAACGGATTCATTTGAAAGTAACTTTTTCAATTATTATGTGTGTAACAGTGTAGATTTTGTAGTATATTGACAAACCTAGTAAATGAAACAATCTTCGGCTATTGACTATTCTCAAAACTTCGTTTTTAACTACATAGTCTGAGAGAAAAGCTATGAAGACACCACTTAATGAACCAATAAGAATTGATCCTCCCATAACTAGACCACTCTGAAATAAATAGAGAACATACAGTAGGAATTAAATTTTTGTTTATTAAAAAAAATGAGTCTAACCATATCCAAATCAAATTTCATTATTTTATCCAGATATATCGGATTTTCCGAGAGTACCATTGTCAAAATAAAGTTAGTTCCAACCAGGCCGACTAAAATAGCCCAGACACTCGTACTAGTAAAGATCTTTAGCCATGGTGTAACACTTTTCTGCAAATATAAATCACTTATTTTTTCATAATTACTTTCCTAATTTCATATACTTCGTCGTTATCACTTTGCTTCAATGTAACTTGAAGATATTTTTTTTCTTCAGCTGATATTTTCGGATGAGACGATGGACTCTGTTGACCGAAGAAGAAATATGCCAGACACCATACGCAATTGACTATTCCGAACAAATACACAGCCCATGGCCAACCCAATGCTGATTGTGATACCATACCAGCTACCGTTGAAGAAACAACTAAACTCAAGCTAACACCTGCAAGCAAGTTAAAATAAGGTAAATTTTAGCTTAAACATATACAGTGTGACCCACTCAAGATTGGGCACCCTCCATAAAATCTGTGTTTATAGTCCGATTTTGATGATTTTTTTTTCAAATATAAAGTTTCAAAAAATGTACTTTAGGGTTCAATGTCATGTTATTTCACAAAAAACAAGGCCTACTTAATAAAGTTTTTGTGGTGAAAAATTTGCAAAATCATATTAGCGATTTTTTTTCAAAAAATTTGAGTACACCCCTACATTCGGCATACCCCAAAACAGTTCTGTACAAAATTTCGTTTAAAAATATTAATTATTAATAATTCTGCAGTTAAATTAAATAATTCCCTATTTTTGCCAATTTAACGATGAGTTATCACGTAACCCTTGAAAAAAACAATCCACAACAATGGGTTTTATTAGCTGTCAATTCTTGCAGCGTAGAATTGAATATTAATTTAATAGCACGCAGAAAAGTGTTGTATCAAGAAATATTATTTGCATTATGGAACAATTAAATATTAGGGATAAAATTGAAATTATTCGTTTAGTGGGTGATAACTATCTTCAAGCAGGAGAAGCTGCCAGAGAATTTAACAACAGACATCCCGACAGACCTGCAGTAAGTAGAAGCACGGTTCAACGAATAAATAGAGTTTTTAATGAAACTGGTTGTGTGTCAAAATACTTACTAAAAAACAGAAGGCCGGAACATCGAATAAATAGGCGGAATGAGGAAATATTAGAATATTTTCGTAACAATCCTCGTGCAAGCATTAGAGGCGCCAGTGTTGATTTGGATATACCAAGGGAAAATATTAGGAGATGTTTGCGAACTAATAAAGTTAAACCCTTTAAACCAAAGATTTTACACACTTTGGAAAACGGAGATGATGTTAGACGATTAGAATTCTGCTTATGGGCTCAAGCAGAGTATTTAAATAATAGAAATTTCTTAAAAGAAATTTTATTTAGTGATGAGGCAACATTTAGTACAAACGGAGTAGTATCCTCTCAAAATTCGCGATTCTGGGCAGTCGAAAACCCTGAATGGGTGATCAATACAAGAAGACAGTATTCTCAGAAATTAAATGTGTGGTGTGGCATACTTGATGATAGAATCATTGGTCCATATTTTTTTGAGAGAAATTTGAATAGTCCAACGTTTTTGAATTTTCTGATTAATGACTTTTGGGATGCAATACATAATTTACCATGCCAAACCCGTTTGAATTTAAAATTTCAATTGGACGGATCACCTGTGCATAACGCGGCAGTTGTCAGGGAATGGTTAAATGAAAATTTTGAAAATAAGTGGATAGGTCGAAATAGCCCGCTAATTGAGTGGCCACCGAGATCCCCGGACCTAACACCCCTTGATTTATTTCTTTGGGGTTTCTTAAAGCAACAAGTTTACAAGTCTAGACCTCAATCTGTAGATGAATTACGTATTAGAATTACAGAGGCTTCTGCAATTCTAATACGCATTAATCTAAGAAAAAGATGCGACAAATGTATTGAACTGAATGGAGGGCTGGTAGAAGCAACTAGAATTATTTGAATATGTTTAACTTATTATTCGGTTATTGTGTTGCTTGTAGTATTTTTATCATTGTTTGTAATAAAACTCGTTGTCGTGGATTGTTTTTTTCAAGGGTTACTTGATAACTCATCGTTAAATTGGCAAAAATAGGGAATTATTTAATTTAACTGCAGAATTATTAATAATTAATATTTTTAAACGAAACTTGGTACAGAACTGTTTTGGGGGATGCCGAATGTAGGGGTGTACTCAAATTTTTTGAAATCGCTAATATGATTTTGCAAATTTTTCACCACAAAAATTTTATTAAGTAGGCCTGGTTTTTTGTGAAATAACATGACATTGAGCCCTAAAGTACATTTTTTGAAACTTTATATTTGAAAAAAAAAATCATCAAAATCGGACTATAAACACAGATTTTATGGAGGGTGCCCGGTCTTGAGTGGGTCACACTGTATATACAGGGTGGCCCATCGAAAACGTTCCGCAAGGCATAACGGCCAGGGTATTTTTTTTTTCAAAAAATCCAAAAACACGTCAACTTTGTTTGTGAGGGGGACAACTTTTGCCCCAAAAATGATTGCAAAATCTTTAACCCTCTAAGCGGTGGTGTCATCCCTCAATTTTTTTCAAATGGGAAGGGGGGTCAAGTGATACTGCAATGAAAAGAGCTTTCTATTCTCTATATTTCCCCGCTTCGTTTTTGAAAATCGGTCGAGTCATTGAGAAAATATTAAGGATTGAAATTTGAAAAGTTTATTTAAACATTTATCAGTAAGTAAATGAAAGGGATAAATTCCTTCAATCAATTTGCTGTTTTTTGTTATTATTTCTAGATGTATACGCATTTTTTCACTTGCCACAAGGTTGAACGATCAGGTGCGGTAGTTGCTAGCTGTTATGTGGCTTGTGCGTTGAAGTTCTTCTCAATATCGTTAAACTGACCTACAATAGAATTTCCAAAAATACCAGCCCACACGTTCAATTTCTGAGGGTTTTGTGTGTGCACCTCGTGAAAAACCCTGGGGTTCTCCTCAGCCCAGTACCGACAGTTGTGCCCAGTTGTGCCGATTAACTACACCGTTCAAAAAGAAAGTACACTCATCCGAAAAACACACATTAAATAGGAAATTATTATCATTTGCCACTCGTTCACTCATAGTTTCACAAAATTCCAAGCGACGATCAAAATCGTCTTCGTTGAGTTCTTGTACCAACTGAATTTTGTACGGGTGGAACTTCTGTTTTTTTTAATATTCTTTGGACACTTGTACGATTCACGCCGGTCTCATTGGCTAATTTTCTTGTACTCAGCGTACTATCCATGGCAACTTGGCCCAATACGAATACCGCCATAGCTTCATTTACTACAGGATTTTCCCTCTGCCTCTTTTTGTTCATAACAGAACCAGTTTCGCGAAATTTTGCTACTAACTCGCGAACAATTTTGCCATAAAGGTGTTTGTCAGGATAGCGTTCATTGACTATGTGCGCAACCCGATACATTCATTATTTTTAAAATAAAGTTCGATTATTTCCACTATTTCTGCAAGTGAGTACACCATGATTGTTAAAAAGTTTAACGATATTGAGGAGAACCTCAACGCACAAGTCACAGAACAGCTATCTAGCAACTACCGCAACTGATCCTTCAACCTTGTGGCAAGTGAAAAAATGCGTAAACATCTAGAAACAATAAGAAAAAACAGCAAATTGGTCGAAGGAATTTGTTCTTATCATTTACTCTGATAAATGTTTGAATAAATTTTTCAAATTTCAATCCTTCATATTTTCTCAATGAGTCGACCGATTTTCAAAAACGAAGCGGGAAAATATAGAGAATAGAAGGCTCTTTTCATTGCGGTGCCACTTGACGCCACTTCTCATTTGAAAAAAGCTGGGGGATGACACCCCCGCTTAGAGGGTTGAAGATTATGCATTCATTTTTGGGGCAAAAGTCGTCCCCCTCACAAACAAAATTGACGTGTTTTTGAATTTTCTGAAAAAAAAATTACTCTGGCCGTTATGCCTTGCGGAACGTTTTCGATGGGCCACCCTGTATAGCAGGTTTTATTGTCTTTATTTATTTTTACTTACACAAAGCTTTGACTAACTGTGATCTAATTAAAACACACATACCTGCAGAAGAGTATTTAAATTCTCAGTTAAACCATTCTGAAGCAACCAAAATAGGTATAGTTAAAACATTATATCATCGAACAATCAATATACAGGATGTTTCAAAAAACATGTGCCATCTCTCGTGGGAAGATTCCTCACGTAAAAATAAGACTTATTTTTCATATCAACATAAGTCCGATTTTGTTTTGTTTCGTAGCTACAGGGTGTTAAAGTCTTAATATTTTTTCAATTTATTGTAATATTTTTCTAAGTACTTTTAGCGTTTCGAATAAAATTTTGAGGGTAAAAGTTACTATAAATGCGACATATTTTAATACTAAAAATGTGTCGACATATTCACCAGCGACGTGCATATGGGTTATCATTGGAATATTTTTCTAAAAAAACCATGTACGCCATTGACTTTTTTTCTTTTGTTAGCAAAATAGTGTAAGCAGTTTAATGCCGATTAAAAGTTGTCTCTTGATATTTTGTCGATTTCGGCCTCCTTGATGAGATAAACGCAATTTTATTAATTTGCCTTGATCCAAGTCTAATAACCTTTAAAAAAATAATTTCATTAACTTGCGAAAGTTTTAAATAAGTACTCATTGATTCCTCATCAAAAAATAGGAAAAAAGTTCCTATAAACATGGTTATCGAAATGCACAGTTTTAGAGTTACAGGATGTTAAAACTTTTTAAAATTGGGTTTTTTGTAATTATCTTAAATACCATTATTTTATATTTAAAATTGCTGTAGGCTGGACTAATAGTAATAATAACTAATAGTAATAATATTTAATAATAAATTCTGTAAAATATATTAATTTAATTTTTAATTTAATTGACAAAATATCAAGAGATGGCCTTTAATTTGCATTAAACGGCCTACTCAATTTTAATATCAAAAGAATATAAGTCAGTGGCACACATATTTTTTTTTAATATTCCAGTGATAACCCATATGCACGTCCCTGGTGAATTTATTTCCACTTTTTTAGCATTAAAATATGAAGCACTTATAGCAACTTTTACCTTCAAAATTTCATTCAAATCACTGAAAGTACTTGGAAGAAAATTGTAATACAGACTTTAACACCCTGTAGCTAGGAAACAAAGTAGAATCGGACTAATGTTGATATGAAAAATAAAACTTATTTTTACGTGAGGGATCTCCTCACGAGAGATGGCACATGTTTTTTGAAACGCCCTCTATGTAGAGACCAAGAATATCTTAATTCTGAACTAAATAATATTAAAACGGATTTGCTTTAGAATTGTTACTCTGCGATGTCCCTTGACAAGATTATATCAAATTTCAAGACTGACTCATTGGTGGTCTTTCTCTCGAGGATTCAATATTTGTAATTAATATCACAAAAGATCAGGCAAATGGCCAATCCTCACGTGGAGAACCTCACGCTTGAGTAACGCCAATTTTTTTACGGGTGAATGCTCCGCTCTTGTAAATAAGCATAGTAGCATGACCAACATGACAGACAGGCCAGAGACATCGATTTGTGACGTCACCGCACTAGTCCGGCTTTTGTATTGTGCCATATGGTACTGCATATAGGTTTGGCATAAATAATAGTATTTATTGATAGTTTTCTCAGATATAAATATGAAAAATATTATACAGAAAGGTATTAAAAAATAACATTAACTTTTTATCGCGTTAAAGTAATTGAATAGCTTTAAAATTTAGATCTAAAGCACGAATATTAATATGAAATAAACTACAGCATAAGATGAACAAAATAAAATCTAGATAATAAAAAGCGTGTCCTAAAATTGCGTTAGCGAGTATTTAGCAACTAGTAATAATATACTTGTGATAAAAAGTTTCCAAATATTAAAAAAATTGAAAACTATACGTTTATCGACAAGTTAAGAAAATATGATAACGGCAGAATACATTTTAAAGTTTAATTAAAAATAATTGTAAAAATTTGCCTAACATATTTAAAAAATGTGGATATCAGATAGAATTATCTATTAACATTAAGTAATTTGCAGTTCGATGTTCATCAAGTAACCATCTCCATAAATCGTAAATAAAAAGATAAAGATATAATTTTTTTATATAAAATACTGAAATAAAGTACAAATTCATTTAAATTCTTTAAAATATATTGCCATTTCATAATAATAATAATACTTTTCAATATTTATTTCATCCTGAATTTCCAAATCTTGTTTTCTTTCATCGGGACGTTTTCTCTTTATGGGAACATGCACAGAGGGTCCATAAGAGGGTTGATTTGGAAAAATTGTAGGCACAGCATGTTCTGTAGGTTTTGGACGTGACCTAGTTACAGTTAATATTGTTGGGAAAGAGAATGTAGACAAATCCTGAGGACTTATTATAATTGCTGCTACAAGGCACAGGCACAGAACAATGTCGCGGAATTTTTTATTTCACAAAGTAAAAATAAAGAAACGAAAACTGGTTTTACATAAAAATACACGTCACTTACGTTGGTTTAACACTATACAATAACACTAACGCTATTAATTATGTTTTTATATAAATTCCCTAACTTTTTCCTAGCCCGGACACACAGCCGGCATCGCCGGTGTTACTATAATTTTTACCGAAAGTATGGTTTTTTTCGCGGGTACGATGTTATTAATCGGATCTAGATAGTTCACTATTCACTCAAAATTATTTAGTATAATTTTATTAGCATAGAAACGCGTAAAAAACACAGATTTGTTGCGAAACTAATGAAAACAATTGGTTTGTTACTAATTCTGAACCACTTCGGTAGAACTGTCAAAACAGTCAGGCCTTGAATATGACGTTAGCCACGGTAGTAGTTTTAGAGTTCAGAATACATGACACTTAATAAAGACAGTATACATCGGTTAAAGAAAGGTTATGTAAGTAAAAATAAAGGACAATGAAAGTCCAAAATTCATTTAGTTTCAATACTGAATTATTGCCTACCACATTCAAAGAAAGGTAAATATTAAATATTGGAATTTTTCTGATATTATTTTTTTTTTATTCTAATCGGTACAATATTTTATATAATTCGATAAATCTATGCTTACCTAATGTGTCAATACAACTCATTCTAGACCGTTCTTCTGGAGGGGCCCACAATCCCATAACGCTGATATGAATGGGCCTGTATGTTCCCATACAAGCTCCTTGGATCATTCTACAGGCCAAGACCCCGTAAGATCCGAAATATTGAGCTGCAGATGGTATAAGAAGGAACGATATACCATTTAGAAGGGAGGAGGAAAATATGAACCACTTTGGACCGTATCGTGTTCCAAAATGGCCGGCGACTGTCTGGAACACCATGCCGCTCCAAAGGATTGAAGAGATGATGACATTTTTGTTATCCCAATCGTAAGTCTAAAAATTGTCATAAAGTTAGAACCTGCTTAAAATTTAACAAAAAAAAATGTTAAAGTAAATTAAGAAATACAGGCTAAGTTTTAATAAAAAATTGAAATCGAAATTTTTTTTTGGTTTTTAGTTAACAACCATAATTTCTTGATAATTTGGCAACATAGGTAGTAGATCAAGTTTACAAGAAAGAAAACCCAGAAAAGATCCAGTGATTCTCAAAATTTAAGCAAAAATTCTTTTGGAAATTTTGTAGTAAAATAACCTGAAAATAATTCGGTTATTTTGGAGTTATTTGAAAAACGGCAAAGACAAAAATATGTTTCTTTTATCGAGAAATACCAGCTCTAAAAATATTTGTACTTATTTCAGACCCACCCTGTATGCGATATGCGACCGAAACTTTCAGTCTATTTCGTTTATTGTAATTAATAAATTAGGTGTCTTTGGGAAAAATTGACTCTTTCATTCGAATAACATTTATCTTTAATAGTATTTGCTAAGTGATAAAATTATATTACCTAAGATTTTATTTTTATAATGAACAGTTGCTAGTCTGATGTAAGTTGGAATAATTTATGTTATAAATTGCAAACGATAAGACCGTTTATTCGAAAAAAAACGGCGTCAAAGACGGCTAAAGAAAGATAATCGATGATAATTTTGGCGAGGTCAATCTCTTTTTGTTTACATCTCGTTTGTATATCTATTTTTTATATACAGTAAGGCTTGTGTATTTATATTCCATACCAATTAAACTTTTAGTTACGTAATCGAGGGCGCGATTTTTAAATTTATTGTTGCTAACCATGGACATATTCGGCACCGGGCCAAAAATGCCAAGTTGCCACATTTATTTATTTATTTCCTGACATTGTTATTCATTTTAACATTTTAGTTATTTATTACGAGTTTTTGTTTTAAATGAATTGTGTTGTGCCTATTTTAAGCCTAAATATTTTAACTAGCAGACCCTGCAGTCGAACATTGTTCTTTTTAGAACCTCTTTAAGTTTTTCAAGATAGTTTAATAGCCGTAAAAAACTTATTGCAATTTTATTAGAATATTTTGAACGGGAAATTGGTATTAATTGTCCTTTATGTCCCTTAAGTGCTGTTAAGGAGGTGAGTTTTGTTGATGTAAATAATAACTGTTTCTTCTTCTTCTCTGAGTGCCGTCTTCATTGTTCATTGAAGGTTGGCAACAATCTCGGCGAACTTCTGACGATTTTGGACAGCTCGAAATAACGAGTGTACATCCATACCCGTCCAATCTCTGATGTTTTTCAACCATGAATGTTTCTTTCTACCTATACCCCGCTTGCCCTCAATTTTTCCCTCCACTATCAATTTTAACAGATCATATCTACTTCCACGCATTATATGACCCAGATAGACTGTCTTACGTTTCTTGGCTATGTGCACTAATTCTCTTTCGCACTGGGCTCGCATCAGCACCTCTTCGTTTGTGACCTGTGCCGTCCAAGGTATTTTGAGAAGTCTGCGAAGAATCCACATCTCAAGGGCTTCTATTCTGTTAATGGTGTTAACCTTTAGAGTCCATGATTCATAGCCATACAACAAAACCGGGTGTACATTCACTTCACAAACCGGTATCTAAGACTCAGACTTAGGGTGGCATTACACAGTAATGGCCGCATCAGTTTAAAAGTGGCTCTTGCTTGCTCGATTCTGGATCTAATTTCTATTTCTGGATTTAGGTTGTTGCAAATCCAAATATTTGAATTTTTCTACCACTTCTATTCGTTTCCCATATATACTAATATCTATGGGCGGCTCTGTAGAATGTAGAATGTAGAATGTTTAGGAGGGGAGTTAATCACCGCGATCTTATAGATCTATTGTGTAGTCCCCTTTCTTGAGTTATAACGAGTTATAACTCATCATACAGTCTCAGGGCTTTAACAAAAGCCAGTATCTGAGACGGCTCCACAGAGGCCAGCTCTCCATCCTCGACATCAGACGTACCAAAGTTCATGGCAGGAATGGTCGTCGTCTCGGTGCACTCAGTGATAAGGTGTTCTGGTGTTTCCCCATTTTCCCCACAAAATCTGCATTCGCCGTTGTTTCTCAGCTTCAGCCTACTGAGGTGTTCGTTGAGGAGACAGTGTCCTGTTAGAAACTCCGTGACAATCCGAAGATTGTTTTTACTTAAATCAAGGAAAACCTTTGATTTTTCACGGTCATAAGTTCTGAGGAACTTTTTCGAGTGTCTTAGACCGTTGGAGGACACCCGTTCCAAGTTACGGATGGAGTCGTCCAGATTCTTCATTTCCGCTTTCAGTTGGTTCCCGTTTGGAAAACAGAACGGTTCTGGTCCAGTTAGTGGAGTGTTTGCTCCTTTTCTAGCTAGATCAATTGCTTTTTCATTGCCTTCTATCCCTTGGTGAGCAGGCACCCAGAGTAGGAGGACTTTATTTTCTTTGCCTAATTTGTTGAGCTTCTCTAGGCATTCTTTGACCAACTTCGAATTGATGGTTACTGAGTTGATCGCGTTAAGTGCTGCTTGACTATCGGATAGGATGGCAATTTCCTGTTTTCGATAGTTTCTATCTAAGATAAATTGTACGCATCTTTCGATAGCGCAAATTTCTGCCTGAATGATACTGGGGTAGGTGCCCATTGGTTTGGAGTATTCAGTTTTCGGCCCAAATACTCCTATCCCTGTCCCTGCTTTGGTTTTGGCAGCATCAGTATACCACGTGATGGTATGGTCTTTTATATGCTGAGTAAGCGTACCTTTCTTACAATCCTTTTTATTACTCAATACTACAGTGAGGTGTTTCTCAAAGTTGTAAATTCTTGGTATGTCATCCACTGGGAGTTGGAGAAATGGAATTTTCTTTTTGAGGGTGTTCCAAGCCCCTGACCTGAAAATTCTCCCAGTACTGTTCCCGTCAGTGACCATTCTAATCATTGTCGCATTGGCATAACTACCAACGACAATGTGCAGTGGTGTTAGGTCTAGAATGACCTCCATTGCTGTTGTTGGACATGTTCTCATGGCACCTGTGATGCAGATACATGCCAGTCTCTGTACTATGGGCGGCTCTGGGGTTTTTGATATAAGTATTTTTGTTTTAGTGGTATTTATTTTAAGGCCGTAACGATCTCCGACTGCAGTGAGTTGATTTTTCAAGCGTTGCAAGGCTTCTGGACTATCTGCTAGTACCGCGGTATCATCAGCATATCTTGTTAAGTGTTAGACCGTTGATCTTAATCCCATCACTCGTGTCCTTTATGAATAACTGTTTATATATTTATAATTAATTTGTTTTTGTTTTCTAGAGTATATTGATTAAAAGAAAATATGTAAAAGTGGGCAACGCTGTGCCGCTCAAGCTTAGTCACGTGACTGAAAGTTTATTTGATATGAACTATATACTATTTTCTTAGAATAAATATACTCACTGGTATCCTGTCATTAGGTGATGAACTCGTGTCTGTCATAGCGACAATAACTATAGAAAAAGCGTATTTGGTTGAGAACAAAACCCCATTTCCTAAAGCAACAAGGCCTATTTGTACATGTCTGGCCCCAAATTTTGGACCTACAGTAACAAAAAATTATTTTATTAAAAATATGTTTTTTAATTAAAGAAAATAATTATACCTTTATTTCCATTGTATTTAACTGAATTTGTAGTTTTGGGAGGAACATCCATAACAGTTGTTTTATCATCCATTTTTCTAAATCTTTGGATATGTATAAACTGTTATCTAGAGAGAATATAAATTGGGAGTCATATATTAATATAAATAAAAAATAAAAGTCTTCAAGAAATTAGAATGGGAAGATAGAGGTCTAAACATCGATGGGGTACACCTTAGCCATTTTAGGTTCGCAGACGATATTGTGTTGCTGAGCACCGACATTCAAGAACTGAACACCATTCTAAAGGAGCTAAATGACAAATCCCAGAAAATTAGCCTTAAAATGAACTTGAATAAGACCAAGATAATGAGCAACAATTTCCATAACATTACCCTAGGCAACGTTATTATTGAAAACGTAGACCATTATAAGTATATATTTAGGTCATAAAATCAAGCTGGGTCAAGAGAACCAAAATACGGAGATCAAACGCAGGATTTATTTGGCATGGGTAGCATTTGGAAATATGAGCGATATTTTCAAGGATAAAAAGGTGTCCATCAACCTAAAGAAAAAGGCTTACGGCAGCTGCGTTCTACCTGTGCTTACGTATGGCTTAGAGGTTATGGCAATTACTCGAAAAACAGCAGAACAGCTACGAGTAGCACAAAGAACCATGGAAAGAATTATGTTGTAAGTGACTATTAGAGAAGAAATACAGAACAATCACATACGTTAAAGAACAAAATTAATAGATGTTGTTAAAAGAGTGGCAAGTCTGAAGTGGCAATGGATAGGACATGTGGCATGACAGGATCCAGACCGATGGCCCCAAAAAGTCATCCTATGGATACCTAGGGGGGAACAACAAGAAGTGTGGGCCGACCAAAAAAGAGATGGGTCGATGACGTGAGGGCAGTCGCGGGAAGACAATGGATAAGATTGGCTAGAGATCGCGAAGCATGAAAAAACCTAGAAGAGGCATATATCCAACACTGGATGGAACTAGACTGAGAGAGAGATAGAAGAGAGAGAAGATACTAATATGTAGACAAGGTGATTTATACTTAACTAGTGAAAATTAAGATAGTTAAAATATCAAAATCAAACTTACCTTAAAATAACAGTTGCATTTTCCAAAAAACTGACTAACTTTTTATTTTATACTTCTCAAAATCTTCATATTTGTAACTTTTATTACATTTTAATAGGATTTAAGACGGACTTACAATTTAGCAACCTTTTTGTTAACTGTTTGTTAACCAAATATATCTCGTTCTCTCATTTAAGTGTAATTAAAGTAATAAAATTATTCGAGGCATTGACATTTATTATTTATTTATGCACGGAGAAGTTATTATCACACAGTAAGCAATTACTTTTTGCATTTCTTCTGAATTTGATATCATAATTTTTAATTAAATAAAAAATAAACGATAATGGTGTTAAATCATTTGCCTTTTTACATGAAAATAATAACAATCTGTCGTCATAATAGTTATACAGGGTGTTTCAAAAAAACATGTTCTCGTAGGGAGATTTCTCACACAAAAATAAGATTTATTTTTCATATCCACTAAGGTCCGATTCTGCTTTTTTTTTGCAGCGTTTAATAGCTACAGGGTGTTAAATTCTTATTATGTTTTCGATTTATTACAATTTTCTTTTACTTTTAGCGTTTCGAATGAAATTTTAAGGGTAAATGTTACTATAAATGCGACATATGTTAAAGCTAAAAAATGTCAACATATTGACCAGGGACATGCACATGGGTTATCCCTATAATATTTTTTTCTGAAAATAGCATGTTCGCCACTGACTTTTTTTCTCTTGTTAGCGAAATAGTGTAAGCGATTAAAAGTTGTCCCTTGATATTTTATCGCTTTTGGCCTCCTTGATGAGACAAACGCAATTTTATTAATTTGCCTTGATCCAAGTCTAATAGCAACCTTTAAAAAAATTAATACCATTAAATTGCCAATGTTTTAAATAAGTACTTGTTGATTCCTCATCAAAAAATATGAAAAAAGTTCCTATAAATATGGGTATGGAAATACAGAGTTTTTGAGTTACGGGTACGAGATTTGTGTGATGTAACGCTGTTTCGGGTAGTAAAAATTAAGTAAAAAGAAACCGAGATCTGGCATTAAATTTAATAACATTAATGAGCAACAACATGTATAAAATTAATTAAATAAAGGCAAAAAATCAAAATATAGAAAAATAAAATTTAATAATAACAAATTACTAAAATAAACATAAAAATTAAAATTACATTTTTTTGTACCAATATCTATTTAAGTCGCTTCAAAAGAACAACTAATCTACTCTAAATGAGGCCTAAGTTTTTTATGTATAAAAAAATAAATTAGGACTTAAATCACAGTCTATTCATAACCAGAATGCTGTCTTACGATCATTTGCACGATAATCTGCTCATGTACTTAGATATTCGCTTAGCTTATGTTATTTAATAAATAGCAAGTGAAACACTGGTAGAATAAGCAAAAATGACCAGCTGGTGCTGAATAAGCTGTGCCTAAATCAACTTTCTAGATCTAAAACGACTAGATATTTATTATTATATAATAACTATATGTATAAACTGGTCCATAAGATATATAAATAAGAATAAAAATGTTTGTAAATAACCATACTCCTAAAAACTACTTTTACAGTTTAGGTATAGCCTGCTCGACACTTGTAATGCTGTATCTCCTTGCTTCGTTTGGGCTCACTTCAATTTCAGCTTCACCTTCCCAATTCTGCCTTTTGACTGAGGCCATGACACCGTATATTAGTCCCGAAGTTATGGTGATGAGAGCATTGATGAAAAAAGACAACCTCCATTCCTGTACATTCGTCTAGAAGATAAAAAAATGTTAACGTAAATATTAAAGGTTAATTTACAGAATATCCATTTCTTGGTATCTGTATTTTTATAATTGTTTTTTTTCTTTATGGTTAATTTTTCTAATTTTTGACATTTAAAGTGTCAAAATCCCTATGGAGCGTAGAGGTAACGAGTAATATCTCTTATACGAGACTTTGTTTAAAAATATGGTCATCTAAAAGGAAAAAATAATGGTTCACTATAAATGACCAGAGTGGCGCTAATAAGCAGTAAAGGATCGAACTAAACTTAGCAGTTGCAAATAAAGTGAAGTTATAGAATGCTATAGGAACTACCATCTAGAAACTACCAGCCAAGCAGCAAGAGACTTGGCAACATTGTGAGGACAGCGCTACAGCTCGAAGACTGTGGCCAGTGGTAGGCAGCAAAAAGACAAAACAACTACTAAGAAACTGCTCCACGGAGGTAAACCTTTTAGATGGAAGACTTCCAACAGCGACTACTGCAGAGAATGCGGAGAGGAAGAAGAAACCATAGGACATCTGCTGTGCCACTGTCCGGCGCTGGAATACCGATGCTTTAAAACTTAAAAAAAAGGGCAAGGTTTTTTGGAGGGACTAGAGGAAGCAGCAGAAGCCAACATCAGCGACACCGGGAACTTTGCAAAGAAGTGCTTTAACGCAAAGAAAGAATGAGATCAAGGTTTGGTACAATAATAGAGAGGTATAGCAATAGGCCCAAGGCCTCCGAGTGAGGGATCAAACAAAACATATACATATCCAAGCCAATTACGGATAATTTTTATTATCGCAACTAGTGATTAAATAAATGATTCGTCAGTAGTCGCTTATAAAAGTCAGTTCTACCAACAGGAAAAAATGTTGTCACTTTAATATTTTCTTGATGTTAAATGTCAGAACGTCTGACACTATAACACCAAAAAATGATATTCCTAGTCAAATTAAATACTTAATCTTGTCATTGATCAAAATTAGAAAAAACATTGTATGGAACACGTTGAAGCTTAAACAGTAATCGTTACTTCTAATTGCGATTCTCTTGTTTCATAATAGAATTAAAAAAAATGTGTTATACTAACCGGATCACTAACAACCCATTTGTATATGTATGGTGCTAGTAGAGCAACAAGACTAGCACAAGTAGTTGCCATTCCATGGATGACTCCAGCGAAAACCGGTGAAATTTCGAATGTATTGATGTTGCTACCTCCAATGATAAATACAATCAAAAACACGTCTTGAATTGACATCATCACTACAGCCCATTTGTTATACTCAGCGGGGATGAAAGTCATTATTATTGGACACAGTGCATATACAGTGGAACCTACAAAATGTACATATATTTTTATTCACTCTGAATTTATTAATAACTTGTTTTTTGACATAGAACTTGACCATTTATTTATCGTATTGTTAAAAATTTATTACTATAAATTTACCAAATATCTGGAAGAATCTTCGGGCGTTTAATCTAGATAGCCATCGTCGTTTGACAGTTAGATCGCATAAGGTTGAAACAAAAATACCGCTGATGCAAGCAACAAGTGTTGGTATGGCTTGAACAATTCCATTCTGTCAAATAGGAGAAACATATTTTTATTAAGATATAATCTAAAATAAATTAACAAATTAAACATACTGAATAAAAAAAGAAAAACGATTAAATGGTAATTAAAAAACAGAATTAGAGTTGAAAGAAATGAATGTGCATTCGTTTCAATAGAATTAAAAAAAATATAATTTTTTAATTTCTTGAACAGTTAATATTTTATTGCATATTCAAAAATGAAAGATCTAATTCAGATCAGTTTGAAGTGCAAACAGAACGAAGGCCCCATCTATATAAAATGTCTGACCAGTAGCTCTTAAGTTTTTAGTACTTAGTTTCTGTTTATGTCCTTAGTAAAAAGTAAAATAAAATAATTGTTATGGCTTACCGCTTGGATATCGAATTTCATTATCTCAGATAAAAATATTGTTTTATAAGAACCCTTATAAACCATGGAAAAGTTTGTTCCAATCAGTGATATGATGATAGCCCAAACTGGTATGGATAAGACAATTTTCTTCCATGGAGTTGGAATATTCTAGAAAAGGAATACAATAATTGGACATACATACTAAAAATTAACTTTTATCCACAACTCGTTTATAATTTGATTATTATACATGAGTTTATGAAATAATAATAATATTCATTACTACTAGTGAATAATGGTTTCATTATTCACCGTTTCCACGGATATCTCGATCCAAACTCCAAACACCAAACACACTATTTGAAGTTTTCAATGTCACTTTTTGCATTCATCTATAAGGTGTTTCACAAGTTGTTTTTCTTGTCACGAGATTTTTAAAATAGTTTGTGCTCCTTAAACATTCTCATATTATATCTCGCCATGTAAACAAATTATTAAACACCATTATGAAGAAACAATGTTAAAAGTCCCTCATTTTCTACTCTAAAATTAGATTTAAAAATTTGAAGTTTTAAATGTCACTTTTTGCAAACTAACGTTCGATTTGAAAATTTGTTTTCAATTTTATTTTTTGCATTCATCTATGGGGGGTTCCAAAAGGTGTTTTTTAAAAATAAAAACTTATATTAATATTACCTATCTAAATTTTTTTGATAGTCCTGGATAAAGTATAGTATTCTACTCGCATATAATGGCTGTTATTCACTTGGATGACAGCCACCATTATATGCTCGTTGAATAATATACTATTATCACTATAATCTATAGATAATCTCTCTAGGCTTTCTGTTTCTTGTCTTAAAGAAAACAATTCAAATACCATATGATAAAAAAAATGGCGTCAAAGACGGCTGGGAAATGACAATCGATGATAATTTTGGCAAAGGATAGTGCGTTTCCAAACACACAAATCTATTTCCAAATTTTTTTTTTCGAGTTTTAAACTACACCAGTTAAAAATAATTTTTACTTAGTATAAAAATAAATTACAACCTTCTTAAGGACAGGAGTACGGGCTAGGTAATTGACGTCTAGGGCTTGAACTCGCCAAAATTATCATCGATTGTCTTTCCTCGGCCTTCTTTGACACCGGTTTTTTTTTCGATTGTACGATATTACAAACAAACTTCTTAACACAATTAAACGAACTTTCACTTACCTTTCCAGGTTGTTGACTTAAAGACACCTGAATATATCTTTTCTCTTCGGGAGTGATGGTTGGATGAGTCTCAGGTTTGTTATGGAAAAATAACACCCATATTACAGTGTAGCTCATGTTAATGATTGCCAGGAAATAGAAACCCCACGGCCAGCCCATCCATGATTTCGATATGATACCGACCAGGATAGATCCAAGCATGTTGGCCAGTGAAGCAACTGAAATTAGTGTAGGTACGTTTTTGTTACTATCAATCAAAGATTCGATATAGTCAAGTCATTAATAAGATTATTTATTTATAAAACTGACAATCTTTAATATGTGTCATTGCCACAAAATATATGGAAGGAGTAAATACACCCAGATGCAAAAAAACGCAAAGGAGAAATTTTTAAAGTTTTATAAATTTTTGAATTCCAAAACATGTTTAAGAACTTGACCATTTATTTATCATATTGTTAAAAATTTATTACTATAAATTTACCAAATACAAAACATGTTTAAGAACTTAGCGTACTTGGCCAGACCAGTATGTGTAATTCTTTGTTTACTTACATCCAACTCCGGCAAAACTGAGTCGAGCTCTTTCTTCCGATGGTATCCACAATCCCCCCACGCAAATACTCAGTGGCTCAAACCCCCCCTGTGCTCCTCCTTGGATCAGCCTGCAAACAATGACTCCCCCTAGACCCAACCATTTGGCAGCAAGTGGTATGGCACCCAAAGACAGTCCGTTGAGTAAAGCAGCACCAACTATGTACCATTTGGGTCCGTTCTTTCCAAAATGACCAGCGAATAGTTGAAGCGCCAGACTGGTGGCCATACCAACAGTGTACAGCATAGGAAGGTTGTCGTTAAAATCGTAATACTGAAATTAAAAATGTTTGTATTATATTTACGACCATGGTACGTTAGATGTTTATGGAGAACCAGCGATGGATTTTTTTTAAATTCGGATTTTTGCTTAATGGCGCTTGCTCCATCTGTCAAAATAATGTTCCGCATTACAGTGTTGCCGCTTTGTAATAATAGTGGTAGCATCTTTGTGATTTTAATTGGAACAACTGGTATATTTTTACATTTTTCGAAACTATTTCCACATCTGATAATTTTTCTAGTATACTAACCTATACTAATCTCTAATAGTTAAATGAAATAAAGCATGTGTAAAAGTGACAAAAATATGATCTTTAATAAGCATTGGTTGAATCATAAATTCGGCCACTTATTGTAAGCTAAAATTTGGTTTAGAGGTCAAGGAAAGTCGATATATGCGATCTGTCTAAATCAACCGATTGGATATCAATCATCAGTATACAGGGTGGCGCACCTCATTCGGCTCGGTTGATTATACGAAAACGGAAACATGTAGAAACAAAATATTTTATGGGTATATGTGGGGAGGTAATCTGTACAATTTAAAATTATTTTGAAATGAACAGGGTGTTTCAGAACTAAGATCCATACCAAAGTTATATTTTTTCTTATGGAACACCCAGTATTTTATTTCATTTTTTGATTCTTGGGCCCAAAAAAAGGTACTTATTATAAGGGTTAAATATGTTTAAAATCTTTGGCTTTTGAGATATTGAAAGATATTTAAATTTGCATGCTACAATAGAATAGATTATTAACACACTGTACATTACTTTTCAGAATTAGTTGTTGTGCTAAGTTTAAAGGTAGAGAAATAAGCTTTACAGAGAAATGTTATTCCTTCCTTAAATGTATACGGGGGTATCAAAAATTGCTGGTCTATTTTAAATATTTATTTTACAAAAAAAATTCGTTATTTCAAATGCAACACTATGTATTTTTTTAAATCGAAGCAGATTTAAATGCTCTTTCAAACTATATTAGTGTTTCCTATACCAATCTGGCTCAGATTTTGAATAAAAAGCGATTTTTCAATAAAATTGTAATCAAGATGGCTGTGGCAGATGGTGTTGTCATGGCAAGTTTCTAGTGACAGTTAGTAGCTATTTTCAAAATCGAAATTAGTTTATGGACATTATTATTTATAATTTATAACAGTTTCACACAGAATTTTTATAACAGAACACATTCAAATGATGTGCTTCGATTTATTTAAAAAATACAGGGTGTTACATTTGAAATAACAAAGTTTTTATATAAAATATATCCTTAAAATAGATCAGCAACTTTTGATAGCCCTGTATAAATTTAAGGAACTAATACCATTTTTCAGTAAAGTTTATTTCTCTACCTTTAAACTCAGCATAAGAATTAATTCTGAAAGGTAATGTACAGGGTGTTAATAATCTGTTCTATTGTAGCATGCAAATTTAAATATCTTTAAATATTTCAAAAACCAGATATTTCAAACATAATTAACCCATAACAAATACCTTTTTTTGGGCCGAAGAATCCAAAAATGAAATAAAATACCGGGTGTTCCATAAGAAAAAATATAACTTTGGTATGGATCTTAGTTCTGAAACACCTTGTATATTTCAAAATAATATTAAATTGTGCACATTGTCTCCCCACATATACCCCTAAAATATTTTGTTTCTACATCTTTCCGTTTTCGTATAATCACCGAGGTAAATGAGGTGCGCCACCAAAGATATTCAAATGATAATAATTCTATTATACTTGTTTTGTTTAAAGAAAATAGTTACCATGACAAATATTCAAACTTTATAAATATGAATTAAGCTTCACTGAGAACCTTGCAATTAGTGTGATAAATTAGTGGTTTCATTTACAATTTATACTTATACTGCTTAGTTTACGATCATTAACAATGTCTAAAAAATACAATTAAAATTAATAAAATATCCTAGCAACAGCTTCCAGTAGTTGTATCCATAGTAGTAGTCGTGTGTATCCATAGTGTATCCTAATATTTAGCTTAAAACAATATACCTTTGATGTCTCACCAAATTTTGTCTTGACGGATGATAATCATAGGCCAAAGTGACAGTCGTCGCAAATTTTGAAGTATAATTAGTGGAAAATTTAAAAGTTTTTTAACTTTTTCCACTAACTGAAAATTCCTACCACTAATTTTGATGTTCTGAATGCTTACATTGAAATTAGATGAACAAACTTCTATGCTACGTAATTGAAATCACTAATTTATTCCAGTAATTGCGAGGTTCTGAATGAAGCTTAAGAGTTTACTTGCTAAATTTTAAAATTGTCATGGTTGAAATAGTCTCATTTCTAAAATTTCGTTACCATGACAATTTTGTTTTTTGATTGTTTTTAATAACTAATTAAGGTATACTTACAGGTACATCAGGATTTATAGAAGAACCTTCTGTAATCATGGCAATTAATAGTATGGAAAAAGTAGTAGTCGTCGATGTTATGATGCCAGTTCCTACGGCACTGATGATCATTTGAATATACCTGACGCCAAATTTTGGACCTAGTTTTATAAAATCAGTTATAACAGACATATTGTTTATATATTGAAGTAAAGCAGCTTCGTCCTCTTACAACATCTTTTATGATGCCCTTTACATAAAATGCCAACAAAATTAGCAACCAGATGTTTGAGAAGTATCTTTACACGTGATGTATCCAACGACAAAGACAAAAAATTTACAAAATACTTTATTACCTTTATCACCAGTATATTCAACCCCTTCTTCAGCAGGGCTGGTTTGGTTCGGTTGGTCATTACTGATATCCTTATTTCTTAGACGCATTTTATTTATTTTTAAAAAAAAAACAAAATTATTTCTCCACTTTTTTATCACTAATAAAACTATTATTGATACTAACTGTGACAGCTGTAGTTTGTTTATAATTCAAAAATGATATTCATCTGGAATAAACTGCCTTAAATATTTCATTACCGATTCTAATCAGTACTATCTTATCAGTATTAAGTAATTTCCTCTAAAGACGGAAGCGATATAATCCAATAAAAAATATTTATTTATATACAGGTTGTCTCAATATTGGTGGACATAGAAAAAAAAAATAAACAAAATTTTTAAGAACAGATATTCCAACTTTTATGGGATTTCCAATGTTGTGCCCACAATGGAGATTGATCCTCAAGCCTCCACCTCAAGGGTGCCTACCTGAGCCGGAAACAAACCACAATCGTGGAAGGGTGTACGAGTATCAAAAATGAAACGTGAGATTTGATTCATTGATTGCAATCCGGTTCGTTCAATTGAATCGTGGCCAGCACGGATCAATAACATTTGAACGATGTTATATGATGCAGTAAAAAAGAATGATATGATGTAAGCCGTAAAAAAGAATCGTGAGTCGTGAGAATTGAATCGGATCACAATAAATCGTGGCCAGCACGGATTTACCCTGCTGGCAAGCGAACCTTTGGATCGGTTATGGCAATCAATCTAATAAGTCGGAATGAGCAAAAATACGAAGTATATATTACATAACTACTTAATCTGACGCTAGATTCCATGCGCTTGGGAGAATACTCGTCTTCTGTCTTTATTCAGTAGATCTTATTTTACTAAGCGTGTTGACCGTACTCTTCGTACACATGAACCGGCACCCAAGACCAGAAATGTCAACCCTTAGTATAAGATTTGAACGATGAGCCGTAAAAAAGAATCCTGAGAATTGAATCGAATCACAATGAATCGTGGCCAGCACGGATCCACAATATTTGAACGATGAGCCGTAAAAAAGAATCCTGAGAATTGAATCGGATCACAATGAATCGTGGCCAGAACGGATCCACAAGATTTGAACGATGAGCCCTAAAAAAGAATCGTGAGAATTGAATCGGATCACAATGAATCGTGGCCAGAACGGATCCACAAGATTTGAACGATGAGCCGTAAAAAAGAATCCTAAGAATTGAATCGGATCACAATGAATCGTGGCCAGAACGGATCCACAAGATTTAAACGATGAGCCGTAAAAAAGAATCCTGAGAATTGAATCGGATCACAATGAATCGTGGCCAGAACGGATCCACAAGATTTGAACGATGAGCCGTAAAAAAGAATCCTGAGAATTGAATCGGATCACAATGAATCGTGGCCAGAACGGATCCACAAGATTTGAACGATGAGCCGTAAAAAAGAATCCCGTGAATTGAATCGGATTACAATGAATCGTGGCCAGAACGGATCCACAAGATTTGAACGATGAGCCGTAAAAAAGAATCGTGAGAATTGAATCGGATCACAATGAATCGTGGCCAGAACGGATCCACAAGATTTGAACAATGAGCCGTAAAAAAGAATCCTGAGAATTGAATCGGATCACAATGAATCGTGGCCAGCACGGATTTACAAGATTTGAACTATGAGCCGTAAAAAAGAATACTGAGAATTTAATCGGATCACAATGAATCGTGGCCAGAACGGATCCACAAGATTTGAACGATGAGCCGTAAAAAAGAATCGTGAGAATTTAATCGGATCACAATGAATCGTGGCCAGAACGGATCCACAAGATTTGAACGATGAGCCGTAAAGAAGAATCGTGAGAGTTGAATCGGATCACAATAAATCCTGACCAGAACGGATCCACAAGATTTGAAATATGAGCCGTAAAAAAAATCCTGAGAATTGAATCGGATCAAAATGAATCGTGGCCAGCACGGATCCACAAGATTTATCGATGAGTCGTAAAAAAGAATCGTGAGAATTGAATCGGATCACAATGCGATCGTTCGTTTCTACAGCGCGGCGCCGGCGCGGTGATATAGGCTTAAATGCAGGCACCAATATTTAGACTTAAAAAAGCCCTAAACAAACATTATGGGCATAAAATTCAAATGATAAGAAAGTTATTTAAAAGAAAAAAAAACTTATTTATACTGTGCTTTGTACAGGGATCTTATCTGTAAGGTATTTAATTTTCACGTTAATATTTTTCTTAAAATAATATTACAGACTATTAAATGTCGGACTAAAAGACGATATTGTGTATTTATGCAACTCCAAATAAATATTGTTGGCCTCTGCTCAATGTGATAAAAAAAACGGCGTCAGCGATGGTTATAAAATAAAGATCGCTGTCATTTTATATGTAAAATTATATGGGGAAATCATCGATGTTCATTTCCAAGCCAACTGGACGCCATTTTTTTTCAATCATGCGGTATTATATACTAGTATTTCGCCACTGCACTTCAAGAAAATCTACAAAATAAAATAATTATTTTTTGTAAACACTTCTGCGTTAAACCTAAACAGACGCTGCTTGTCAGAAGTTATGTTTACGGTAATACAAATTTACCTAATAAAGCAAAAAAAATGCTTAACGTTTCGGAAAGTTATCTCTTTCCGTCGTCTGAAGCAAAAAAATACCAAGAATAAAGAAAAAAACTATTTAAAATATTTAAATTCAACTATTCGAGAACACTTTACTTTTTTAAAACAGATACGTCTACAAGAAACCGTTGACGTTCTGTTAAAATGAAATTTTTTTAACTTGATATTTAAACTTCAAAATTAACAATTACTACCTGATAACAATTACTTAATAAGGTAAAACCAAAAAGCCCCAAACTTTCTGTATGATTATTTTTAAATTTTAAGTATGTTATGTTTATTTATCTTGTTGTATCTATTGTTCTTTAAAATCAAAGAAGCGATTGCCATACATTACTAACATCTAGAGATGCATGAGCAATACATTTATTTTTATTAGATTGAATTAAAAAAGCCTCTTTTATTTTTCTTTTAGAGGCTATCGCTTCTTTCATTATAATTTTGGCTTTATTAAAATTTATTCTGTGCCCTGTGTCCCAAGAATGCTGACAAATCTTAGATTTGTGAAAATCTCCCTTTCTTAAATAATCTTTATGTTCTTTAATTCTAACATTTAAGGGTCTAGATGTTTCAACAATGTAAAATTTATCGCAATCACAGGGTATTTGGTATATTACATTTTTTGTTTGTTGTTCTGTATTCATTGGTTTTGTATGTGATAAAATGGATCTAAGTGTATTTTGTGTTTTGAAAGATGTTCGTATGTTATATTGTTTTCCTATCCTTCTTATTTTTTCCGAAACGCCTCGTATGTATGGAATTGTAAGTTGTATATATTGTGTATTGTTATCATTGTGTCTATGATTTGGGGTTTGTTTTTCGTTTAATGTTTTGTCAATAAAATATGGTGGATAGTCGTTTTTGGTTAATGTATTTTTTATGTGGTTTAGTGGTTAAATAGAGATAATTTAGTAAAATGTCGTCTGTACATATTATTTTTGCCCTATCATATAAACTTTTTATAACACCTTTTTTTACACTTATACTGTGATTAGATGTGAAATTTAAGTATCTATCTGTGTTTGTGGGTTTTCTGTAAACATCTAAAATTAGTTTATTTTGAAACTTTGACACTAAAACATCAAGAAATGGCAAACGATTACCTCTTTCTACTTCTAAAGTAAATTTTTATTTCACTCTTTGTCTGTTCAGGTAAAACCTTACAAGCTCTATTTTACAAATTTCACTACCTCTAATAGGTAAGCCTGCGTGTTTCGCATTTAGCATTTCTAAAAACCCTGTACTGCTTGTCAACAGGTTATATTAAAAGTATTACCCTGAACAAGTGCGTGCTAGTCGGGAATTGTTCAATTTTTTCAAAACAATGACATTGCTTATGGCACGAGTTTTCCGTTATCACTACGAGGTATCATGAATGGCATATGATTCTGCAGTTTTTAATTTATTGTTGCAAATCATTGAATCGATATGTTTATATTTTATTGAGGCTTTGTTCATTGATAAAAAAGAAGATTCATTGATCAAAATGTAGAAAGTACAACTCGACAATATTATAAAAATATATCTTAGATAAGCATCGATTAAACAGATATAAGGCAGAGGAATGTTGATGATCAAAAATATTTATATAATACATTTATATTCAAAAGATATGCATTATTTTGTTTGAATGTGAAATAGGGCTTGTTTGTCAATGTTTACCTCTGTAAATATTAAAATATTTGTAGTAAAAATTGTTTTCTCGATATGTCCCTTAAGTAGGGTTGCCAACCGTCATCTGTTCCAGAGGACATTCCTCTTTTTGATCTCACTGTCCTCTTTTCTCTCAAATATTGAAAAAGTCCTCTTTTTACCAACCATTCCTTTTCACCAAAAGTCTTCTTTTCACAAAAGTCCTCTACATACCAAACTCAAAATCTAAAAAATATTCGTCTATCGCCACAATGCTTTAAAAAATTGTTAATCTGTGTCTTTCGCTACATTTGCTACTCCCATTCCATTCGTTAACCCCCCCCCACCCGTATATACAGAGAAGAATACTATGAAGAAATATTTAGGTGCAAAAAACATTTGGTGGACGTGATAAACATGTTAAACTATGACATAACTTTTTGGTAAATTCTAGACATTTGAGCGAGGTTTCAAAAAATGTTTCGCATGTGCCTCTTTTTTACCCTCTCGTCCTCTTTGAAAGTTGGCAACCCTACCCTTAAGTGCTGTCAAGAAGGTGAGTTTTGTTGATCAAACTAATAAAAGTGTTTACATATTTATCATATTTGTAGTCACGTGACTAAAAGTTTATTTGATATGAACACATAGACCATCAAATAATCCTATACACATACGAATAGTGTATATTTGTAGGGCAGCTAAATTTGACATATGAGCCCTAACAACTATATGTTGGGACAAGGTCTTTTTTTGCAATAAAAATAATAATTTGTTAAAACGACTCAATTTATTTTGTTTATTGTTCTAAATTCAAGCATTACAATATATGATCTAGACAATTTTACTATATTTTTATAATTTTGCAAACAAATCACTTTTGATAATAGTTTATTTTGACAAAATTAAGCCAAATTTGCTGACAACTATATATTGGCACAGCACAACAAGAAATTTGTTTAATACGGAGTTACATCACCTTTCGCCTTAACAAATTCCTGAACTCTAAATGCATTGTATTTACCAAAGATTGGCACATTTGAGGAGAAAAATTATCCCAAATTTCCTGCAGTTTTGTCCGTAAATCAAAAATTCTTGAGGATGGTGCCATCTATAAAATTGGTGCCATCTATGCAATAGTGCCATATATAAAATTTAATTTGCCCAAACCTCTTGCTGACGTGCAACCCCAAACCATAATCCCCTTAAGAAATTTAACAACCCTCTTTAAGCAATCTTTATGAAAGGCTTATGCTTTATTTCGTATTATTCGTTTTCGATGATCTCCAACGCAAATATCAAATTTAGACTCATCGCTTAATATGACCTTATGCCAATTATTTTGTGTCCACGATAATTTAAATTTTGCCCAATTGTAGCGATTTTTGTTTTGAATTTCTGTCAGTAGCGGTTTTTCTTTGGTCTAAAAAAGAATTTGTATCAATAATCTTCAGGTAATTAATTATCCACACAAAATAAAGTTTACCTTGTAAAACCCCAGACCGCATTTATGGATATATTTTCGGCAACATTCTCCTGATATATTTAAACCAGTTACAGTATTCCATTTAACTGTTACTTCGCGAAGAGTACTTCTTCTGGCAGACTTGCAAATTTTTACTCAATTTCGTAAATCTCTCTGATATACAACTTTTGGCCTTCCCGATTCTTTAAAGATCGTGGTTTTTCGAATACTTAAATCATCAGAAATTTTTCGAATTGTTTTTCCCATACTGTATTGACGAATTATAATTTCGCGTAGTTTTTGATTTGTAGCTTTTCCACGGACCATTACTTTGAATTAAATTAACTAAATTGAAAATTAAAAAAATTAAAATTACATACAGTAAATCTCACTACTCAAAGTATCAAGTGACTTACAAGCTGTCAATGCTGAGGTAAACAGTTTGCGAGATTTGTGACGTTTATAGCAAAGCCGCCTATGACGATATTAATTATTTAAAAATACTTGTCCCAACATTTAGTTGTCAGCAAATTTGTCCTTTTATGAACAAAATCCGCTAATGTAAATATGGATTGATTTACAAATTCATAAAAATATTGTCAAGTTGTTTAGGATATATGGCTATGTTTATATTTAAAAAATTAAACATATATTTTTCAGTCATTTTGAAAAACCAGGGCAATAATTCCAAAATATGACCTTATCCCAACATATAGTTGTTAGGGCTCGTAGATGTAAACCACATGAAATTAAAAGCAAATAGTAACCCTTTAAAAATAAATACTACCTATATATTTTTTATATTTATGATGTTATTTACAGTTAACTATACGATGGCGCTAAATTCATCGGTACTTAAAATTATTATTTAACCTTGTTTAAAATTAAATAAAAACTCGTGTGGATTAGGAGTATTTACAAAATCTATATTCATCTAAATCATTATCTTTCCCCTTTTCGCTATCATTATAATAGGTGACACATTTTCTATATAATCTGGTTTAATTGGTATGAGACATATGACAGAATTGAATTAATTTTCAGTCATCTCATGTATAATATTGCTTTGCTTCTGCTTTCTTACTCGATTGATCGAGATGATATAATTGTGGATTAGAGCATTATTTATTATACTTCATGTTACTATGCTGTTCGTAGGATTTACTAACCCAGGCTATTCAGAAAATACGACTATCCTTAAAAGTTTAAGTTTGTCGATCTCCTTTTTTAGATTAGATTTAGTACCGAATCAATAAGTTTCTTAAAAATTTGAAAAAAATAAAAACTATTTTAGATTATATTTAATTACTCCTCATGGAAACTCTATTTTATTAAAAAAAATTAATAATGATACTGTCTATAGATATCAAAGTTGCCTCTTGATATTTTGAAGTTTGATCTCTGCTAAACAACCAACGTGTACTATGAGTAGGTACATGGTACAAAGAAAACAAGGTATGATCGATAGCGGCTCCAATTTCGTTCAGTTCGCGCATACCACCTGTGACGTCACTAGGAAAATAAGGAATAAATAAAAAATAAAGAAAGTTGACAGGTGATCTGCATTTTTTGTACTTTTTAGGGTTATGGTTAAGAATTGTTTATTTTTTGTGACGTTTTAGTTCGTTTAATTTAATAATTACTAAAACCAGCAGTTCCAAAAATATATTTAAAAATAACAGACAAAAATCCAAAATATTAATTATCTATTAACATGGATTTGGACGATAAACAGGTAAGAATACTTAATGTTTTTCTATATTCGGTATAAAATTGTTTATTAGGTTTTTAGTTTGCGATGGTTACGGTAAATCATTTTCATGTCCATTGTCTCTGAATTCACATGAAGACAGAGATGAGGATATCTATGGAAAAGTAACCACAAGAGGAATTGTTACATAATTTAAAAAATGTTGGGAAGTTGATTGTTTCCCATCGAAAAGTAGAAAATGCCAATGCAGATGAATGTATTGTAATTGTGATAGAAGTAATTCCAAGGGTGATATTTATTATAATTAGTGAAAATAATTCCAAGGGTGTAGTTTATTATAATTAGTGAAAATAATTCCAAGGGTGAAGTTTATTATAATTAGTGAAAGTAATTCCAAAGGTGAAGTTTATTATAATTAGTGAGCTGTGCTTCTTTTTATATGTAGATGTTTCAGGTTTTGATAATAAATCGGTTGAAAGAAACCCAAAATTTAGAGGAAGTATTTGCATACCCAGAATATGCCCATCAAAGATTATAGATCAAATTTCCTTTAATTGTAGGCAATTATTCAATGCAAATTAACTTTTTAAGTGACTGAAATATTAAATAGTTTACAATATAGTATATCACTGTAAAAATATATTACTTTTAGGTACAATTAGGGAACGATACATTTCAAAAAGTAGAATATTATTTTATATTAAATGAGATATTGTACCAACCATCAATGTATATTAATAGCGGAGATTAAAAAATAACAGAATAAATAGTTCTTTTTTTATACTACAAAAATAAACTATAGAATACAACAGTATTTAAAAAATTAAATAAAAAAGTTATGTCCCGGCCCAGATTCGAACTCCGGTCTCTCGATTCCTAGCCTGACTCTTTACGCACTGCTCTACAGTAACTTGCTTAGCAATAATTCAATGACGGTATATAAACAAAAAAACAGGTTTATTACAATATCTTGACGATTTGAACTGGCGCATGGCGCGCGGAGCGTGCTGACCAATAGCGCCTATTATCCTGTGGCGTAGCGACCAACCTGCGCAATATCATACCTTGTATTCTTTGTACCATGGTAGTTATATATATATTTCACATAAAATAAACTTAGTCACTTGACTAAGCTTGACCGGCACAGCGTTGCCCACTTTTACAGATTTTCTTTTTTATCTTGTACATTTTGCACTAAAAGAGGTTCTAAAAAGAGCTATGTTCGACTGCAATGTCTGCTAGTAAATATTTTTAAGCTAAAAGTATCACAATAATATTCATTTAAACCACAGACTCGTAGTACAAAACTCAAGTGTCAAAACGAACGACAATGTCAGGAAATAAATGTGGCAACTTGACATTTTTTACAGCAGAGCTACCACCTGAATCTTTAGCGGGAAATTTAAATTCCAGTTAGTCAGCCCGGTGCTGAATATGTCCATTGTTGGTGACAATGAATTTAAATATTGCGCCCTTGATTACGTAAGTAGAACTTTGATATCAAATATATGTATATTTTCAGGTAATACTTACAACATTTTCGGCATTCTCCCTTAGAAATATTATAAACTATATTCGTATACAGGCTTTTTGTCGAAATATACCGATTATTGCAGTAATAATAAAGGCTCTTTCACAAAAAATAAAATACCCAATTCAAGGACAAAATCTGAAATAGAAGACTATTTTCAGTATATTTATCCAAAAAAAAATAGTTCCAGGACATTGAATAATTTTCTTATAGGCCCTCAAAATTGCTTTAATTTGAAATAATTTTAAAGTGCCATTGTTGACGTATGAAAAATACTCCCAATAACATTGCAGAACCGTGCTCGTGCGCCAGCCAACAACTGGCAACATTGCGATTTGATTTGACCAGCACCACCTAAACTCAAGGCGAATCAACATGATATGGGCAAGGCAAATATGGCGGCGAAGGCAGCGCATTATTAAATTGTTTACCTTTAACCTGAAAAGCCGGTAGTGGTTTCTCATTCCGATTGCATAAGAGAAATAATTAATTATCTGTAGTTTGTTGTGCTTCTGCAACAGGTTTGTTTAGTTCTTAGTGTTCAGTGCATGGTGTGATCAGAAAATTGTGATAAAATAACAGTGTAATAAAAATCAAAACCAGACATTCCACATAGGAAACTTCAAACTTTTGTGCTTGTCGTACTCCTCTATTATTAATTATTTTAAGGTAAGAACTAGAAGTATTTATCAAGATATTACACCTATAAATGAGTAAAAAGCTTTTACTGCCAGTCTGCATAGTACTTTATAATGGTTACTTACAATAATCAAAAGATAGGTATTAACATTTTATTGTAGCATGCCTTTTACATGCTCTTTTCCACGTCACTTTCAATTGTCACGGGAATTATAGTGGAGGTCCCAAGGTTTCTGCTTTTATATTCCCCAAAAATGACACCCTATATATGCTACCTCAATTTTGTATATTTTAACACTACCGATTTTCTGAGAAAGCAGACCTATTTATAAAAAGTAACTAACTGATGTTTTCATAAAAGTAATAATACAAAAAATTCCATACTTATGTGGAGAACTGTAGACTCCCTGTATATTAAAAAATTAGTGAAATATTACGTAATCTAACCCGACATTTGTGTGAAAAATGTATATTTGGAAATAAAACAGGTTTTAAAATACGCGCCAAATAAAGCACTTCTGTCTCCGCCATATTGGAAAAGGTTGAATGGCCTTGTCTGGAGATGGTGGTGGGTCAGCATAGTGGCCCGGCCGTGTCGCCGCTTTTCAACATGCCAGGTGTGACGTATTAAAAATAAATTCTGGGCTTTTTTGTTTTTATTTATTTTCTTAAGAACGACTTCAAATTTCTCGAAAGTGAGATAGCAGAAAATTCTAGAATTAATTGCTTTATTCAATTATGCTAATTCCAAAATATAGTGAAAGAGCCCATTGATATATAATTTAATGATTTTCTATGTAGAAAGCGTATATAAATCAATTTTTGACATGTTCAATTAAAAAAATAGTATTTTAAATTTATTTTTTCAAAGCTCCTTGATTAAAAATTAATGGTTTTAACACAGCCATGGCACTAGATTGAAATTTAAAATGCTATTTTTTTAATTGAAAATGTCAAAAATTGACATATGATATGTCATATTCAGAATGTGATTTTCTATGAAATGAAGTGAAATAATACTGAGGGTACCATTTAAAAATTAGAAGTTGTAGTCATTTCCGGTGAGACAGGAAGCTACGGAAAATATTTGAATATGTCAACCAACCCCGATTTATGTCATATACTAACATACCAAATTTGGTTTTATTATCTGAAAAATTAACAAAGTTATTGGGGTGAACCACTTTTGAGAAACACCCGGTGTATTAATGTATAAATCATCCTCTTATAAAATTGACCAAAAAAACACAAAATTAAAAAAAAGGAAATCAAAACATAATAATTACAAATCATCAAAAATAAATGATGTTTTTTTTTACATTATAAAAATATATTTTATTGAAAAAAATTCTGATTAAATTAAGTATTAAAATTATTTTTTAATACTCGATATACAGGGTGTCCCTCTAAGAAGAGCTCTCGGCTGTATCTCGGAAAGTATTAGCCGTAAGGGCTAATACTAGGCTGTTGGTATGTAAAATATATAAACAGTAATAAAAACATTCCTAAATAAATATCCCTCTAAAAACTACATTCTAGTAATGGCCTGCTCGATACTCGTGATGCTATGTCTCTTTGCTTCGTTTGGATTCACTTCTATTTTGCCTTCCCAATTCTGCCTTTTATCTGAAGCCATAACGCCATATATTAGTCCCGAAGTTATGGTAATGATGGCAGTGATACAAAAAGATAACCTCCATTCTGCTACATTTTCCTAAAAGACAAAAAAAATGTTACTTTAAAATCTACGTATTTTTTTTTTGTTTTTTTTTGTAGTGTTCTTAGTCTTTCGTGCTGTAGACTACTAATTTCTGAATACCCGTTGAGCACATATTGGCAGCATCGCAATTTCTCAGGTCGCGCATCTAAATAGTCAAATGTGGATAAAAAAATGAAAAATGTCAATGTTACGTGAATTTCATAACCTATTGTTGAGTTATTATGTAAACCTACTTTTCTATGGATCTGTCATTATTCTTATTATACGAGGGAAATGTTGAAGACTCTTCTCAGCATTTTCGATGTTTTGAACAATATTTATAACTGCCAAGTCGTAATCGTAAATTATCAATTACTTATTGAGAAATTTAGAAAAGAAGGAGTAGTTTTCACTAAAGAGCCAGAGAACGCACAAAATCGAAAATTTCTCAATTTTTACTGACAGGTCTACAATACAAGCTAAGGGCGTCAGTTGAGAATACTCAAATTGGTAGTTACGTGCGCGCTAAGCGAAAATTAACGTCATGTACGCTGAGCGTCTAAAACCGCTTAGCGTTTCCTAAGTTACAGAATTCGAGCCCTGTACCAAATTCTGTACAACACAGGCCAGGCATGTAATACTTACTAGTTATTTTCTCTATGAGATTTAATTTAACTGAACCTAGTAATATTATCTATCAAAAGGCTTTTCTCTAATAGAAAAGATAATATTACGTTAATGTATTCTTTAATTTCTGTAATAATGTATTATTTAGTAATCGTTACTTCTAATTGCCCTGTTCTTCTAACATAGCACAATTAAACGTATTAAAATTACACTAGGAGAAACTAAATTATACTACTATACCTATATTATACTAACCGGATCATTAATAACCCATTTGTATAAGTATGTTGCTAGTAGAGAAACAAGATTGGCGCAAGTGGTAGCCATTCCATTGATTACTCCAGCGAAAACCGGTGATATTTCGAATGTGTTGATGTTACTACCGCCAATGATGAACACGATCAAAAATACATCTTGAACAGACATGACTACTACAGCCCATTTGTTGTATGCCGCTGGGATGAAAGACATTATTACTGGACCCAGTCCATAAAAAGTACACCCTAGAGAATGTATGATAGTATATTATTCAACGAGCATATAATGGGGAAGGTTTTTAATTATTAAACAAATTTATTACGAAGAACTTACCAAGTATCTGAAAGAATCTTCTGGCGTTTAATCTAGACAGCCATCGTCGTTTGACAGTTAGGTCACTTAGGAATGAAATGAAAATACCACTGATGCATGCACAGAGTGTTGGTATAGCTTGTACAATTCCATTCTGTCAAATAGAATAAATATATTTATATTAAAATATAATATAAAATAGTTTATTTTGTTTATTTCTTACTGAATTATTATAAGCTTATATTGTCTTTTTTAAAATTCCTTGTTGGTGCTCTATCTATTACAACTAGAAAAAACAAATGCTCTAGTTTTCATTAGCTAAAAAAATTAGGTTTCTTTACATCTTCAAACATTAAGAATTTAATCTAGATCAGTGTAAAGCACTGATCAATGCAAATGATCTCCAAATCCTTCTAAATAAGGTTAACAATGAAAGACAAAGACTGGGTTTAAACATAAATACTACAAACACTAAATTTATCGCTGTTAGCAGAAACAATATTCCGAACACCAGAATTTACTTAAATGGACAAGTCATCAAGCAGGTCACACAATTGTAATATTTGCGATGCATGGTTAACGAAACGTGGGATCCAGATCAGGAGATCAAATGCAGGATCAAACAAGCAAGATCTATTTTTCTGAGACTGCGAAGATTTCTCACATATTGGAACTTGAACTTCGGCCTTAGATACAGAATGGTGAAGTGCTATGTCTGGTCCGTTTTGTTATATGACGTGGAAGCATGGACACTGAAGGTAGCAACAATAAACCGAATTGAAGCCTTCGAAATGTGGATCCTACGGCGAATGCTAAGAGTGCCCTGGGTCGACCGTGTGAGGAATAAAGATATTCTCAGAAGAGCTGGTATAGAAAAATGTGAACTCTCCGAAATCATCAAGAAGAGGAAAATAGCTTATTTGGGACACATACTACGTGGAGAACGCTATCACTTTCGGCGTCTGATTCTCCAGGGTAAAATAGAGGGGGGCAAAAGGAGAATAGGTCAAAAGAAGCTATCCTGGCTGAGAAATATTCGTCATTGGACAGGTATACAAGAGTTCCAAGCACTCCAAGTCGCTGTAGTTAATAGAACCATCTGATGAGGAAGAAAAAGATGAACGCCTACGCAGGAATCTGCATGGCACCTTAAGAAGAAGTGTAGAGCACAAGACTGTGATATTATAGTTTGCTGGACTTCTGTGTTTAGTTTTGTTTCTATTAATGTCACAAGAACAATATCGAATAAAATATTTAAATAGACTTACCGCCGCTATATCAAATTTCATTATGTCAGATAGAAATAGTGCTTTATAGGAACCCATATAAGTCATGGTAAAAGTGGTTCCAATCAATGCTATGATAATAGCCCACACTGGTCTGGAGAGGATGATTTTCTTCCATGGAGTTGGAATATTCTAGAAGAACAATTCAATAATAATTACTGACGTACATATTAAAGTTTAATCTTTAACAATATTATTTATACATAACATTTATACACCATTCATAACACCATACATAACATTTATTTTTTTTAAAGAAAAAAAAATCAAATACCATAATTTTTTCCGAAGTCAATTGGAATAAGTTGACACTCACTGTCTTTATCTCTCGGCGCCATTATCGCCATCGTCTGGACAAAAGAATGAGTTCCGGTATTCTAATTCACTTCGGCCTATACCATTAAATATGTTTCTTTTTATTTATAATTTATTTAATATTTTTTTGAAACAAACTTTTACTAACCTTTCCAGGTTGTTGACTTAAAGACACTTGAATATATTTCTTCTCTTCTGGGGTGATTCTTGGATGAGTCTCAGGTGTGTTATGGAAAAATAAAGCCCATATTATAGTATAGCCCAGATTAATGATTGCTATTATATAAAAACCCCATGGCCAACCCATGGACGATTTGGATATTAGTCCAGCCAGTATAGATCCAAGCATAACGGCCATTGTAGCACCTAAAATTAGTTAACGCTTCTGTTACAGTTGTTTAATCAATATCTTAAATGTATATAAATTGTATTATAACAACCCAGGGTAGTTCAACGAAGTTGAATAGGTAATACTTTGGTCAACTGTATAACAACAGTTTGAATGAAATAAAGGAATCTACGTTGTGTTAAAAATATTTTGTTTATTTTGACTGATGTCGGATGCGCTCGATAGAAGCAATAATAGGGAAATTTGAGAATAGGTTATCTAATACTATAAAAAATCGAAATAAAAATGAAACTTCTACACCCTGTATCTCCGAAACTAAGTATTTTAAGAAATACATACAGGGACCGGCAATAGTGCGTCGGGCATCTGTAGCTCATAGAATAAAATATTTGAGAATTTTGTTTTAGTACAAACATAAAGTATGTACCAGGATGTATTTCAGGAAAATATTTTAACTTCTATAGGGTGGCTCAAAAAAGTGTGGGTGGACGTGGATGATTTTTTTTAAATGGAACACCCTGTATATTATTGCATTTTTGGATTCCTTTCAGATCACTTTACATACACCTAAGATATAAATAAATATATTTCGATAGTTTCAGAGATATTAAAAAATAAATCAAAAATATATATTTTTCAGCCCTTCTTAAAAAAATTATTAAAAATACAAGAACTGTTCTGAAATCAAAACTATATTAGGTATTTACTTTAGATAGTCTGTACTTACTTTGCTATAAATATGAATATCGTAAATTATACAGGATGTTCAAAATTCTACGCCAAACTTTCTAAAATATAAAATAATTTTTCTTCGTTTTTTTAAATGGAACACCCTGTATATTATTTTTTTATTAGATGGAGAGTTTAAAAATGAACATTTTTTGTATTTAGAGAATTTCAAAATTCTTAACGGTTTCGCAGATACACGCAGTATTATTTCATATGGCGCTTTCAATGGTAAAATACGAGAGAAAAATCATTAGGTGGCTTTGATAAAAATTTACTGGTGGAAAATGCCATATGAAATATAAAACCGCAAATATCTGCGAAACCGTTAAAAATTTTGAAATACTGTAAATACAAAAAAATGTTCATTTTTAATTCTCCGTCTATTGAAAAAATAATATACAGGGTGTTTCCATTTAAAAAACGAAGAAAAATTATTTTATATTTTAGAAAGTTTTAACGTAGAATTTTGAACATCCTGTATAATTTACGATATTCATATTTATAGCAAAGTAATACAGACTATCTAAAGTAAATACCTAATATAGTTTTCATTCAGAACAGTTCTTCTTTTTAATAATTTTTAAGAAGGGCTGAAAATATATATTTTTGATTTATTTTTAATATCTCTGAAACTATCGAAATGTATTTATTCATATCTTAGGGTTGTAAAGTGATCGAAAACCAAAATTGCAAAAATATACAGGGTGTTCCATTTAAAAAAAATCATCTAGGTCCACTCACACTTTTTTGAGCCACCCTATAGAAGTTAAAATATTTTCCTGAAATACATCCTGGTACATACTTTAGGTTTGCACTTAAACAAAATTCTCAAGTTTTTTATTCTAGGAGCTACAGATGCCCGACGCACTATTGCCGGACCCTGTATACGCCACTTTTTTATTTAATTTTATCTGCAGAATATGCTGCCGAAGTTTCCGGATTACAGTTCGGACCACCCTGTATACACAATATGAAAGAAAAACAGCAAATTATTGAGTATGTCTTACTTTATATAGCAATAATAATTCTGAATAATTTTATCAATGGTTTTGTGTAATTCTTTATTTGCTTACATCCAACTCCAATAAAACTGAGACGAGCTCTTTCTTCAGTCGGTACCCACAATCCACCTACACAAGTACTCAATGGTTCAAAACCTCCCTGAGCCACTCCTTGGAACAACTTGCATACTACAACTCCTCCGATCCCCACCCATTTGGCAGCAAATGGTATTGCTCCCAAAGATAGACCATTGAGTAGAGACGTACCGACCATGTACCATTTGGGTCCATCTTTTCCAAAATGACCAGCAAACAGCTGAACAACAAGACTTGTGGCCAGGCCACAAGTATACAGCATGGACATGTGTTTGCCATAATCGTAATACTGAAAATAAAAAATTGGTCAAGTGCGAGTTGGACTCGCGCACGAAGGGTTCCCTACCATTCATTATCTATACATTAGACACTATATTATTATAAACGTTTTTTCCGATTTAGCTAAAATTTTGAATGCGCGTATAAGTAATTTAAAAAAAAATGAAGAAACACATTACTAAAAATTAATAATAAATATGTAAAAAGCAAAACTAAATAATATGTAAAAATTAAAAAAAAAACGATTAAAAAAATTTCGCCTTGACTAGGATTCGAACCTGCCTTACTACGGCTCCAACGTCATAGCAGCGTAAAGTCCTAACGCTTTAACCACGCGGCCACCGAGGACTTGAAAGATTCTATGTAAAATTCTAACTTAAAAGATAATGTTTAGTGAAAGTACTTTTTTATTTATAAACATTTATTTAATTCTGTTTTTAGTATTTGTTCTTATAGCGACAACATATATACGTTATCTGTAAAAATTTATAATTCATAAGATAGACCTTTGTGACAGACGGACGGACGGACAGCGAAGCCTTACGGCCGTATTCATAGTCGATAGCCAGCCGCCCGCTGGCGGGAGCTTTCCCGAAATTCTTCGCTCTTATTTCAGAGTCGAGCGTTCTCCGAGTAACGCGTGCGCACATCCGTCATTTAGGGTACGAACATAGTGGAGGCAGGTTTCTGCTTTCCGGCAGCCAGCGCCGTCTCTGGGCACCTATTCTTGATCACTCGCATCTTCAAATATGGCTCACATCTCGCATCTCCGAAAAAGCCATATAACAATACACGTGATGTGTAACTTTGCGTATATGCATCACGTGTATTGTTATATGGCTTTTTCGGAGATGCGAGCAGGGTTCGGAAGTAGCTAATTAAGAGGAAATTTACCTGATTAACCAACCTAACCTAAACTAACCATATTGAAACGCCGCGCCCGCCGCGCCGGGGCCGCACATAGGGGTATTTGGTCTATAAACCTGGCCAAAAGTGATATTTTTTTTATTTTCATTTTTTATCTTAACTGAATACAAATCTATAAATACTAAATGTAAGCACGTTTATTAGTTTTTTTAAAGTCGTAAGTTGACTATCAAATAAATAATATATTTCAATTATAAGTATGAATTATCTTGAGCGTATTCTGAATATTTCTAAGATTATAAAATAGTGGAATTGTTTGTAGTGCTTTTTTTGCAAATTGTTTATAATAACTGTCATGGTGGATACAGAGCCAGCTGGCAAGTCCTGTTTTATGCCATATTTTTTTTTGAAACGTTTCCTTCTATTCTATTTCTTTATAATGTTTTATATTTAAAAAATCAGAGGCATTTTTATAAGGTATTTTTAAAAGACTATTCGGCAATATTCCGCATTGAAATTAGTATCCGTTCAATACTTAAAGTCTCCAGCTTTGGAATATGTACAAAAATCTTGCCAATATTTGCCACTGCCAAAAAAACATTGATTTAAATAGATTCTTAAAGAAAATAGTCTTTACCCTATAACACCCATCCTCGCTCAAATATCGTCGATAATATACAAATTACTTTCTTGTTCTAGCATCCTCATCCAATTGCTTGGTTTTGCACAGAATGGCCCTATTTGATCGGTGGAAAGGGTTTCAGAATAGAGGAAAAAATATTGTGTAGGAAAAACAAAATGAGGTTCCATATTAGCACCCTCTCCTCTAATAATTAATATTACTAGCAAAAAAGCAAAAAAATCATAAAACATAATTTTGGCCAACTTTTAGTTCTTAATACCCTCTGTGCGCCGTCGGCGCCTGCAAAAGCAGAAATAAATAAATTTTCGTTCCGGTAAAAGCGAGAACGCCGATGAACGCTGGTTGACGGCTCCTACCTGCTTTCACTGTGAACTAGCCGATTTGATAACACGCTTTAATTTTTCAAGGTTATAAGCGCGAGGCGGCGCGGCGCGGCGCTACTATGTAACCATATACAGGGTGTCCCAGAAATACGTGCAAGTATTTTAACTTAACTGGTAGTATAGTTCAACCCCAGAAACACGCCTATGAGGTTTTTTTCTAAATATTTTTTTTTGAAAATTCGGAATTTTTTGAAAATATTTTTGGAATTTTTTTGCAATTTTTTTTAGTTTTTATTTAAAAAAATAATTTCTTGATAATATGGCAACATAGGTAGTAGATTAAATTTATAAGAAAGAAAATCCAGAAAAGATCCAGTGGTTCTCAAACAAATCTCGAAGTATTGGAAAGAATATGTAAGGACCAAGAACTATTGACTACAATAAAACGACGAAAAGCAGCATATTTTGGTCATATTTTTCGAAATAACAAATATAGTTTCCTACAGCTGATCGTTGAGGGAAAGATTGAAGGACGACGAGGCATCGGGCGTAAACGGTTTTCCTGCATGCGGAATTTGCGCCAGTGCCATGGTTTAATATAGGAGAGGCAAGTGCAATTATCCGTTTGGCTCAAGACAGGGAGGAATTCCAATTGATGGTCGCCAACCTCCGATGAGGAGAAGGCACATGAAGAAGGTTCTCAAAATTTGAGCAAAAAATCATTTTTTTTGGAAATTTTCAAAGTAAAATAACTCCGTTATTTTGGACTTATTTGAAAAACGATAAACAGAAAATATGTTTCTTTTATCGAGATCTACCACCCTTTAAAATACTTGCACTTATTTCTGGGATACCCTGTTTATAACAATACACGTGATGCGTATACGCAAAGTTGCGAACGATGTCAAGAATAGGTACCCAGATTGGCGCTGGCTACCAGAAAGCGGCAAACCTGCTTGCACTGTGTTCGCACACTTAGAGTAACCGCTCACTCGCCGGCGCGGCGGGCGGTTGGATAAGCATTTTTTTCCGTTTCATAGTCGATCTCCAGGCGAAGAACACTTGCGCAGTTTAAACCCCATCCGGTGATTTTCGGCCGGAGACTGGAGCATGTCCTTACCATCTCCGGGCGGCCCGCCAGTGTAGTCTGGTTTATTTCTCTAGTTGAAAGAATCACCAAACAAACTGAATTAATTGTGGATATTTATAATATTGTGACGATTAACGAGAACGATGACATTCATATTTTTGAGGCCATTATTCATCACATTTGAGGCATATGAATTCCGTCCGTCTATTTGACCATTTAAATGTTTTATCGGTTTGTTTTTGTTATGTTTATGATTTTTATTTTTCCTATTATTTTTACGTTTATTACATTAATTCTCTTTGTAATTTACATAAACTGGAAAAAATATACCAAATTCACAAAACATCAGTCATCTACACAAAACAAAAATAGAGCCATTTTAAAAATATAAATTACTTCTACTCTGGTCATATTTTCCCTAAAAATAATTTTAAAATCCTTAACACAGCACCAATAGGTTAAGGTTAAGGTCTATAAAAATTTATAAACGTAATAAAAACGAATCCATAAAACTTTCAAATAACCGAACGGACCTATGGAATTCCCCATTATGTAAATTATTAACTTAATATCCTTTGTATTATGGCCCAAAAATGTACCTAACCAAAAAAATATGTATATAAAAAATTGTAAATATTTTTACTATAAGTGAAGGATTACGAAGATATTATTCATTGCTTTAAAACGAATTATAACAAAATAATGGACACATCAATAAAATATTTAAATTACCCAATATCAATAAAATATTTAAATTATTAATATTTAAATATTTAGAGAATGTTAAAGTTCGTATAACCGATTTTGTGTAGAAAAAGGAAGAAAACATGTTCCCTGTTGTTAAAACCCTCCACCCGAAGTGAAATTTTGTTGGCGACGCTCCGTCATTTTCGCCAGTCAGCGCACAGTGCTTCGAACATATGGCTCTAGAGGACAAAAATGTAAAACTTCTCTTTTATTGTAGGCAATTTATTCAAACTAGGTTTATTTGACACAAATGATGAGTACTCTCATTGTACTAAATGATGATGTTCTTAGTCCCACGTTTATGAAAAAAAAATCTTATAGATAATAATAATGTTGGAGATGTGTTCCATCTAAGCAAATAATAAGTTATAGTATGAAAACGGTGTAAGTATTAAATAAATTCCTGTGATAAAAAAAAATTGAAATAACATTAGAACATGATTCCTACAATATAAGCCTAATATAAGATAAAAATGTTTTTCTTTAATGAAAAAGAAACATTAATGTTATATTTAATTAAAAAAAAAACAAGATACTATAAATTTACATTAGGACAACAAAATGCATAGATCGTAACTACTCTGATTCAGAAGAATCACTGCTGACAGAATCTTCCAAATTTATAGTATCCAAATCACAGGTAGATGAAATATCCGCACATATAAGATATTTCTGTACATCATTTTCAAATATGTTACTTTTTCGCGTTGTTACTGTTCTTTTTGTTGGTATGAGGGGTTCGGATGTTAATAGTTACCTCTTTAATAGACCATATCAATATATTATTTTTTCGTTTTCTTGGGTATGAGGTTTTATAATAAATTGAAAGATGGAAACTTTTTATGCGACGTTTCGCTCCAAAATAGTGGGCTTTTTCAGGCACAAATGGTCTCATTTGAGTGGAATGTTCATCAATATCTAATAAAGAACACATTTTTTGAAATACAAATAATTTTGAGTTCTTGTCCTTATGATCAAGCCAAGTATTAACCAGATCGGCATTGCTTGTCAATTTTACTCCATCTGAAAAGTATTATAAAATAAAGTTCGTCGCAAGCAGACGCAGGTGAACTATACAAAAATTAAAAAGTGTATGAATATGACAACAAAAATATTCAATAAATACGATATGTTTTGATATGTTTTTTTTTTAAATGCCTTTTTGGAAGTTTGAAAACGTAAAATTTTTATACCCATTTAAGAATCATTTTAAAAAATAAATAAAAACTAAACAATAACGAACTTGTTTAGAAATAAATTTAAAGTACATACCTTGTTTAACAATATCCATAGTGGCTTTCAATTAAGTACGTACTAACTCGTTTACGTTTAACTCCATATACAGAACTACTATGAATGTTATTCTTTTCATTGATATAAGATAATGATCGCAAAATTTATTTTTAGTGAAAATATTTGCTAACAAAAAAACGGTGTTTATGAAAAATAATATACCAGGATGGTTCAACATTGCTATAAGTATAAAATTACATATTCAGATATTAGTAAATTTTAACTTTTTTTTCGATTTTTGTCCATGGGACGAAGCACTGTGCAGCGGTGCGCTGGCGGCCTGTGCTGGCGGCCGACTATGAAAGAGCTTTTTTTCTCTACCGATATCGAAGCGCTCGCCGGAGAAATCTTCGGCGAGCGCTTCTTTTCGGCGGGCGGCTGGAGCTCGACTATGAATACGGCCGTTAGTAATAGGGTTCCCGTTTTTACCCTTTGGTTACGGAACCCTAAAAGTGCTTGTGTTATATAGAATGTTCTGGAAGTATGTCTATGGTAAAACATATCAGGAAATGATAACACATGACATTTTATACAAAGGGAATGCAGGATCCCATGTAATAAATAATGAAGTTGTATTTGTGTTTGATATTGTGATATAGCATTAATAGCTAATAACCATAATAACGATAATAACGCATACTTACAGGTACATTAGGATTTGTTGAAGATCCTTCTGTAATCATTGCAACTAATAGAGTAGAAAAAGTGATTGTTGTTGCGTACATGATGCCAGTTCCAATGGCACTAATTGTTATTTGAGTATACCTCACACCAAATTTTGGACCTATTTTGAGGAAACAAGTTATAATAAGTCAATTGTTTATATAAGAGGGCAAAGTAACTTGCTTAATCTACTGGTATACTAATATACAGGGTGATTCCTGTAAGTCGGTCATGCTTTCGAGGAACGATAGGGGACGTCGAAATATTAATTATGATATAGCACTATGGGTCGGAAATGCTTCTTACGCAAGATACAAGGTGTTAAGGTTTTTGAAAAATTAAAGATATTCTTTAATAGTTTTTTAACAGTTGAAGGTATCGGTATAAAATTGTATTATAGGAGTCTGCCTAACAGAGACACTTTAAATGTAAAAAGAAGAGGTTTTAGTTTCAATCAGTGGCGTAGCTCTGATACGCATCGGGAAATATTTTCAAAAAAAAATTAGTACGCCACTGATAAAAATAAAAATTTCGGAGTTTTTTTATTTGCTCGGTTTATTTCCAAGAAAAAATGTCTCTTGCAACTTTCTTCTATCTAATACCATTTTGTCACAATTTAAAAATAAATATTTTTTTAATGAGAACCTTAAATATGCGAATCATTATAACTACCTTAAAACTAAGAATTTTATTATTAACAATAAAAAAATTCTAGTTTAAATTTATAATTTTTTAAAAATTTATTTAGAGCTAATAGTAAAAAGTACTAAAGTTACCCAAGATGAAGGGAGCTAACAATGCACATGTGTTTCTGCCCTCTAGTTATAATAATTCGCTGTATTTAAGATTGCCATTAAAAAATTTATTTGTTTTTAAATTGTGACAAAATGTTAGATAGGAGAAAGTTGCAAGAGACATTTTCTTGGAAATAAACCGAGCAAATAAAAAACTCCGAAATTTTTCAGTGGCGTATTATTTTTTTTTTGAAAAATTTACCCAATGCGTATCACATCTACGCCACTGGTTGAAACTAATACCTCTTCTTTTTACATTTAAAGTGTCTCTGTTAGGTAGATTTCTATAATGAAATTTTATAACGATACCTTCAACTGTTAAGAAATTATTAAAGAATATCTTTAATTTTTCAAAAACTTTAACACCCTGTATCGTAAGAGGCATTTCCGACCCATAGTGTGACATATCAAAATTAATATTTTGACGTCCCCTATCATTACTCGAAAGCATGACCGACTTACATGAATCACCCTGTATAAAATCCTTAAGTGACTGTCTCACTGATTAATCACGATCCTGCTCAAACAACTCAACTTAAGAAACCCAATTTTGGCATACAGGTTGATTCTAGGGTGTAGAGGTTCGATGAGAAGGGATTTTTCGAAATTCCAGTTCCAAGGGGGTGAAACCACCACTCAAATATTACAATATTTTTTATTTAAAAAACGGTCAAGTTTCCGAAAAAACGCTTAAACACGTATATTTTATTTTGTTTTTGGTTTTACATATTTTAAGATTTTTTAAAAATGGATACAGGGTGTTTCGAAAAATCTGGGCATTGATTAATCACGACCCTGCTTAAAGCGCTTGACGTAAAAAGCTGATTTTTGGAAAACGAATTGACTTTAGACTGTAGAGGTTCGATAAGAAGTGATTTTTCGAAACTCGAATTCTAAGGGGGCGAAACCACCCCTCAAATATTAGAATATTTTTTATTTAAAAACCGGTGAGTTTTTCGGAAAAACTCTTAAACACGTATATTTTATTTTGTTGTTTTACATATTGTAAGATTTTTTAAAAATTTATACAGGGTTTTTCATAAAATATGACCATTGAGTAACCACGATTCTGCATAAACTGCTTGACGTTTAAAGCTGATTTTTGGTAAACGGATTGACTGTGGGGTGTAAGGAGGCATTTCTGGATTGTTTTTTCTCATGCAGACATAAAATTTTTTATCCAGTTTGTATGTTACAAATGATTAATTCGACGCGAACGAAGTCGCGGGTACACGCTAGTAAATTATAATACATTAAAAATAATAGATTTTTTTACAAAGTTAAATTAGAGATCGAAATAATTAAATTATTGTGAAGCAAATCAAAAGCTTCCAAACTAGTAGCTCATTGTGTCTCTAAAGTACCGTATGATCATAAAAAAGCGGCTTCATAGACATCATTTATTTAAAATTAACATAAAACTTCTAAAAAAATAACACTAATTGTAGAAATTGTGTTTTCAAGAAAAATATTTTTTCTCACATTTTTAACTACACTATTTAAAAATCATTTTCAATCTTCGTAAGGTCACAGATTAAGTTACAGATGCGGCACTTATTTTATCTTGATGATTTCATCAGCTGATAAATGCCGTCATAGCCTCGGACCTTTAATAGGGCAATGACGTTGTCAGACTTTTTTTTCTCGAATGCATTGTTGCCTTTTGTAAAAAATGTACCCTCTGCCCCCTGTAGCACAGCATTTTTGTAGCGATCAATTGTAGCGATACATCATACGCATGCGCTTTGTATTCGGTCCCTTTAAATAAGATATTGAAAGAGGTCGAATGCATCTTTGTTTTATTTAGTTTCTCCGTCTTACTGATAAATCTATGTTAATCTGGCAGTAAGCGTCATTAAAAAATAATGAAGCGTATGGACCAAGTAAATGATTTTCGAGACAATACGAACTTTTTAATACCAAATGTAAATAAATAATGATTAAAATAAAGTGTGTAGATCTTCAGATTTTCATATGATAAGGAATAATTATATTGTTCTGGAAACCTTTGATTAGATTAGCGGTATTGTTATTTAAACAATACAACAATATATACAGTGTGGTCCAATTTCTAATTAACAAGAATTTAACAATTAAAAAATAGGAAAAAATTATCAACATGGATTTAGATACATCGACAATAAAATTTAAAAGAAATCCATTATTGTATGCAATATTTTTCTGCTTATTCAGTTCAGTAAATTAAAAGAAACTCTTATTTCTCAAAATTTTTAAAATTAATTTTTTTCATAATACCAAAACAAAAAACTATGAAATATTTAAATACAACTATATAAAAACACTTTTCACAATTTTTGTTGCAAATATTATTCCTAATCTTAAATTGAAAACCGCGTTTCGCTAGCTACTGTAATTTTGGAGTTACGATTTTTTTAATTTTTTAACCCCCTCCCATACCCCCTTACCAACCACTCACCCTCACCAAAAACTAATGGCCAGATTCTCGGATGCCACAGTATTTTTGTGGCAAATTTGGTTAAAATCGGTTTAGCGGTTTTTGAGTTATCGTGTTACAGACGGACAGACAGACAGACAGACACCAAGAAAATATTTTTTATTTAGGTCATTAATTTATGATCCAAATAACTCATTTTGAGTGAAATTAAAAAAAGAAACTTATAGATATAGAATGGAGACCAAAACGTGATGCATTCAGAAGCAGAGGCCGTCCTCCAACAAAAGATGGCATAAGACGTATCCACAGTAACTGGATGCAAATTGCTCAAAATAGGGAGTTATGGAAGCAAATCAGGGAGGTCTACGTCCATCAGTGGACTTTAGTGGCTGGTTGATGATGATAGTGATGATTAGGACGATAGAAAATACTTTGTTACCTTTATCACCAGTATATACAAGTCCATTTTCTGCGGGTTTACTTTTATCCTCACTTTTCTGATCCATCATATTTTGCTTTTCAGAACAATTTTTTTCTACTTTTTGGCACAGAACATATCCTAATTATGGTCGTTTAATTCACATAACTAATATAAAAATTTATGATTCTATTTAGGAACTTCTACACTTTTATTTACTACACAAAATTAATATTTATCTGGTTTGATACATTTAAAAGCGTGCCTTATTAAAACACTTATGACATTCATCTAATATAACTTGGCTTAAATAATTGGTTGCTCTACTAATCAGTCCTATTTTATCGCCATTTAAGTACTTTTCTTAAAATACGGATACGATACAACCCTTCAAAATATATTTATAATATACGTATATACTCTTAATATACGTATTTCCCATTCAAGGAAAAAATTGTTGTATTCAAAATTTTATACTCTCTCTATTATAAAATAAATATAATAAATTTCTTATGTGTTTAGGGCAAATTTTGATCTATTTTGGTAGATAATGTAATATTAACCTGCATTAAAAAAAATTACATCTTAAACAGATGCGTGGTAGTGGAGTGTTTGAAACAATAATAATTTTTAATAATAATAATTGTTGTGTTATATTACGAGTTAAAATATATAAATGTCGAATCATTTTTCGATTTTGTAATTATACTATTGCAAATCATTCATTCGATTTGTTTATATTTTCTTAGAGTATATATTTGTTCCTTAAAGAGAAATAATAGAAATTAAAATACTTGATAATCTTATAAAAATAGGTCTGTTAGAGATACGGATTGATTAAATAGATATAAAGTGAGGCTTGTAGAATGTTTAGGAGGGGAGTTAGTCACCGCGACCTTAAAGATCTATTGTGTGTTCCCCTTTCTTGAGTTATAACGACTTTTAACTCATCATACAGTCTCAAGGCTTTGACAAAAGCCAATATCTGAGCCGGCTCCACAGAGGCTAGCTCACCATCCTTGACATCAGCCGTACCAAAGTTCATGGCACGAATGGTCGTCGTCTCGGCGCACTGAGTGATGAGGTGTTCAGGTGTTTCCCCATATTCCTCACAGAATCTGCATTCGCCGTTGTTTCTCAGCTTCAGCCTACTGAGGTGTTCGTTGAGGAGACGGTGTCCTGTTACAAACCCCGTGACAATCCGAAGATTGTTTTTACTTAAATCAAGGGAAACCTTTGATTTTTCTCGGTCATAGGTTCTGAGGAACTTTTTCGAGTGTCTTGGAGGACACCCATTCCAAGTTACGGTTGGAGTCTTCCAGATTCTTCAGTTCCGTTTTCAGTTGGTTTCCGCTTGGAAAACAGAACGGTTCTGGTCCAGTTAGTGGAGTGTTCGCTCCTTTCCTAGCTAGATCATTTGCTTTTTCATTGCCTTCTATCCCTTGGTTAGCAGGCACCCAGAGTAGGAGGACTTTATTTTCTTTGCCCAACTTGTTGAACTTCTCTAGGCATTCTTTGACCAGCCTCGAATTGATGGTTACTGAGTTGATCGCGTTTAGTGCTGCATGACTATCGGATAGGATGGCAATTTCCTGTTTTCGATAGTTCCTGTCTAAGATAAATTGTACACATCTTTCGATAGCGTAAATTTCTGCCTGAAGGATACTGAGGTAGGTGCCCATTGGTTCCGAGTATTTGGTTTTCGGCCCAAATACTCCTATCCCTGTCCCTGCTTTGGTTTTGGAAGCATCAGTATACCACGTTATGGTATGGTCTTTTATATGCTGAGTAAGCGTTTCTTTCTTCCAATCCTTTTTATTACTCAATACTACAGTGAGGTGTTCCTCAAAGTTGTAAATTCTTGGTATGTCATCCACTGGGAGTTGGAGAAGTGGAATTTTCTTTTTCGTTCCAAGCCCCTGACCTAAAAATTCTCCCAGTACTGTTTCCGTCAATGACCGTTCTAATCATTGTCGCATTGGCATAACTACCGACGACAATGTGCAGTGGTGTTAGGTCTAAAATGACCTCCATTGCTGCTGTTGGACATGTTCTCATGGCACCTGTGATACAGATACATGCCAGTCTCTGTACTTTGCACAGGTTTTGCCTTGCTGTACGTTGCTTTAGTTTTGTATACCAAGCAACTGCTCCATATGTAATCATGGGTCCTACTATCATGGTATACATCCAGCGCAAAATTTTAGGGGCGCAGCCCCACCTATTTCCCGCCAGTCTTCTGCATATCATGAGAGCCTTTGTGGCTTTGCTGGTAATGTTCTTAATATGCCTGTTCTAGAGAAGTTTACTATCCAGGATTATTCCTAGATATTTCACTTCCTGTGATGGCAGTATTTCCTTTCCATCTAGATGGATTCTTTTCAAGTTTTTCAAACTTCGCTAAGTAAAAGTAAGTTTTTCAAATTTCGCTAAGTAAATAAGTGAGGCTTATATTATTTTAGAACAATTACGATGATATTTACGATGATATGTATAGTATAACGTATTCTTCTTCTTCTTGTAATAGGACGAGGTCCTGTCAATTTTTTTAATTATTATCCTCTTGCGATGTTGATGTCCATCTGTCATATCAACGCCCACTTGGCAATTCGATCTGGATACATTCTGTCTATGTGGTCTCTCCAACATCGGCGCCTTGCTTTTACCCATCTGACAACGTCCTATAGGTATACACAGGAATACACAACACAGAGACAAGAGTTGGGAGTGTACAACTGGCAACTCTTTTAGCGTGTTTGTGTTGTGTATTCTGTCGAGCAATGTAGACTCTTTTATTGTTCGTAATATTTTCATCTCTGTTGTTCTCATTTTCCTTTTTGTTTCTGATATTCCTGCTCTTGTTTCAGCAGCGTAAGTCAGTATGGGTCAAATAAAGGTCTTATAAGTTGGGGTCTTACTCTCTGCACCGATGTATTTATTTTTCCATATTACATCACGTAAATACCCTGATATTCTTGAAGCATTTTTAATCTGTTTGTCCACTTCAGTCCTTCAATGGCTTCAATGGCGTCAAAGAGAGAAACCAAAAAATAACAATCGATGATAATTTTGACCAAAAATAAAATAAAAAGCCTAAAAAAATAAGGCCAATCTTTAGAGGTCATTTACTAAAAATTTCATAATTTATGATTTCTGGGACAAAAATAGCACCTTCTTTTGCCAGTTTTGGACCTTTTTTGCAATGCTATCTTTCAAGTTAATGTAATTTAGTAGATGTTGTTGATTCCTCGACATTCAAAAGAAGTTTTTCTTAAATTTTGCTGACGTGATTGCTACTATCTGCTAGCACACAAACCTAAAACCTACACACTACTGTTAAAGAATACAAGAAGCGGAATGTAATTTTGATATTCTCTTACCAAGAATCGAATTTTTTTGTGTCTTTTGTAATCAATTTCACAGCCATGAACAAGTCACAGTTTTTTAACTATATTTATTATTCTGTTTAAATAAAGTTACTAAATTATAAAAAAGTTATAAAATTAGCAATTAATTTATCTATTTTTATAAATTATGTTAAAAAATACCTTATATCTATACAATTATCACAAGAATTTTAAATAGTTGTCTTAATTCTAAATAATATAAATAGCTTCAGAACTTTCCAATTGCTTCTTCCAAACTGAGTATACTTAATTTTCTGTCGAGTTTAACATCGGGAGTTTCTCCTTCCCATTCTTGTCTCTTATCGGTAGCGAATATTGCGAAGGTTATGCCTGAGACTATCGTAATGGTTGATGCAATACCAAAAGCAGTTCTCCACTGCTCAACATTTTCCTAAAGAGAGTATTATTAGTAAATTTTGAAGAAGTTAATGATCTAGTGTAATTTTTAGCTTGAAAAGAATAATATGATTTAATTGTTTTAGTGTTACTGTTTATTTTTTCGGTAAATTGCTAGAGTTCTTGACACTATAACTGATTTTGGATAAAGATAAGTACAGGGTGTCCCATTTTAGTGTGTTTTAGGAGGTTTTTTGTTTATAAATAGAGATACAACGACGTATCGTTGTTTTCGGGTGTCCAATCTTCGAAGAGATAGATGTCCAAGTACTTAAATTTAACTACTCTTTCTATAGGCCTCCTGGATATTATGTTAAACTTAGTGTGTAATAGTCTTTATAATGTTTCTTTATTAATAATTTATAATAATATAATTTAGAATTTAACCATCATATACATGAGTTTTGAACTTAAAAATTAAATTTTAAATGTCAAGACCTTGGAGACTACGCTTTGTTTGTTGTAAAGCTTTTTGGTCATTTGGTATAAATGTCTACCAACCTGATCACCAGTGACACACCATTGGACTGTCAGCGGTGCCAGAATACCTATAGCGTCTGCCAATGTGTTGGAAATGCCATGTATAATTCCAGAAAACAGTGGGGAAACGTCATAAATATTAATATAACTGCCGGCAACCAGTGTAAAAATTATAAATATGTCTATAAAACAGAGATCTACTATCGCCCAGGCTCTGTATTCGGAGGGTATGTATGTTAGGACAATAAGAAGAATCGATATAGTAATGGAACCTAAAAATGAAGAAACGATGATACAGTTAATAAAAAAATTATAAAAAATATATGACAAAAGCACGTCGCAATGTTGCCACGGCTACCATTTTTTCTTTGATACCTATGTAAATCGTCTCTTCTCTCTATCTGAACAGACTTACCCATTAAATGAAAAATTCTTCTGGAATTTATCACCGAAAAACGTCCACTTTGAACACTGTAATCAGACATGTAGGCTATGCCTACACCACTTACGCATGCGCATAGGGTCGGTATAGATCCTATTACACCGTTCTAAAAAATCAATACATCAATACTTTTCAGTACGTTCAGTAAGATTAAAACTTACCGATTGAATATCGTACTTCATTATTTTGTCCAAAAATAAGGATTTGTCAGAGCTGAAGAGTGTCAGGAAAAAGTTAATTCCGATTTGGGCTATCACTATAGCCCAAACAGGTGTTGACAAGAAGATTTTCCTCCAAGGCGTAGGTATATTCTAAAACAAATTAGTAATAAATTAGTAATAATGAATATCCTCTAGTAATAATGAATATCCTCTAACACAGTATACTCACAATCTTGTATTAAAAAATTCTTTATTTAAAAATTAAGGGTAATTCAGAACCAATTTTTAATTACATCATTCTTTTCACTATTGAGAGGAACAGATAAATGTATATTACACAAGAAAATTAAAATTTATTTTAGTTGACAGTTAATGAAAGCTAAAGAAAAGAAAAAAAAAACAAGTAGGTAAAGGGAACCAAAATATTTTTTGTAGTTATATTACCCTGGTAGCAAACAGAAGGGAACAATATAATCTTAAATTATTTATGTAGCGTAAATGTAATTGTAAAACACTGATAAAAGCAGTCATAAAAAGACAAAACTTTCGAGTTCTAAACTAACTCTGAGTGACAATAGAAATACCATACATGCTGTATAGAGCTAGGGACTGTAGGAAGAAGAAAATAAATAGTTTACCTTTCCTGGTTGTTGACTAAGCGAAACTTGAATGTACATTTTTTCTTCAGGACTTATACTGGGATGTGTTTCTGGGCTCTGGTGCCCGAAAATCATATAAAATATTGCATAGGCCAGGTTAAGCGCTCCAAAACTGTAGAAACCCCAAGGCCAACCCAGACTTGATTTAGACACCACTCCAGCAACTATAGACGAGACCATTATGGTTAAGGTGGCACCTAAAGAATAAAAGAAAAGATATAAATACTAAACTCTCCACATAAACAAAACTAAGGGTGCGTTTATGTTGGAGCGGCGATAAACGATAAGAGCAGCGATAGTAGCGAAACAAAGAATATTAATATATTAATTTATATGTAGGTGTTTATATTGAAGCAACGCGTCGAGACACGGTTGGCAGTTGAGCAACGATAAAAGCAGCGCTAATTCACTGCTTTTATCGTTTATCGCAGCTCCAACATAAACGTACCCTAAGAATATTCAATTCTAGCGTTATACCAGTTCTGCTATATGGCTGTAAGGGTGCGTTTATGTTGGAGCGGCGATAAACGATAAGAGCAGCGATAGTAGCGAAGCAAAGAATATTATTATATTAATTTATATGTAGGTGTTTATATTGAAGCAACGCGTCGAGACACGGTTGGCAGTTGAGCAACGATAAAAGCAGCGCTAATTCACTGCTTTTATCGTTTATCGCAGCTCCAACATAAACGTACCCTAAGAATATTCAATTCTAGCGTTATACCAGTTCTGCTATATGGCTGTAAGGGTGCGTTTATGTTGGAGCGGCGATAAACGATAAGAGCAGCGATAGTAGCGAAGCAAAGAATATTATTATATTAATTTATATGTAGCTGTTTATATTGAAGCAACGCGTCGAGACACGGTTAACAGTTGAGCAACGATAAAAGCAGCGCTAATTCACTGCTTTTATCGTTTATCGCAGCTCCAACATAAACGTACCCTAAGAATATTCAATTCTAGCGTTATACAAGTTCTGCTATATGGCTGTAAGGGTGCGTTTATGTTGGAACGGCGATAAACGATAAGAGCAGCGATAGTAGCGAAGCAAAGAATATTATTATATTAATTTATATGTAGGTGTTTATATTGGAGCAACGCGTCGAGACACGTTTGGCAGTTGAGCAACGATAAGAGCAGCGCTAATTCACTGCTTTTATCGTTTATTGCAGCTCCAACATAAACGTACCCTAAGACATGAAGGCTGACAAAAATATCTACCAACCGCCCACAGATAGCGAAATCAGCGTTAGAACGGAATCCCCAAGGCAAAAGAAAGCAAGGACGACCAGCTCAAGCTTGGAGACCTTCCATATTGGACGAGTTCCAACAAATAGGTTTAACATGGAACAAAGCAAAAGCAACTGCCACAAATAGAACCCGATGGAAAGCTTTCACTTAAATTCTTTACTCCAAACAGGAGATATAAGATCTTATTTTTATTTACTTTATAAATACTAAACCTTATGTTTAAAGTATAATTTCTAGATTTCTAGATAGATCATTATTGATTTAGTAATTTGCTGCTGGTGCTAACTCATACTAAAATTGATGCTAATATTATTAAATACTCTACTTACTACAACTCCCAATAAAACTAAGTCGAGCCCTTTCTTCAGGAGGTGTCCATATTCCTCCAACGCACACTTGTAAAGGCGAATAAGCTCCTTGGGCTACACCTTGTACTAATCTGCACAATATAACTCCAGTAGAGCCTAAGATCTGGGCTGCAAACGGAATGATGAAAAAGGCAATGGAATTTATTAACTGGGTGCCTACAATCAACCACTTTGGTCCGTGTTCTTTGCCCAAATACCCAGCAAGTAGTTGGAAAGGTAGTCCTCCCCATAAAATAGCTGATATGATGACGTTTGTGTTGTTCCAAGTGTAATACTAAAAACAACAATTAAGTATACAAGATATATTGTGATCCTCATGTTTTTATTTTTAATTTACCGGGACATAAAAATCATTTCAGACTCTGTAGAACAGCGAACAGAGTGATATTAATCTACTCAATGACTAGTAAACTAAATAGTTATTAATGATACAAGTTCGATACGAACATCATAATGAAATGCGTGTAAAGTTAAGGCTTAGTTAAACCAAGTTTCATTAAAAAGTTCGTATCGAACGTGTATCATTCAAAATTTAATCTACGACGCGACACGAGGGACGATCCAGATAGATTTGATTTAATTTAAAATATCAGAGATATCCTCATAAAAATTAAAATTCAAAATATTCAGGTGCCCATATTAGTCGACGCCGTGGTAACCGTGCTTGTTGATTGTTTCCATTTTGACTTTGACAACTCAATTATTGATGTTCAATTTTGTGTTAAACGTTCAGTTTTAGCAAAAACCAAAAAATAATATTAATATGGGTGATTCTGATTCTGAAAGTGTCTCTTCGGATATTGAAGGCATTGTGCAAAACGTTGTCGATTCCCTTCCCGATAAATCAAGACAAACGTACGAGCAAGCTTATGTAAAACTTGAAGATTGGTGTAAAGGGAAAGGAATCAAGAATAGTAGTAACGAAAAGGTTCTCCTGGCATATTTTGAACATCTTTCAAAACAAAGGAAGGCTTCATCACTTTGTGATGGACGTTCAGTTATATCAGTGAAGAAAAATACAGATATTAGTTAGTTCCTCCATTTAATTGCATTTCTAAAAAGAATGTTTACAATAAATAAACTTATTTAGGTACCTTTTTATGCTTGTTTCTTATTTTAAAATTTGCGTGTTATTATGAATTCATTATAGCACTAGTGCAAGCCATAATGACATCCAAATGACAATGTTAAATGTGTCATCATGACATTGTCGTAGATTAACAGTAATAAGTGCTCTTTTATTATTTTACCAATTTTTTCCTCACTGATATCAAGGTAGGTAAATACCCAAATCTCCCTCTATGTAAAGTCGGTAAGCTGGTTATAAATATGCTATGATACCGGTATGTTACATACAAAAATGATTTGCGTATATGAATATGCCAAATATTTATAAAAATGTGGCAATGTGGTTGGCAGTGCAATATTTTATCAAAAAATAATTTAGATAGCTCAGAGTATAGAGAATATTTTTATAAAATTTGGAAAATTTGCAAAATGGCATTTTATATACCTATTTAATAGGTAAATTATCATTTAGAGTAGATGTTTAATCAAATAAGTAGATCTGAAATTAGACTTTAATAGTCCTTTAATTGTATTTTAAAATATATATTTAGACTATAACAATAATTGTTATTGTTATCTTTTTTAATCTGATTGTAAATATCAAAGTAATTAACTTAAATGAACATTGACAAAAAAATATTATATTTATTCATAGAGGAATATTAATATTATTTGTTTCAGAAATCTTGAATGCATTCAATTACAAATAAAACAGGTATTAGCCTCATTTAGGTGCGATTAAAATGATTAAAAATATGGATACAGATACTTACTGGAACATCCGGATTTGTCGAAGATCCATTTTTGATCATGGCAACGATCAATACAGAAAACATACCCTTGGTAGAAAGCATTACGCCAGTACTAAAGGCAATGATAACCATTTGAACATAGCGCACGCCAAATTTGGGACCTATATTATTTTAGAAAAAATAAATTAAAAACAACCTTTATATTCAAAATGAAAAATAAAGAACAAAGATTATAACAAATTATGTTCTTAACATTAAGTTGTATCTATACGTTGTAGAAATAGTAGTAGAAAAAGCGTTGAAGTCTTCATTACTAAATCCTGAGATGGGCTGGTCACAGATGCAGAATTCAAGAAAACCACTTACCAAAATCTCTTCTTTACGGTGAGCTTGTAGACGGTAAGAGGAAACCGGGTGGACAACTCAAAAGGTACATGAATATTTTCCACAAAAATTTAATAAGGAATTAAGGGAATAAGCATACAGAATCAGTGGTTAGAAGCAGCGCACAATAAAACGCAATGGAGAAGGATTGTAAACTTAAGTTAACAGCGACAACCAAAAAAAAAAGCAACAAAGCAATGAGTTTTTTTAATGTCCGTAGTCATGAAGAGAGATGACATCACGTATCGTGATTTTTCAGTCACAGAAAAGCTCATGAAAAGCTCAAACGCCTTGCGTAACCATCTTCTGATGCCTGTCAAATACTCGTCAGCGAGTAATGGCATTTGGTTAGGTATGGCATTTGGTTATAATGATGTCCCATCTATTAATCCATAATAATTGATTCACTAGAGTTTTTTTTTAATAGCACTATACACGTCCACTTTTGAAATGTACACTTTTTCTGTAAAATAACTACCTTTTTCTCCGGTATAATAAACTCCATCCATTTTAGGTTTTTCTGGAGCTTGAGATTTTCTTCTAACCAGAGTCATGTTCTGGTTAAGTATATCTTCTATTACAAATGTCACACAATTAGGAATTTAATCAAGTACATAGAAGAATTGAAGATGAGGCATTACAGATAATTATATATTATAATGAGTTTTTGTGAGTGTCCGGCAGCTTTATAGACTACTCGATACAATTCAAACCACTTATCTTTTTTTGTCAAGTTATCGCCTTAAGTGGATTGAAATAATTTAAAATATTTTATACAGGTTTACTAAATAGTTGGCATATCTGTCAAATTATTTATATAACGCAACAAAATAACAACGGTTTATTTTATCTGATGCATTTTTAACATATTACTGCATATTTATTTGTGTAGGTATTGACAATTATTGTGAATGGAAAGATGTATAAGATAGACTAATCATATCCATTACTGTTTTTTGATCTAACCAATGTACAGGGACATCATTTTAAGTGTCTCACTCGATTTATAATTTTCCTGTTTGGTATTTAAAAATAGATAAATTTTCTAATGTAATTTTTCGCGAGGATGCCGATTCTCTACACCAAAATTTTTTAAAACCGCGAAAAATTACATTAGGAAATCTTTCTACTATCTTTAAATACCAAACAGGAAAATTATAAATCGAGTGAGACACTTAAAATGATGTCCCTGTACACATAGTACGCATTGATTCAATCAATGCGTTCTACCTATCCTAACGTATAGTGCCGGGGACCTTAACATTAACCAAGAAAAAAGTAAGTAAAATCAGAATAACACAAAGAGCAATGGAAAGATCAATGTTGGGGCTATCTTTGAGAGACAAAGTAACAAATATTAAAGTTTGAAACAGAACAAAAGTCATGGATGCCATAGAGAAAATAACTTCTTTAAAATGGAATTGGGCAGGGCACATTACAAGGCTTAACAATGACCGATGGACGAAGACAATAATAAAATGGGGACCAAGACAGATGGCATGAGGACTTGAAGTGTATCCACAGTAACTGGATGCAAATAGCTCAAGATAGGAAGTTATGGAAGCAAAGGAGGGAGGTCTACGTCTATCAGTGGACTTTAGTGGCTGGTTGATGATGATGATATTTAGTGTTTTTTTCTTTTTCCAATTTTGTGTCAGTTTTTAGTAAAGTCCTCGTCAAAATTATTTTCTTTCTTTTTTTCGATAATACAGTTATAGATAATGATCAAGATACATTCGTTATGATATACTGCTCTGCTATTTTTTTCTGGAGATATTCCACTGCGTTCCATCTTCAGATCTATTGTGATTTGATCGTTTTGAATGTTTTTCTGTCTTTGCTTATCAAGTCTGCCATAAATTTTGGCGAATGTTCTAGTATGAAGATTTTCGTCTATCTCTTCCATTGTGAATTCCTCCACCATACTAAAAATTTGTTGTTTGTCACTCACCGTTTTGTTGCCATTCTTGTCTGAGACATACTTTTTTTTTAAGAGGCAGGTTAGAGTTTTTAAGGGGGTTCGTCGTCGTATGCTGCGTATATCCTGGATGGATAGAGTGATAAATGAGGAGGTGCTCAGGCGGATGGGCAAAGATAAAGAGCTCCTATCAATAGTGAAGGAAGGAAAGATACAGATAAGGTCATATCATGGGGGGTGAACGATACGAGGTGCTTAGGCTAATCATTGAAAGCAAAATTGAGGACAGAAGATCAGTGTGAAGAAGCAAAAACTCCTGGCTTAAGGATCTACGTCATTGGTTCAGAAGAACATCAATTGAAATTTTCATCATAGCCAATTGGATTGCCAACCTCCGAAGGGAGACGGCAAGTGGATGAAACTTCTTATGGTAGAACTGGCAATGCTTCAAAACTTGACTACAAGCGATTTTCTAGGAATCTTCCTTACCGATACATTATTGACAAGAGTGACAGATAAAACCTTGACGTTCTTTCAGTATTACAGTTCATCTCTTTTTCTTTCTAAAGTGTGCGTTGAAAGGAGACAAAAAGAATTTTTGGTGACCCATAATTTGTTATTTGAACACCACTTTTCTGCTTGTCGGTTCGTTGACGTTGACTTGTTGCCATTTTATTTCTTTTGTTTACACGCTGCAGTTTGCTTTGCAAATTTAATACATAAATTATTTAGGCAAATATAGGTTTTTGATAAAACTCCTCGGACTAACGTGTAGGTAAGTGTTGATAAATAATGTTTTTTTCATCTTAACATGCTCATTGTCATTCTCCTGATTTAGGTGACAAATATATATAATAGGATCATGAAATCAAATTGAATTTTATATATTCTCATTCCAGGACCGATTGTAAAATATATATTTTATGGATACCTTCCTAAATATCAACGAGATGATCCATCGGAAGAAAGGGACCATAGTACAAAACAGAAAGTTGATCTTTTTTCTTTCCACTTAGGATATTGAAATTATTATATACTGTAGTCGTGTTCGGCATTATGCTCTGAGAAATATACATAAACAAAGAACAACAGATATAAAGCATCCCAGAGGAAAAGAGAGGCAATACCTGTACTCTCTAGTATTGTTGTAAATGTCATCTTTTTGATCGACCTGAAAACTTCGAGCAAAAAGATGACACTTTCAACAATACCCTGACAGATATCAGAGACGATACAGGTTTTTCCTCTCTTTTCTCCTGGAATACTTTTAATTTATTCTAGATTTTTCAGAGCACTATGAACGAACTCAGCTTGTATGTTTGAAATAATCATCCAGTTGGCTTAAAAATGATGATCGATGACATTTCCCATATAATTTTAATTTCAAAATTATGATATATATCTTTATTTCTAAGCCATCTATGACGCCATTTTTTTCAGTTTTATTATAATTAATTTTGTCTCTTGATCTACGTGTAACATTATTCTTTTAATTTTATTAATTTATTGTGGTGAAATTAATTTCTGTTGTATATTTGATATTGATATTAAACATATTTTTAAAAAATGGTGTATTTTTTGTGTTTTTATGTATGTCATAATTAAAAATAAATGAAGAATTAAAATTTTTTATTTTTTTAAACTTCCCGCCATGCGTGACAATCTAGTCCGTAGTTCCTACAAGCGATATTGGGGGCGCTAGTAGCAGTAGACTTGTCAACAGTGTCAAATTTAAACGTCAATTTCCCTTTCCAATATTTAGCAAGGCGCTAACACTTCTCCTTGTGTATACAGGTTGTTAATTTGTTCATTACTCGCGGCAAGCTCGTCGATAGACAACGCGACGGGACGAGTGGGCACAAAAATCAATAATGCATGCGTTCTCGATAGGCAGTGTTGCCATTCTGTTCCCCTATAAGTAACTGTCGAGTTAACAACCTGTATATTTTGTGGGAGACGGCGACCTAAGAAGAAGAAGGTTAGAGTTGGAGCTGTGTCAAGTCTAGCTTAGATTTTTTGCAGACTGTTTACAACTATTAAGTCTAAGGACTTAAATAAAGATAAAAACTGTTTATATCATCTTTTAAAAGTAGCTTATCATCGTGTATTGCATATTGGAGCAACGAGAAGATTTTAATATTTTTATAAGAGCTAAAATAAATTAATTTCATATTTAGACCGATCTAACAACCCTTTTAAATTAATAATCTTATCAATTCTTCCGAAATTTATACCGATGTCTAGAAACTAATGGGTACTTCATTTTTTTTAAGATAAGCAAAGCCACTGTATTTTTGTAGACGCAGATTGTGATTTTATCAGTTGGTATTTTCAGTAGCAATTGACGTTGTTAATTTCTTAGCAGAATCAATTAATTTTTTATAATTTTAACTATTATTTGATTGGCTGGTTGGAGTGGGTAGGTTCTTTTGGAATTAGAATACTTTTGACACTTAAATAATTAAAATTAAAATCAAAATATTTCTTTTATGATACAATTTTCCCAGATATCTGGTATGTATAGGATTACATTTTATTTTGATAAAAATCTCCAGAATGTTCCTCATAAAGTTTATTTGAGAAACTACTTTATCGTAACATCGCTGCCTACTACCAGTAAACAATTCTATTTAATATGATTACGTATATTTGAGATTATAATATTTGTTCTCATTTGAATCATCGTCCCTAACTATTATTTTATTAAAAAAAATACTTTATGTTGTAATCATTGGTGTGAACATAGAAAATATCACACCTAACTGTTAGAAAAAGTGTCCATTTCAAAAAGAACTATATTTTCCATCTAGGTACTTTAACTAAATCGATGCTCATGAAATTTTGCACGCATTTGTTGTTTTCGTGACATGACCATCATGGCAATTTTGACCATACACACTGTTTTTCTATATCTGCTATACTACGGTAAATGAAGAAGTATAGCATAGTGTCTTCCACACTATGATAACTCTGACAGAAAGCAACACAAATAAATTATTCCGGGTAACAGTTAAGAAGGCAAGGATCAACGGAATTTTATCTTTGTCCAAAGCCACAACTGAAAATATTCAAATGTATGGTACTTAGTTCAATATAACTCTGGATCAGGAAAAACAAACCTCGCAGAAACAGAGAGGGGTGGAGGTATTCATACAAGGATTTCCATACAAGGACTTAATTCTAAAACCACAAAGGAACTGCTAATGCTCACATCATGAAAGAGCAGAGCACATAGTATATCACTGCGAGGCTCTGGATCGCAAGCGACACTTACTATTCGGGATCAGAAGGCTAGAGGAACTATGCTCCCATCCCATCAAAGATCTGCAAATGCTGGTGCAAGGTACACAGATAGGAAACTGGGTGCAGACATAGAAAAGGTACAAACACAATATGGTTTCCGCGATAGAACATCTCCATCATATTGAGGAAAAAAATATAGGCAAACATTATTTGTATAAAAGTAAATTTTATTTCAAGTATATTAATATCAAAATCCAGTTAAACTGACAACAGACTGTTTCTTAACTCTCTCTAGTTTGGCTTCAGCTTCAGTGGCTGGCCCGTCCCATTCTTGTCTCACTGCCGATGAAAACATTACGTAGAACAGGGAAGTGCTTATATAGACAACAGCCGATGTGAGAAATATAATTCTCCATTGTTCCTGATTTTCCTAAAAAAATAAATATAATATATTAAACACTTCTCTTGCAAAAATGGATTAAAGTAGTAGACAGAATTACTAACACCAATCAACATATCGCTAGCCTAGGTGGAATATCTCGTAAAAACAAAATAGTTTAGCCATCTTTCACATTTTACATCTACAGCGGCTAAGATGGCTATTTCTTGTTTCCGATATTTCCTATCTAAGATACTTTAGGCTTACTAACCTGATCATTTACAACAAATTGAACTAATAGTGGAGAGAATATGGCAATTCCTTGACCAGTTCCATTACTGAAACCCTGCATGATTCCGGAAAATCTTGGCGACAGATCGATGTGATTGACAGCATAGCCAACCAGCAGGGCAGCGTTGGCAGCGTTGCCGACAGCTAGGATTATCACAGCTGACAGTTGAGTTTGAGGCACGTAAGCTAATATGATTAGGCATAGGGCTTGGACATTTGATCCTGAAATAGTATATAAACAGATTAATATTTGACTTAATAATATTAGTAATTAATAAAATGATATATATGGTTGTTTTATTACTAAAGGTAAATGTTCAAAGATGATTTATAGTCAGTTCAATGATAGAAGTTATGATAGAAGCAATTGGCAGTTGTCTGTCATTGTAATTCATGATTCATTTACTACAACCAATGACTAAAGAATACAAGGTCTAGAGAAGAATGTAACGTCCATATACGGGTTACAGCAGAATTTGTGACGTTGCCAAACGTATTAAAAACTTACCAAACGTATTAAAAACTTTCCTGACTACAGTTCTCGACAGATATTCTTTTGCAATAAGGTAGTCCGCTATAGGGGCAAACACAAAACCAAATAGAATGCCTACCACATACGGAATAGCTGTCACCAAACCATTCTGAAGATAATAATTAATTTTAATAACAAATTACTCTAAGGCATTCTAAAGTCTCTCAGTTTAGTTTTGCTAGTATACAGGTTGAGATATAAATAAATGCAAATATTTTTAGAGTTATTATATTTTGACCACAGAAACACGTCTATGATTTTTTTTAAATTTTAAATTAAAAAACGTAATATCTTCGTAATATGGCAACATAGGTAGTTACAAGAAAAAAACATTAAAGTTACAATAAAGAAAACCCAGAAAAGATCCAGCGGTTTTTAAAATTTAGAAGAAAAATCTTTTTTTTTAATTTTCAGTAAGTAAAATATATCTGTTATTTTACACTTATCTGAAAAACGGCAAAGAGAAAATATGTTTCTTTTATCGAGATCTACCAGCCCTGAAAATATTTGCATTTATTTAAGACTCACTCTGTATAGTCTGTCCAACGAGAGTATTCATGACAAGTTGTGTCTGTCATTTTAATTCACAGGCAAATTTTCTTTTCTGTTATTTTTTGGATGTCGTCTGTCGAATTATTCTTTCCTGACTCATTGGACAGACTATGCTATTCTAGACAACTTACAGATTTTATGTCAAATTTCATGACTTTCGACAAATACGTTGGAGTTTGCGTCATCAACATAGAATATCCCCAAGACGATCCAACGTTGGCTACCACTATAGCCCATAAATGCCTACACATGATTATGGATCTCCATGGTGTAGGAACAACCTATTAAAAAGATTTTGTTTATTATTTAGAAAAATAAAACTATATATCCAAAAATGTCCTTTTGACGTTCACAAATCTAAGATTTGTCAGCATTCATGGGGCACAGGACACAGAATAGATTTTAAAAATCCAGAAAATATAATGAAAGAAGCGACAGCCTCGAAAAGAAAAATAAAAGAAGCTTTTTTTAATACAATCTAATAAAAAGAAATGTATTGTCCATGCATCTGTAGATGTTATTAATATATGGCAATCGCCTTCTTTGATTTTAAAAAACATAACATACGTAAAAATTAAAATCAAATTAAAAATAATCATAGAGAAAGTTTTAAAGCTTTTTGGTTTTACCTTATTAAGTAATTATTGTTATCAGGTAGTAACTGTTAATTTTGAAGTCTAACTTGGATATAATGTCATTTTAACAGAACGTCAACGGTTTTTGTAGACGTATCTGTTTAAAAAAAAACTAAACTGTTCTCGAATAGCTGCATGTAGATATTTTAAACAGTTTTTTTCTTTGTTCTTTTATTTTTTTGCTTCCGACGACGGAAAGATATATTTTCGGAAACGTGAAGCATTTTTTTTCCGTTAGGCAAATTTGTTCATTACTAAGCCACTGCTGACAATTAGTCTCCATTGGATTAACGCAGCAGTGTTTACAAAAAATAACTATTTTATTTTGTAGATTTTCTTCGAGTGGTGAAATACACACAGGACTTTTTTGGATAGGTGAATCCGCCACATAGGTATAGACATTTTTTGTAAAAATATATGTTGTATTCTAGGCTTTCCTTTTCAACTGACCTCGTCATCCTCAAGTTGACCTAGTGACGCTTGAATGTATCTTTGTTCTTCCTTTGTTATTCGAGGATGCGTGGCTGGACTGTTTTGTCCGAAAATTAAAAACAGGACGCACCAAGCTATTCCGAGGCTTCCAAATAGATAGAATGATGCTGGCCAGCCTAACCAGGAAGATGAGAAGTATCCGGTGATAATGGATGATAGGACAGATCCACAGGAGGAACCTAAAATGGAATATTGAGATTTTAGATTATTTTTAAAGATGCACCTAACAAATTTTCAAAGAGTATAGATACTAATATTGTCGATACTAATTAAAAAAACTGTTTAAATAAGTATTTGTAAAAGAGGCTTCTTGTTTTGTTTTAGAAAATTACAGTTAAAAAATTTCACTTAGAAAGAAATTTGGAAAAACCCAGTTTTTTCCAAAGTTTTATGACTATCAAATGTAAATGCGATGTGTAAAGATTGATCTCGCCAAAATTATCATCGATTTTCATTCCCAGCCGTCTTTGACGCCATTTTTTTTCGATAATACAATACGCTATTGTTAGTATGCAGCAGCATAGTTATTTACCTATATATACCAAAGTGCCCATTGTAGATCTTTCTTCTGCTGGAGCCCATCGACCTAAGAGTGTATCAGCTGATGGAAACATAAATCCTTGAGTCACACCTAAGATTAAATTCAATATTCATTATATTATTATTTTTTAATTTTTTAAAACTTTTAATATTAATTCAAATACTTCTAGTATTATGTAAATTATTAAGTTTAAGTTTCATGTTCTGAAAATTCTTTTATCTTAAATTATTTATATAATTATTTACTCCTTTCTTATCTATATTGCATTATCAATTATTATTTAATTATTATTTTGTTTTAATTTAATGTAACTGAAAGGATTTTTATCTAAAATATTTAGCGATTTTTTTATCTGCTAATGGGTAAATGTTTAGTACTCAGTTGACAATTAATGACACTTGAATCAATATTGTTTATGAAAACAGAATATTAATCCAGGTAGAAGTAGATTATGATGATATTCAAAACATTGCTTTAATGCTTATAATTTAAAAATATTTATTTCTTAGAAGAAAATGATTAAAAATTCTGTGTCATGTATATGTTGCAGGCGTATAGAATAATCCGGCTTTTTGCAAAAAGACTAGGCATATTTTAATATGCCGTCTTTTAAAGGTGCGTCCACACTGCTCGTGATACTGCTCGCGCTCTTGCTTCTGATTGTGCTTGCGTAAAAGGAGGTATTTTTTCAGAAAGCCTATCTATTTTCAGTTACTTTGCAAAAGGCATAGTCAGAATTAGGTATATTAAGCAATGATGATATTTTCTGTACACATTCTGCAAAAAGACTGCCTGTTTTCATTTTGTGTCATTTTGCAAAATGCCAAATCAAGAATCGAGGCCAGGCAGATAAAAAAATTATTATTCTTAAAAAATTATAAAAAATTATTATTATTCGAGATCTACCACCTCTTAAAATATTTGCACTTATTTCTGGGACACCCTGTATATACAAATAATTAAAAATTGAATGTTTGATGCTTTTTTATATTAACATAGCTTATTCATAACCAGCATGCCGACTTACGATTATTTGTAAAAAAATTTCGTCTCTATCTAGATATTGGAGCTCCATTGAAGCTTAGTTTAAAAAGAACGTTTTAAAATGGCGCTCTGATACAGATACTAGACTGTACAAGTATAAACTCACCAGACGACAAGATATTCACAAACAAGCAAAAATGACAAGCTAGTATTAAATGAGTTGTGATATTAAATCGACTATTTTTTATATTAACGGGATTAGAAAAAGTATTCATTAATTTACCTTGAAAAACTCTGCATAGCATCACTCCTATTGATCCTGACCTAGCTGCTGCAGTTGGTATTAACATGAATGCAACTGAGCTGATAAAAAATGCAGGCAAAAGAAAATACTTTGGACCATATGTTTTGGCCAGGTGGCCTGCCAAGATTTGGAGGGTTATGTAACCCCAGAAAAATGACGATAAAATAACACTAGTATTTTTCCAGTCATACGTCTAAAAAATAGAAAAAATATTAATGTAGTGTATTATTTGGTTATCATGTGATAACAGTAACATATATCAGTTATTTATTTTAGTTGTAGTTCAAAATTAGACTCAAAGTCAAAGTAAAAGAATAAGATGTAGATCTTGGTGTTTCCTGTGTGTCTATGTTTTTTTAAGAGTCAATTACGCTGTACTGTTAAGGTCGCTCGCAGGGGTCGGGTAAAGCGGGTGTGTGGCCGAAGGAAATCTATATTATATTTCAGAAATCTGCCTAAGGCTTAGCCCGATCCTGTCGTGTTAAGCCATACCCAAAATTCCAAACACACTGGTTTTGATTAAGGCGCTTGATTAAGGTTTGCAGAGCTTCAGCATTTGCCATAAAATAGCGAGCGATTTCTTACAAAACTATATAAATTATATATCACTGTAATCACAAAACTTCAATCTATTTCCGTATTGTAATGGAATTTTAAATTATGTCTTTATTTTCGAGAAAATGTAGTCCAAACATAACGCATATTTTGTTGGTCAAAATCTTAAAAATAAAGAAGTTGCCTAAAAATGTGCTACAGTACGGATATTGTATAATCCTTTATCTTTAATTCTCTTCCTCATTTGTGTAGAAATACCTAGCCAGTTTTACATAAAACGTTAAATGCCAAAACGTTTATTTTGCTACTTTTTCGGACTAGTGAAATGGATTCCTAAAGGGCATACTTAAAACATTTTAAAGTTTGCCAATTAACAAACTCTTTATATATTATTATGTATATACCATGCAAAGATTTTATAATTATAGAAAGTTATATATGAATTCTTACCGGAACGTCAGGATTGGGTGATGTGGTGTTATCTGTCATAGCTACTATAGCTACAGACAGATTCGTCCTCATAGTGAAACCAACTGTTATACAGAGAAACATCAAAACAACCAAAACATGTCTTGTACCAATTCGAGGTCCTATATTTTTAGTGTCATAACTTTCTATGTTGTCTATTCGAACTTTGGCTTCTATGTTAGTTGAATGCTGAGTATTATCTATATGTAAAAGTGAATTATGGTGAGTTCCAAATTTGTTATTTATTGTAGTTAATTATTATTCCTCTTTTATTACAATTTTCTGCGCCAGCATTGAAAAGGGTGGTCCAATAATACAGTAATACATATTTTGATACAGTTAAGAAGAGTTAAGAGAATATTGGTATTTTTTGATTTTGTGTTAATGCTACGCCAAAAACAGGCGAATTTTTAAACTTAAAAATAATTTTCAAAGATTAATATAAATAAAGATAAGTTAAATAATAGGCAATATAAGGATAATATTAAATTAGGCTAAACGTTGGCAACGTTCACAGATCTTCTTCTTCTTCCTGTGTCTTGTGCTTAGCCGCACGTTGGCGATTGTCTGTACTCTTCATACAATGTGTAGACTGCCGTTTTTGGCTCTTCGAAATATGGTGGCTGCGTCGCTGATGTTACACCAATCCCGTATGTTTCTTAGCCAGGAATGTTGTTTTCTTCCTGGGCCTCGCCGTCCCTCTATTTTTCCTTGTAGAATCAGCTTAGGAATGTAATATTTGTCTCCTCTAAGGATATGGCCGAGGTATGAGACTTTTCTTTCTCTAACTATGTTAAGCATTTCTCGTTCATAGCCTGCAGTTCTTAAAACTTCTTCGTTGGTGGCATGTGCGGTCCATGGCACACGTAAGAGTCTCCGGAGAGTCCACATTTCGAAAGCCTCGATGCGGTTCAGAGTTCTAGCCTTGAGAGACCAGGTTTCTACGCCGTATAGTAAGATAGGCCATATGTAGCATTTTACTACCCGTAGTCTAAGTGTTAGCGGGAGACTGCGTGCTAATAGGAAGTTTTTAAGTTTAAAAAATGTTGACTGTGCAAAATTCGTTCTAAGTTTAATTTCCTCATCGCAGTCTCGTCGTTCATTGATCATGGCACCCAGATATTTAAATCGTAGAACTCGCTCTATAATATTTCCATCCACGGTCAATGCGGTGTTGATTGTAGGCTGGCGTCCTATTACCATAAGTTTGGTCTTGGCAGCGTTGATTTTAAGACCGAAATGATTTCCCATGTCCCCTATCTTATTTATTATTTGCTGGAGATCCTCTAAAGTTGGTGCTAGTATTGCCGTATCATCTGCATATCTGCATATATATATATATATATATATATATATATATATATATATATATATATATATATATATATATATATATATATATAATATTGTTAATTGAAACTCCGTTAATCTTAATTCCTCCACTTTCTCCTTCCAGGGCCATTTGAAATATCTTTTCGACGTTGACAGATGTCTGGCGTAAATTCGCTTAGGTATTTCTTACTCGCAAAAATGTAACAGTGCTTGTTTTTCATTTTTGCAATATAATGAAGTCATAGCAAAAGTTAAGCGTGCAAGAGAAAAAAATATTAAAGAACCTAGTGACTATGAACTTATTAAACGTTTTGATATGCTTGAAGTAGCGGGTTTGAAAAAACGAATAACTTCCAGTTGAAGAAAATTATGTTTACAAGATACAGAGTGTCCCAAATAAATAAAAAATATCAAAGTTTTATTTTTTTTTAAATGGAACACCCTGTATATTATTACATTTTTAGTTTCTACGATTAAAATAAAGGTAAATTTGATTAAGGTTTATTACACTTAAACCTTACTTTTTTAAAATATTTTCTATTTTGTGAAATTGCAGTATAAATTTAAAATGCTTTATTTCTCCGAGGGTATCAAAGTTTTTAATACTAAATATTTACTGAAGTTTATTTATTGATCAGTTATTGTGTTGCAATAATAAAAATTTTACTACCTTATACAGAGTGTCTAAATATTTATTTTAAATAATTATTAGCTTTAAACGGTAATAACTTGTTTAATTTAAATGGAACACCCTATATATTTTACGAGAATCAGATGCACAATTTAATTGTCTATAAAATTGTATTATACCATTTTTTACCTATCTCGTCAAGTTTCCGTAGAAAATGCATTTTCTTGTAATTTAGAACTCGTTTATCAACATACCCATGGAATACTGACATTTTAGATTATTTTTAAAGATGTACTAAATTTTTAAATAGTACAGATACTAATATTGTCGATATAGTTCGTTTATTTCATTAAAAAATAAAAAAAAACTGTTCAAATATTTGTTAAAGAGGACCAATTAATATGATTCTAGTATTCAAACTACATTAATTGACTGTTTGCGTTGATTAATAATAATTGCTCCAAATACTAAAAAACTGAATTATGTATGTGTATTAGACAGTGTGGTAAAAAAACTAACACCTTAAAAATGATATTTCATTTTTTGACAAATTTTTATTTATAACAACAGAAACGTTCATTTTCATAACTTATTATTATATTGATTTCTAATTCAAATCCACATTTATTTAGAATAAATTATTAACGAACACAATTAAGTATGTAATTAATTAGTATTTGGGCGGAAGTACTAGTGGTATATTTAATTAATGGTATACTCTTTTATAAAGATTTAAATAGTTTTCTTTTTGCATACAAATGGGCTAGTAATATTATCGCTTTACTAAAAACGATAATATTACTAGCCTGTACATTTTGTACATTTGTTGTTTTAAAAACAATCTAAAATGTAAATATTCCATGGGTATATTGATAAATGAGGTCTAAATTATAAGAAAATGCATTTTCTACGAAAACTTGCAAGGATAGGTAAAAAGTGGTATAATACATTTTGATAGATAATTAAATTGTGTATTTGATATTCATAAAATATACAGGGTGTTCCATTTAAATTAAACAAGTTATTGCCGTTTAAACCTAGTAATTATTTAAAATAAATTTTTAGACACTCTGTATAAGGTAGTATAACTTTTATTATTGCAACGCAATAACTGATCATTAAGTAAACTTCAGTAAATATTTAGTATTAAAAACTTTGATACCCTCGGAGAAATGAAGCCTTAAAATTTATACTGCAATTTCACAAAATTGAAAATATTTCAAAAACGGTAAGGTTTAAGTATAATAAACCTTAATCAAATTTACCTTTATTTTAATCGTATAAACTAAAAATGTAATAATATACAGGGTGTTCCATTTAAAAAAATACAACTTTGATATTTTTTATTTATTTGGGACACTCTGTATCTTGTAAAAATATTTTTAAATTGTGGCTCTAATAGTTCTTCAACGAACCCAAAATTTACAATTTGTAAAAATCTAATCGTTTAGCTACAAAACTCCGTGTCGTATGTGGTGAACAACCCTGTATATTAGCTTCTACTTACGTTTTGTATTTTTTAAATCACTATCATATATTTCACCAATTATAGAAACTTTCTTTGTTGAAACCATTTTGTTTTTGCCTATATATTTATTTGCTTCTTAAGCCTAAAATATTATTTTCAAATTATTAATTTTATTAAGTTTCCTTAAACTATAACACTATTTCTTTTGGTTGCATTAAAGTATATTTGACTATGACTAGAATCGAGAAGAGAATGAATCTTATTCCTCCAATGCAGTATTCTTATATTACCTACTTAATTAAAATAATATTAAAACCCCACACGTAAGATAAGATCGATATGTATTTTATTTACTTAAATTAAATACTTCTTTTGAAATACAAGACATTTTTCTCTATAGATTTAATTGAGTATTGATGACGCCAATTTGATAGTATTTGGAGTGGTCCTTAACTTTATAGTAACTAACACTTTTGTTTTCATACACTTAAATTTTTTTTCTTGGTTGGTACTAATGTACTATTACGTCTGGCTAATTTCTTAATTTTTAATGTAGTTGTGTATAAAATATCGTAGGTGTTCTGGTACCTCTAGTGTAGGGTTTCCATAAAGGCTTTTGGAAATTCCGGACAAGTGAACTCTGAAATCTGGACAAAATCCACCATCCTATGTTCTCTTAATGGATAATTAAATAATTATTATAATATGCAATATAGCTATTTATGTAACAAGTTGCGAAATGAATGTGTTTTAAACACGGGACGCAAAATGCAACGAATTTCATACAAGATTTTTTTGTGAAAGCGGATAATTTTAGATTTTCATGCTATTATTATTATTTATTTTTAAACATTTTTTAAAATGTTCTGGTAATCGATTCCTAAGGCATTGTCTATACATTGTTTAATGACAAAGTTTGCAGGTTCAAACGTCGCCGTATTTCCTACAAAGTTTTGTAAAAAAATGAGTGATAATGACGAGTCTTTGGATATTCAACAAGCTGCTGAAATTGCGCTATCCACGTTAGTGCCCGGGAAGTCGAAAAACTTATACGAGACCACCTACAACAACTTTGAAACCTGGGTCAAAGAAAAACATATTGACAATTTCACAGAAAAGGTATTGCTAGCCTATTTCCTGAAGTTATTCACTGCCTTAAAGCCGTCAAGTCTGTGGAGTAAATATTCGATGCTCCGCACCACGATTTACCTGAACAGAAACGTAGATATTAGCAAATTCACAATTCTTATTGCATTTTTAAAAAGAAAAGCTTCCGGATATCAGGCAAAGAAATCAAAAGTATTTACAAAACTGGAAATAGAACGCTTTATGAAAGAAGCCGATGAAAAAGAATTCCTGTTAGCTAAATTTGTCTTAATCGTTGGAGTATTTGGAGCATGTAGGAGGGAAGAAATCACGTTTTTGACCGTAGATGCCATTAAAGATTGTCAGTCATTTATTAGTGTGAAGATTCCGAATACAAAAACTCATTTTCCAAGAGTCTTTACGATTACTGAGGGACCAATAGATGGTATCAATTTCTTACATGTATTTCGTAAGTAGTACGCAAAACTTCGACCGCTCAATGTGACACATCATTGTTTCCGGCGCACAATGCTGGCAGATTCAGGAGAGGACATAACATTTTTAAAGCGATATTAAAAGCTGTCTGCCGCTGATGCTATCATCCAGTTGTAAAAGTAAAACGTGTTGGTGTATTATGGTGAAATAGGGTATATTTTTGACCACTGGTTATTATTTTTATAAAGTTTATATTCCTTGTCTTCGATCTGAAATGTTTGAGTTTTTATTTTTCATAAAACTACTTCAAGGATCACCCTTAAGACGTTCTCTTATATTTAGGGAACACCCTTTGCAAGTTTTTATATTAATCTGATAAAAAAAATGATAAGAAAACATCAATTTATGCGATATCAATTTTTTATGGTAATAAAATCTTACAATTCTTAATTAAACGGGTTAGATAAGATTTATAAGTTGTTTCACATTAATTATGTAACTCGTATCCTTTAACAATGATTTTCAAATCTTTGTTTATGAATCTGATAGTGGGTGATTCTTAGATGTAAAATAGAGTATGCACGCAAAATAAATTATTTTTTTATTCTTATTTAAAAATGGTACATTTCCGTCAAATTAAATTAAATTATTAAATTAAATTAAGATAACTTAACGTAGGTAATCGTTTTATACAAATTGCATTGAAGTTTGTATATGAAACCAGCATATACATTTTGCTATTACAATACAACACTCAAATTAGATACAAACATACAAAAAATATATTAACATTTCTTTTTTCCTCTAAGACATACATTTTCGTTACAATTATTTATTCTTAAATATTATACCTATGGACAGTCTGTACAGCAAGAGAATACCCAAATAGTGACAATAAAACTATTGTCTGTCATCTTATTTCTATTGTAGATTGTTTTAACGGCAATTTTTTTAGGATGACACTCTGTGAAAATTGTATATTCTCTCGTTATAAAGACTTACATTACACTTTTCAAAAAGTATTTTATATTGAATATTTCACACTTAAATGTTTTTTGAATTTCAGAATCATGATATAAAACAGACTGGAAAATTTTGAAATCGTTTTGTCATAAGTACCGCATTTTTGTGCCTCCACTTTATTTTGCTAATTAATATATCGTAATTATATATTAAGATGTTATCACAGATTCTTTGTAGGTTTTTATTCTTTGGTTGAAGTTCTTTCCTACTGCGTTATACTCTATCAATCTGAAAAAAGACATAATTTTTAAATTTTTTCTTCGCATTTTTAGTAGCTATTTTGTATCTCTAATAGATATGAAATTCCAGTGTGTGTAAATATGATTATTACCTCAATCTTCTGGTTTGTCATTCCACTTTTGTACTTCTCCAGATCCAAAGAAGTTAAAAACTAAACTGGTGGCTACGTATATGATAGCTGTGAGGAAAAATATTATTTTCCATTGAGTAGCATCAGTCTAAACAAAATAAATATTAAAATATAACATATCTGAACATTTTTCCACACAACCTACCTCGTTCGTTACTATAAACTGTACCATAAGTGGTGCAACAATTCCAAAGATATTCGATATACCATTGGTAATACCCATCAAAGTACCTGCGTGGGTAGGTGATATATCAACATGGTTGACGTTGAAACCACAGTAAACCCCGGAGTTGAATCCAACGGCTACAACGAGCAAAGCTACTGCCCTTATTGGTTCATCTCCTGGTGTAATACCCAGAAAGAATAGAGCTAACGCAGGTATAACCAATCCTGGAAAAATTGTAACATATTAGATAGATAAGTTTTCGTATATAATATATGTTATGTACCGGGTGTCCCACTAAACATCAAATTGTTATTAGATCAAGCGTTTTATCTTTTAATTGCTTTTTCAAAATGCTTTTATTATTTGAAATAGTTGAAGTTGTTGGCATTTTGAAAAAGCAATCAAAAGATAAAAAACGCTGATAAGACTATCAAAATGTTGATCTAAAAACAATTTGACGTTTATACTATTACGTCAAAAGCAACTTTTTTCCAAAGCCTACCATATGACTTCACTGAATCATCGTTTCTTGTTCACTGTTATTTATATCTTAATTATTAGATATTAATAACCTCTGGTATTGTATTCTGGTATTTCGTCGATTTTAAAATAAACTAACTATTTCTATCTTATTTTTTTTGTTATAATGGGCATAATTAAGAGGGCTACTGATACCGTGTTGTAAATATAAGGTAATTAAGGGCCTATTTTTTGGTATTTATTATAATTTTGCTAATATCTTTTTATCGGTTTTCGCTGGCTTTTTAAGCTTTTACTACTCTTTACTATCAGGTAAAATTACATATACTATTGCATTTAATATTTTGGAAAAAACGCGCAATGTTTGTTAAATTGTAAGACAACGCCCACTAGCGTCTACGTTCAAAAGCTTATTATTATTGTTTATATGGCACAACATAGAGTAAGAAACGCTCTTTTAAACAAGCCCTCGCTTGTTGGATTCCGATCATCCAGTCCAGAGTTATTAATATTTAAATAAAAACAGATCTAACCTTCCCCCACCACTTTATTTTGATATATAGGGGAAAATGGCTTTAACAAAAAATATTCAAAATTTACTGAAGATTATGAAGTTATTACTTATAGTACACCTTATCTAGGCAAAATTGTGTAAAAACTCCATTTTCTTATTTTCTGTTGCAGTTGCGCCCCCTAGCGGTCGTTCTACAAACTTCAAAATAATTTCCAGCAATTTATAGTTTGCATCACAGGAGCCATGAGAACCTGTCCAACAGCAGCAATGGAGGTCATTCTAGATCTAACACCACTGCACATTGTCATTGGTAAATGTGCCAATGCGACAATGATTAGAATGGTCACTAACGGAATTAGTACTGGGAGAATTGTCAGATCAGGGGCTTGGAACACCCTCAAAAAGGAAATACCACTCCTGCAACTCCCAGTGGACGATATGCCAAGAACATACAACTTTGACAAACATGTCAATGTAGCAATAAGAAGGATTGGAAGAGCGAAACGCTTGCCCAGCAGTTAAAAGACCATACCATAACTTGGTATACTGATGCTTCCAAAACCAATACGGGAACAGGGATCGGAGTGTTTGGGCCGAGAGCTAATTACTCCAAACCAATGGGCACTTACCCTAGTATCCTACAGGCAGAAATCTACGCTATCGAGAGATGCGTACAACTTATCTTAGATAGGAACTATCGGAAACAAGAAATAGCCATCTTGTCTGATAGTCAAGCAGCGTTAAAGGCGATCAACTCAGTATCAATCAATTCGAAATTGGTCAAAGAATGCATAGAGAAGCTGAATAAATTAGGCAAAGAAAACAAAGTCCTCCTACACTGGGTGCCTGCTCACCAAGGGATAGAAGGCAATGAAAAAGCAAATAATCTAGCTAGGAAAGGAGCGAATACTCCACTAACTGGACCAGAACCGTTCTGCTTTCCAAGTGGTAACCAACTCAAGGCGGAACTCAAGAACTAGGAAGATTCCATCCGCAACCTGGAATGGAAATCTTGCAATGGTCTAAGACACTCGAAGAAGTTTCTGAGGGCTTATGTACAGGATGACACCCTGTACAGGATGTCCCATTTTAGTTGAAATCACACGGTATCTCCGTCATTAGTGAAGATAGAAGGGTGCGGTTTACACAAACCTGTACCACTTTTCTGTCAAATGGAAGATGCCGTAAACAAAATTTGCATAGCCCTCTTCGTTTCTGAGGTACAGAGTCTTTTTGAAAATTTTCCAGTTTGGGAAACCCCTGTGGGCTATAAAAATTTTGTTTACAGCATCTTTCGTTCCACAAAAAAGTGGAACAGGTTTATGCAAAATTGCACATTTTTATTAAATCTATAATTTCTTATAAGATCAGTCGACTATAACACTTGAAATCTCTTTCCTGCAAGGAGACAACAATTGACTAAAGCTACTTAATGTTTGTAAAGCAGTTGAAATAGATCAAATAATAAGTTATCATTTACTAAAAATGTTTACCTATTGAGTTGAATAACTTCCTCGCATGTCCCAATGTCAAGATATTCCTATTTATCAAAGCATCAGAAGCAAAGCTCATGAAGAAACTCAGAATCCACAGTACCAAATACGGTAATGCTGATAGAGCGCTGTTCTGCAAACAAAAATTGATATTGCTGATAGAAAAATGTTTTTTTTAGAAACACGTATTGGATTCATACTTACTGCTTTGATATCGAAGTTCATTACTTTGCTCATGTAAGTTGGTATTTCAGTCATCAATGTCCAGAAACCCCAATTCTGACCGCAGTGGGTGATAAGGATGGCCCACAGTGGTACGGATGTCCAAATTGCTGTCCAAGGAGTTTTAGGTTTCTAAAAATAAATGTCAAATTTTATTGGTTTGAAAAGAAAGAAAAAAATTGGTTATAGGTATTCCAAAACAAAATCTTTAGAATTACTGAACAGAAACATGCAAATTAGGTTAAAGACCTTTTGCAATATCCCATAATAATAACATTCTTAGAAGCACAAGAATAATTATACCTGAATATTGCCAACTGTCCATATAATCTATCACAAAATGGAGTGACAACATATATAAACAGAACGACAAAACTGTTCTTAAACGTACTATAGAGCTGCCTTGATTTGTCATTTCTAAGAATGTCCATTTTGGGTCAAGTTTTGCACCAATTGCAATGCATTCCAATTATGGTTCTCCCTAATATATTTAAAAACTTTCTTTCTAGTTGGGCCCATTGTTTTCTATTGTTGGCTGTGCGGGCCCAAATTATCTCTGCTAATTTTCTAATATCATGGTCCCATCTCAGGTTTGGTCTTCTGCTAGGTCTCTTAATTCCTGGTGAATACCATGCTGTAATTTCTGTGGACCAGTCTGTTTTCCGTTCTTCTTGCCAGGTGTCCTGCCCATTTGAGGGATTTGATTCTGTGGATGACATCTATTACCTAGGTTTTTTGTCGTATCCACTCTATTCTTTTACGGTCTTTCTTGGTTATTCCCAGCATATTTCTTTCCATTGAGCATTGTTTTTTATTGCGCAGTTTCCTTATAATGTCCGTTTTAAGTATCCATACATAAGATCAAATACCTTCGAAGATATTTCGGATTGTTCTATATTATTGTTCACAAATACGATAAAGTATGAAACAAAGAATACGAAAGAACAAGGTAAAAAAATCAGGAAATTAAAAAATAAATAAACAATGTTCTTTTTTCTGATACAGTGTTTCATTCCCTGCGTTAAAATCTCATTATTGGTTCTTGGACTATTAAGAACTTATCTTATTCTCCATCACCCTTACACCGAATAGAGCACAACAGGAAGCGATATACAGTAAATAGAGCCTGCAGGCAGGTAATAAAGTCTTCAATAATTGCAAAGAAAGCAGGATGGTGAGAGAAAAAGATAAATGCCTACTTGTAATAATTTTGTGACCTTAGAATTTTAGAATTTAGAATGAGTGAGAGGGGGGTTATGAACTGTGACCTTACAGATCTATTGTGTTCCCCTTTCTCGAGTTATAACTCATCACACAGTCCCAGGCTCTGATAAAAGCCAGTATCTGGGACGGATTTACAGAGGATACTTCTCCATCTCCAATATCAGTCGTACCAAAGTTCATGGCACGAATGGTTGTCGTCTCGGCGCACTCAGTGATGAGATGTTCTGGTGTTTCCCCATTTTCCCCACAGAATCTGCATTCGCCGTTGTTTCTCAGCTTCAGCCTACTGAGGTGTTTATTGAGGAGACAGTGTCCTGTTAAAAACCCCGTGACAATCCGAAGATTGTTCTTACTTAACTCCAGGAAGATTTTTGATTTTTCTTGGTCGTAAGACCTCAGAAACTTCTTAGAGTATCTTAGACCGTTGCAAGATTGCCATTCCAGGTTGCGGATGGAGTCTTCCAAGTTCTTGAGTTCCGCTTTTTAGGTTACTACTTGGGAAGCAGAACGGTTCTGGTCCAGTTAGTGGATTGTTCGCTACTTTTCTAGCTAGATCATTTGCTTTTTCATTGCCTTCTATCCCTTGGTGAGCAAGCACCCAGAGTAGGAGAACTTTGTTTTCTTTGCCTAATTTATTCAGCTTCTCTATGCATTCTTTGACCAATTTCGAATTGATTGATACTGAGTTGATCGCTTTTAACGCTGCTTGACTATCAGATAAGATGGTTATTTCTTGTTTCTGATAGTTGCTATCTAAAATAAGTGGTACGCATCTTTCGATTTCTGCCTGTAGGATGCTAGAGTAGGTGCCCTTGGTTCGAAGTATTTAGTTCTCGACCCAAATACTCCGATCTCTGTTCCCGCATTGATATTTGGGACTTTAATTGTATAAAAGAAACATTGTATAATTAAGTAATTGTAAAAATTTACCGGTTTATCTTCAGTGTGTCCTAAACTGTTCTCTATAAAGTACCTCTCTGCTTCGCTTATGCTCGGATGACTTGAGGGACTGTTCGCACTGAAGAGTGCACTGAAAGCAGCCCATGCGATGGATCCTGCTCCATAGAGGTAGAACACAGTGGGCCAACCTAAGTTACTAGCTGAGATCACTCCAGTTAACAACATACCAGCAACTGTACCAAGAGGACCAGCTAAAATAAAATAACTTAACTTTATTTCGAGACAAAAATTAGCCGAAATTCAATTTTATTACATATTTTTCAGAAAAATTATGAAGACTATTCAATTAAACCCTAAGTATTACACTTTATACTTTCAATAGAGTCTATTTTTTAGCCACAACTAAGTTTTTTGATGTAATGCTAAATCCGATAAAATAAAATTATGTTTACCTGCATATACTAGTGTCGCTAATCTAGATCTTTCTTCAGGTGGTACCCAACGACTTAAAGCACAATGGACACTGGGAAATATAAATCCTTGACACAATCCCTGTATTGCTCTGCTGACCATCACACCCAGGGACCCTAAAAGGGCTGCCATGGCGGGTAGGACTATACACATGCCACCACATACAGTCATAGAACCGACCAAAAACCATTTTGGACCTAAAAAAAGGAAAAACTCAAATACTAAATTATAAATGGGAGTTTTTTCAAAAATCTTATTTCTCAAAATCTGTCAGCGATACAATGCGCGTTTCTGTGACAAACAACTAGGTGTTCCTGATATAATAAATTTAGTTATTTTAAATAGTTTTTTTTTCTTTAGTTTTTCTGTTTTTTTTTGTTTTGACGACAATGTGAGATAAATCTACTGAAACTACTGAAGTAGTTTTTGTTGCTTACGCGTAGACATTATCAAGAACATAACACCAAGGTAGATACAGTGTAAAACATACAAGGTACATACAGTGGTAAATGGCATCCATCTCGAAACCACGCAGAAATATATTTACTTGGGAAGGGAAGTGAACAGCCAGCTAGGGCTGGTTTCCTCAACATGCGGACGTTCTTATGCCATCCGAGAACAGCTATATCAACGAGGCTAAGAACATTAAAATGTGATATATGGCCCCTACTTCAATATGGATGCGAAACATGGACGCTAATACATCTAGAGACATCATACGCCTTAATGCGTTTGAAATGTGGATGTATCGTCGGATGCTGAGGATAAGTTGGACCTCCAGAACAACAAATTGTGAAGTTTTAAACAGAATGAGAACTCGTGCACACCTAACAGGCACAATTAAAATCAAAAAGACTTCCTACCTTGGACATATAATGCCGCACTCAGAATATGAAGAAATACAGCTCATAATAGTAGGAAAAATCGATGGAAAACGTAGCATAGGGAGGAAAAAGAAATCATGGCTACGTAACATAAGAGATTGGACCCACACCGACGAAAACACCCTTATTCACCAAGCTCTGGAAAGAGAGTCATATACCATATTAATCGCCATCTTCAACAGAGAAGGCATCTAGGAGAAGGACCTACAGTGTCTTAAATAAATAAATTTACAATTTTAAATTAAAAACTTAACATTATAAAGAATGTTTTATAAATCTGCCAAATATATTAGAATTTCCTTACCATATTGTCCTGCGATCCAGCCAGCAAAAATTTGTGGTATTATGTATCCCCAAAAGAATGCTGATAATACAATACTTTTATCATTCCAATCTGGATACGTCTAGAAATTAAGAATTTTTGTGGAATCATTATAAAATTTTGAATTCAGTGAATTTTAATAAGGTTTTAAGATTTCATAAGAATTACTTACTGGTATATTTGGATTGCTGCTAGCTGACGGTGTAGTCATAGCCACAATAGCTACAGAAAGGGTTACTCTGATTCCATAAGCTAGAAACACCAGTGCGAACAAGATGAGTACTTGGCTGTGACGTTTTCCAAAAGTTGGAGCTGAAAAAAACAGAAATACTTATATTACAGAATTGCAATCTAAATCTGTACTAAATAATATATAACACGTATATTTTATTTTGTTTTTTAACTTAATATAATGTCATTTTAACAGAACGTCAACGATTTCTTGTAGACGTATCTGTTTTAAAAAGTAAAGTGTTCTCGGAATAGTTCAATTTAAATATTTTAAATAGTTTTTTTCTTGATTCTTTATATTTTTTTGCTTTCGACGACGGAAAGAGAAAACTTTCCGAAACGTTAAGCATTTTTTTTTTGTTAGGCAAATTTTTATTACTGTAAACACAACTTCTGACAAGTAGCATTTTTCTTGCAGTGCAGTGGCGAAAAATCCATAAGGATATTTTTCGATAAATCTATACTAATATATAAAATCCTTAAGTGACTGACATACTGATTAATCACGATCCTGCTCAAACCACTCAACGTAAGAAGCTCAATTTTGGCATACTGGTTGATTCTAGGGTGTAGAGGTTCGATAAGAAGGAATTTTTCGGTGAAACCACCCCTCAAATATTACAATATTTTTATTTAAAAAACGGTCAAGTTTCCGAAAAAACGCTTAAACACGTATATTTTATTTAGTTTTTTTACATATTTTAAGATTTTTTTAAAAATGTATACAGGGTGTTTCGAAAAATCAGGTCATTGATTAATCACGATCCTGCTTAAAGTGCTTGACGTAAAAAGCTGATTTTTGGAAAACAGATTGACTTTAGGTTGTAGAGGTTCGATAAGAAGGGATTTTTTGAAACTCGAATTCTAAGGGGGTGAAACTATCCCTCAAATATTAAAATATTTTTTATTTAAAGACCGGTGAGTTTTTCGAAAAAACTCTTAAACACGTATATTTTATTTTGTTGTTTTACATATTTTAAGATTTTTTATAAATTTATACAGGGTGTTTCATAAAATATGACCACTGAATAATCACGATTCTGCTAAAACTGCTTGACGTTTAAAGCTGATTTTTGGCAAACGGATTGACTGTGGGGTGTAGAGGTTCGATAAGGAGGGGTTTCTCGAATCTCAAATTTCAAGAGGGTGAAAACGCCCCTCAAATATTACAATAGTTGTTATTTAAAAAACGGTTAGTCTTTCGGGAAAACGCTTGGACAAGCATCATTTATTTGTTTTTTTTTACATATTTTGAAATTTTTTAAAAAATCATACACGGTGTTTCAAAAAGTTGGTAAATTGATTAACCACGATTCTGCTTAAACTGCTTGACGTATAAAGCTTATTTTTGGTAATCAAATTCCAACGAGATGAAACACGTATATTTCATTTACGTATATTTTATATTACTACCCCTCAAATATTACCAAGTTATATAATAATTTTGTCATATTGTTTTTTCTCATGCTGAAATAAATGTGAGAAAATTTTATCCAGTTTGTATGTTAATGGAAATTCTTGCTGATGATTAAAAATGATTAATTCGACGCGAACGAAGTCGCTGGTACACGCTAGTTTATTATATTACTAAACAATCTCAAAATTTACTAGACAAAAGAAGGAAAAAGTAGTACTGTTGTCACCAGAACAAAGGAGATGATCATAACAATCTAGAGGTGACAGTTTATCAAGAGATCAAAGATAAATAACGTGGATGAAGGGCACATGAAAGATGCATACATAATGAGAACACCTTGTTTAGATTTTTTTGAAAAAAAGACATATAAAGAACGCAAATAGGTACCAAATATACGAAACCACTGGTTCTTTTCTAGGTTTTCTTTCTTGTAAATTTAATGTACTACCTATGTAGCTATATTATGAAGAAGTTATGTTTTTTAATTTAAAATTAAAAAAAATTCAAATTTTCAAATTTTTTTCGCGAAAAAAAACTAATAATCGTGTTTCTAGGGTCGAAATATATTATCCCTAAAAATATTTTTGCATTTATTTAAGACTCATCCTGTGCAAATATTTTTAGGGGTAGTATATTTAGACCCCAGAAACACGACTATTTAGGCAAATTTATTTTTTTTGAAAATTTAGAATTTTTTGAAAATATTTCTGGAAATTTTTTTAGTTAAAAAATATAATTTTCTGATAATATGGCAACATAGGTAGTAAATTAAATTTACAAGAAAGAAAGTCCAGGAAAGATCCAATGGTTCTCAAAAGAATAAGCAAAATAACTCGGTTATTTTGGACTTATTTGAAAAACGACAAAGAGAAAATATGTTTATTTTATCGAGATCTACCAGCCCTGAAAATATTGGCACCTATCTAAGACTCACCCTGTATACAGGGTGTCATTAAAATGGTGTAAAAAAAATCGGGGGGTGATGGTACTCCTAAAAAGTCTGTCAACGGTACAATGCGCGTTTCTGTGACACTACAACTAGGTGTTCCTGATATAATAAATTTAGTTATTTTACAAAAAAAAAACAGAAAACCTATATATCTGTATTTTTTTGTTTTGACGACAATTTGAAATAAATCTACTGAAATTACTGAAGTACTTTTTTACATTAAAATGGTGTAAAAAAAATCGGGGGGTGATAGTACTCCTAAAAATAGTAAAAAAAAGTTCCAATAAGAATAGGGCGGAAAATGCATATTAAGGGAGTTAGGGGCACTGAAAGGGTGAATTTAAAAAACGGTTTTGAAATTGTAGACTTAAAAAACGAGATAAGACTTCGAAAAAAAATCTTCTGCCATAAATTTTTACCCAAAATCAAATGGTGATACTGAAAAATTATTTGGAAAAGCGGAAAGGGTAGTTTTTGCAAGGGTAGGGGGTTATTTCTTGAATAACTCTTTTGAGGTTATTTTTTGGCAACGTGGGTTCATTTTTTGAAAACTACATACTTTTTCCTACAAGAAAGATACTCTTGTTGCATATCGCCCAGAGCGATGGTTTTCGAGAAAATTGAAGACAAAGAGATTGCTCTGACGGGTTGCTAACTGGTTAATCAACCTAAACTTATGAAAGTTATGGCGGTTCAAAAGTAGTTATTAAACAATTAATTGGAAAATCAAAATTTCATAATTTTTAAAACATCTTATTGCTTTAAAAACGAAATAAACTTTTTTGGTTTTAAAAAAATTTGGTTTGCTCAGTGCCGATTAATACTGAAAAGCAACTACGGCAACGCATTATTGATTGTTCCAATCAAATTCGGACAACACCAAGGATATTCCAGAGGGTATCTACGCAGATCGTGGAGAAAAAGATCAGATGTCTACATTGAAATGAATGGTGGTCACTTTGAACATTTACTATGAATGAATTAAGGAATGCATTATTTTAATAAGGAATTTTGGTAATTGGATTATTTCGTTTTTTAAAGCAATACGATGTTTTAAAAATCATGAAATTTTGATTTTTCAATTAATCATTTGATAACTACGTGGTTACTTTTGAACCGCCATAACTTTCATAAGTTTATGTTGATTAACCAGTCAAAGAGATTATATTTTATATTATGTTGATTAACCAGTCCATCAGAGCAAACTCTTTGACTTTAATTTTCTCGAAAACCATCGCTCTGGGCGATATGCAACAAGAGTATCTTTCTTGTAGAAAAAAGTATGTAGTTTTCAAAAAATGAACCCACGTTGCAGAAAAAATAACCTCAAAAAAGTTATTCGCGAAACAACCCCCCACCCTTGCAAAAACTACCCTTTCCGCTTTTCCAAATAATTTTTCAGTATCGCCATTTGATTTAGGGTCAAAATTTATGGCAGAAGATTTTTTTTCGAAATTTTATCTCGTTTTTGAGCCTACAATTTTAAAACAAGCGTTTTTTAAATTCACCCTTTCAGTGCCCCTAACTCCCTTAATATGCGTTTTCCGCCCTATACTTATAGGAACTTTTTTTACACCATTTCACACCCTGTATACAACAGAAAATTTGTGTAATGTAAAATGTAACATCAGGCATGACGACTTTATAAGATTCTTTCATTTAACAATATATTAGTTTATTGATGTAATACACAACATATAAATAATTCATAAATTCTTTAAACAAACTTACGATTAGGTAAACCAATAGGTTGGTAGCGGTATTGTCTTTTCCAAAACATAATGCGTAAAATGTTTAAACCACCATACGTAAACACAAAGGTATGTTTACGCAATAATATTTAATTTTTAACGACACTACACTATATTTTTTCAACATAACTACTAAAATATATATTCCAGCGTAACGCGAATGTTTAATATAATAACCGGGTATTTTTGTTAGACACCGATCTGATAACCTCAAGTACTCATCAACAAATAATACAGATTTTCATTAACTTTATGAGAATAATAATAGCCATAGCAGCCAAGTGAAAGTTGATGGTAGAGCTTCGATACTCAAGTAGCAAGTACTTGATTCGGTTTATGGACGAAAGGTTATAATAATATCTAAAACTTAATTAAAAACAAATTATTAAGTTGCTGTCTTCAATAATATTATTATTCATGAGATAATAAATAATGTTTTTTACTTTTCTGTCTTTATTTTCATCTGTCAAATAAAACTAATCAAATATTCTATTTTAATAAAGGTGTGATGGTAAAATTAATCGATTTATTAATATTTATTTTACTATCTGTGACGTTAATCCATAACCAAATAGTTTCAAACAATTTATTAGATAAATAATGTAATTAACACACATAGTTGATACACAACTATTCTCCTGGCGCATTCGCCCAATTTTTAAATACAGCGTTTTGAGATTAATAATAATTGCGATAAAATTTGAACTTTAAAACAAAAATATTTTGTTATTATTGTTTGGATTGTACTAATTAAGCACAGTTTTTTTAGCATAACGAATATTTTATTATTTGTTTTAGTACGAGTGCGCACTATACAGAGTGATAATTTTCTTGTAGCTAAAAATATGCCTTATCAAAAAAATATAAATAATCATATCCGTATACAGGGTGAGTCTTAAACAAGTGCAAATATTTTAGGGGTAGTATATTTCGACCCTATAAACACGTTTGTGAGGGTTTTTTCGCAAAAAAAAACGAAAATTAGGATTTTAAAAAAAAATATCTTTACAATATGGTAACATAGATAATAGATTAAATTTACAAGAAAGAAAACCCAGAAAAGATCCAATGGTTCTCAAAATTTAAGCGAAAAATATATTTTTTCAAATTTTCAGTAATATAGTAAAATAGTTAGTTGTTAAAAATCGAGATAAATAAGGGACTACTTTTCACTGGTAAATAACTATACAGGGTGAATCTTAAATAAGTGTAAATATCTTTAAGGGTAGTATATTTCAATCCCAGAAACACGCCTATGAGTTTTTTTTCTCGAAGAAAAAAAAATATAAATTTTGAAACCAAATTTTTTGAAACATTTTTTTGAAATTTCCTTAATTTTTACTTAAAAAAAATATAATAGTATCTTCATAATATGGAAACATAGGTAGTAGGTTAAATCTCTAAGAAAAAAAAACCAGAAAAGATCAGGTGGTGTTCTCAAAATTCACGTGAAAAGTCATTTTTTTTAAATTATCAAAGTAAACTATCTCGGATATTTTGGACTTATTTGAAAAACGGTAAAGAGAAAATATATTTCTTTTATCGAGATCTACCAGCCCGGAAAATATTTGCACTCAATTAAGACTCACCCTGTATAATACACGTAACGTGTAGTAAAGCAATCAGTTATAAAGTTCACTTAGAATTAACTAATTATATATCTTTTCTTGTAATTTACTACTTGTATTTACTACTTTATACGGGAATTTGTACTTTGGGGTTTCAGTAGCGTATTTGATATTTTTGTTACTTAATAAATATTATTATAAATTATCTATTTTTATTTGGAATACACTTTTTTAACAATTTTATTACCTAGTAACATTTATTGACTTATTCGAAACTGAAAAGAAACAACAAATAATTGAATCTACTCTACAACAATTTTTTACACGTTTTGAATTAAAATTAGACCGGCATCTTCTTAAACGTAACATGCTTTGAATCAACGAAGTGTATGCAAAACTCTGTAGATATGAGAATAATAAAAAGTTATTCAACCAATGCAACAGTTATTATTTATTATTTCAGAACTGAAGAACCACATTTATTATTAATTAAGGTCATTTTTTTAACATGTACTTTTGAAGTGTATTTTTTTAGCGCGCACAAAAGTATATGTTAAAAAATTATTTGACCGGCGCCGGCGCAGCCGGTATGAACGCACCTTTACATTTTTATGCTAATAGTTCATTAATTACAACTGTATTTACGCTGTCAGTAGATGAGTTAAATAGCTAAGTGATTATTGCCCAGTTTCCTTGACAATGATCCGACGATTTCACTGCGGAATGCAAACAAATTGGAGATTTTTTTTGACAACGTAGAATTAAATGTTTTTTACATTTGAAAAATCAGGAAGTAATTATCTCAAGTAATTGTAGGATCAACAGAACGATGTGTACTCTTTACAAAATGTATAGATTTAAAGGATTTATAGAGGAAATAACGACATGCCTAATATTTGTTATACAAATTAAACGTTTACATTATTTTTTGATTAACAAGTTAGGTAAATAAATTTTGAATTTCATCAATGAATATACAGGGTGGCGCCTCTCATACGCCTCAGATGCTCCGAGAAGAACAACAGCTTGTATTGAAATTTTGTGAGCATAATATGTGAGTTAATTCAGGAGCACTTTTCAAAAATATAGAGAGTTCTACAGGGTGTCCTCAAAAAAGTTACATATAAAAGTTGTGTTTATTGTAATGGAACACCCTATATATTAATTGATTTTCGGATTCTGCGAGTTTTATAAGACATATGACAAAAATATGAGGTTTTTGACAGATTTAACATTTTATAGAAATAAAGAACAATTTTTAAATTATAATAAAAGCTACCTAAATTGGAATTTACCCGGTATAGCCTAATAAATATGTAGTTAAATCAACTATTGTACTTTTAATCAAATTAAAACTTGATCCAAAAAGTTATACAGGGCGAGACAAAATTAATATTGAACATTGGTCACCTTTAAAAGCATGTTACTCTTTTATTTTAAAGGGAACACCCAGTATATTATTCCAATATTCAATGGAGAATTCATGTCTCTTCAAAATACTATTAATGTTGCCTACCCCTCACACATTGATTTTCCTAGATATTTTCATTTATATGATTTAATCTGAGTAGATCTTTATTATTTGATAAAATTTAGGTGGCTGTGAGATGTCTGACGTTACTTCACCATAGCTATTTAATTAGTCCAACTGTAACAACTAGTTATCATTTTGTGTCAGTTAAAACAACACAAAAAATTCTCAGAAATTTGCAGAAAATGGAAACTTATCCTACATCAGAGAGAATTGATATGATTCTATTTGTTGGTGAATGCAGTGTGCATTCTTAAGCTCCGCGCGCAGTGAAGGGGTATCGGCGAGAGCGAGCGGCGCGAGCGGCACGACCGGTCGGAAAGTCGATTGTAGCCGCGCACTGGAATCGCACTATCGACGGTCGAGAGTACGTCACCAGCATAAATTTTAGCATAGACGAGGAGAAGTTTATTCAAATTTAGTCAAATTCATTCGGCATTTCAAAAAATTATAAAGTATTATTACTATTTATATTTTTATGCAACTTTTTATATTTTATGCTTTATGATGGAAATTAATATTATTTAGATCTTAACCACATAAAATTAGTGAAATAGAGTGGAAGATGGGGATAAAATATACTACATGACTCTTAGCTTGACCGATTTTAACAAATTTGGTATCATTCAAAAGGGTTTAATTTGTTCTTTAAAAACAAAGCTAGATATGAAAAATAGTCAAATAAAACTTCTATTTTTAGTTTTTTAATCTAAATAAGTGTCATTACAAACATTTATATATAGCTTTTATTTTAAGTTTTTAAAATCTTTGTTTTAAGTCAGTAGTAAATAAAACGAAACTTGTGTTTACATTTTGTTTAATGATTAAGTTTCGACCAATTTTAATTCGGTCTTCTTCAGAATCTATAATATACGTATAAATAATTTTCTACGTTTGTGGTAAGAAAAAAATATATATTAAACACATTATTAGTGATAAAATTGTATTGTATATTATAGATTCTGAAGAAGACCGAATTAAAATTGGTCGAAACGTCAATCATTAAACAAAATGTAAACACAAGTTTTGTTTTATTCACTACTGACTTAAAACCAAGATTTAAAAACTTAAGATATAATAAAAAAGTCAAAGAAAATTGAAAGAAGAAAAAATACAAATAGTTTTTATAGTACCGTATTATCGAAAAGGAACGGCATCAGCGATGGCCATGAAATAAAGGTCGGTGCCATTTTATATGTAAATTTATATAGGAAATGTCATCAATCGTCATTTCCCATCCAACTGGACGCCGTTTTTTCTATCATACGGTAGATATATGTACAAATATTTATTCAAACATAAATATTATTTTCTCTATTTGTACCTTGTGCGGAGCGATCAACATAGTGATATTGTGACATGGGATGACTATTTATCAGCTGTTATTACTAACGTCAAAACAAACCAAAAATTAAATAATATGATAAGTTTTCTGACGATATTTAAATTCGATTTCCATAATAATGTGAGATAATCAAAACGGGATGAAATATAAATGTGTGTAATCGGAAGGTTATCTAATTCAGTTATTGAATTAGTGTAGTAAACAATATAGGTTACGTGCTTGTAAGAAATTTTTATAAAAAACCGCATATTAAGTATGATATGGTCTCGTACAGTTTCGATTAATAATTTATAGGACATGTTTAATGTAAAATCGCTCCACTAAAAAGAGTCGCTCGGCGTAGACTATTCGTCCCCCTCCCATGTATTCTCTCATTTCGCCTGATGGCGCCGATAACTCGAATGGCGCCGATAGCTCGAAGCGCACCGATCTAATGCGGTGCGCGGGCTTACATTTATTTCAACGTAAACTGAAAATTACGTGCCGCTCGCTCGTACCGATACCCATTCAGTGCGCGCCCTCCTTTATAGGTCTCTTAATTCCTCGTAGGGACCATGCTGTAATTTTTGTAGTCCATCTGTTGTCTGTTCTTCTTGCCAGGTGTCCTGCCCATCGCCACTTGAAGGATTTGATTCTGTGGATGACATCAATTACCTGGGGCTTTTGTCGTATCCACTCTATTCTTTTATGGTTTGTCTTGGTTATTCCCAGCATATTTCGTTTCAGTGATCATTATGCGATCTACAGTTTCCTTATCATGTCCGTTTTAAATGTCCAGGTTACGCATACATGCGTCATCACACAGTAGTCGAATGTTTTCTTCTATAGACAAAGTGGCATTCTAGATTTGAATATGCTAGATATATAGAGTTTCTTCTATAAGTACTCTATGCTAACTTAATCCTTCTATTGATTTCTGATAGTGGAGATCCTCAACTAATTATTTTTCTATATTTATATTTTATTTACGTATCAAACGATAAAAGAAACAGCATTTGAGTTGGCTTTGGAAGAGTCAATGGAATAGATAATTATATAGTTGATTAAGAAGTTCTTATTTTGAGTGTGTACGATATAAAAAAAACGAAGAAGTACTAATAACTTTGTAAAACACGAAAACATAAATTTATCTGATAGAATTCTGTAAAAAACTATTACATTTCAAGTGGATCAAAATATAGGACAACTTGTCATATGATATTTAGAAATAATATTTCAAAAACATTTCATTCAATCACTTTACGAGTTAAATGAGAACGTTTTTAAGATATCATTTCCATTAAGTTTTTTTCATTGTATATCAACTATAAATTGTATTAAACTATCTTACGACTGTATGCTACAGGTGATTTTTCAATGACGCCACTGTTTCTTCTAAATAATGCAACATAACTTCCTCCAAGACTTCTATACACACATTCAACATGTCTATTTTCTTTGCCAACTTTGTTAGACATTATTATAGTCAACCGGCACGATTTTTACTAATTTTACAACTGATCTGAATTTATCACTGAACAAACCAACAAATTTCGAATTTTTGTGTACTTACTGTATAATTCGCTTAATCCAGATAACCACGTTTTATAAATCTATTTCAGAGAAAGAAAAAGCAATTTATTTACAGAAGAGGAAAATAGAGATGAAAATGCCTGGGTTATCTTCTTATCAAAACAGGTATAAAGCCTTGATCTACATAAGCGGTTGCGATTGTGAGATTAAAAAAGTAGTTTAAACAATTTATTTTCTTTTATTCAGTACATCTACACTAAAATTCTTGTAAATTGATAAGTATGGTTAGGTACGTCCAGAAAATATTCAAAAATATGTTATTAACAAATGTTTGCATCATCACAAATAAAAAAATAATATATATATTTTTTAAATTTTATATTATAATCTAAATTAGTAACAATATAATAAATAGTAATAAAAGACAAATATGTCGAGTTCTGGGCTCCATTAAAACCTTCTTTAAGCTGTTTAAAACCTTGTTTGGACTTGTGTAGAATAATAGACGCAGAATAGCAAGCAAAGATGACCAGCTGCTGCTCTATATGCTGTGCTTATAGCCGATACATATATTATTAATCCTTAATGGACCAATAAATTGTTGCTAGATAAAGACATAATTATTATCATTATTAAAACTCATTACTAAATGAGTGTTATGTAATGAGGTAAAACCAATATGTTATTAAATTGTTTATAATTATGCAATATTTTGCGATTTATTAAGATTTATATCAGGCGTTTAATTTTTCAGACAGTTAAATAAATGATGACCATACATTGTTACCAGATGCATTCAAATATATTTAAATTGTTTGGTTAAATTATTACTCTCCTTATTTTTTATATTCGTAGCTTCTTATTTTGGTTTGTTTATTAGTTTCGACATTTTTATAGATAGACATATGTAGATTTTAATTTAAGTAGATTTGTTTGCTGAAATTAAAGCCAATAATATTTTAATTTTCGAGCACAAACTTTAGTTGTAGGATTATTAGCATTTGTAGCGTATGATCGAAAAAAAAACTGGCCAAAGGCGGCTGGGATCAATCTCTTGGAGTCGCTTTGGTGATTGTTGTTGTCTACGATTGAATATGGTTCTGAGTGTCAAAAATTATACAAAAGTCACTGATCTTGTTGAAGATTGTCGAAATTATGAATATTCGCTTGGTCCTTGAAGAAAAATGGGAAAACTTAACACAAGATATTTGCAGCCTCATTAACAGCATAGTTAACAGTATGAACCGCCGCGCCGTCTAGAGACTAGATAGGGGGAGACAATACAAAGTATTAAAGAATTTTTTACAAGTTTTTTGTTGGTTTATACACGTAATATTAAAAATAACATCATAAAGTGATGATAGTTGAAGAAATTGCAAATTGTTGGTGGCAAGTTCATTCGGCTTTTAAAAATTAACCAAGACATGTGTTGACATGAGTCAAAAAATAAAATGCTCAGGAGACACGGTTCTAATCGAAAAATAATGTTTTAGGAAAAGTAACTAGCAAATTATTGCACAGGGTGTTTTAAAGTTAGGGTAAAAAAACCTTCAGTTAACCCCGTATAAGTCAAATACAGTTTATGAATTAAAGTTAATAGATGTATATACAGTTTGCTAAAAAAATCATGAAAATGGGCTTAAAGTAAAAAATATATAACACTTTAAACTTGTCGAAAAAAAATTTCCGTTGCTTTTTTTGCATCTGAGTAATATATGAAAATAAAAAAAAATCTCAAGATAAAACCAAACCAATAATTGGAAAAACCTGATAATAAATCTTTATTGATATTATGTTAATAGAAATGTTAAGAAAATGTTGTTGTTTATAATTTTTTTCTCATAACAAGTGACATGGATTTAAAACATATATTATTTATTGAAAAAAAATTAATTAGTTTATTAGAGATACTATATCTTATAGGACCTTAACCCCATAAAGCGGATATAACTAATTATTGCTTTAGAACTTGCATTAAGTTTTAATTTGTTTTCATAATTACTTTCGATGATACTGTCACTTAAGGAGAAATGGAAACTTTCCTACTCATTTAGAAACTGATATCGAAGAACAGAAATAAAAATATCGAAATAGTCTTAATGATTTATGTGATGTTTATAAAATTTAATGGATGACTTATCAGGTTGGTCGGTGACAGTAGCAGCTATAAGAGAAGGCCAAAGAGGTCATGATATCTCTATCTCATAACTAGTTTAAGAAATTTTCCTTGTAGTATATTCAAAATTAAATTATTATTAATAGCTGAACAGTGTTGCATCTGATTTTGAATATTTGCAATGGTTGCAATTATATCATAAACAAGAACAGATTTTTTCAGTTGGTAGATCTGCAAAAAAAGTATTTATTATATTTTCCATTTTAGAATTAAGTCCATCTTGGAAAGCAGTAATGTCTCGAAAGAACTCACAGAACTTATCAAGGACTTAAACACAAATACAACAACCCAAATAAGAACAAACTTTACCTTAACGCATCATCTTCGAACTACAACTGGTATTCGCCAAGGCGACAGTCTCAGCCCTCTGTTATTCAACACAATCATGGATCAAGTAATAAAAACCGTCAAGAATACTGGATTAGGATATCGAATGGGAATGCATAAAGTAAACATATTATGCTATGCCGATGACGCAGTACTTATTGCAGAGTCAGAAGACGACCTCCAAAGAATGCTACAAGCTTTTAAGAGACAGGCAGAAAAACTTAACATGCAAATTTCCACAAATAAGACCAAATGCATGACCATTACAAAGGAGCCTCTACGGTGCAAATTGGTAATAAAAAACAAAACTATTGATCAGATAATGTCATTCGAATACCTCGGATGCAAAATTACAAGCTAAGGATTTCTGGAAGAAGACGTAAGGAAACAAGCCAATAAAGCTGCCGCAATATCAGGACATCTTAAATATCCCATATGGAAAAACAAACATTTGAGTACAGAATGTAAGTCAAGAATATACAAAACCTGCATACGACCAATGAGCACCATCCCTTGCTTGCTAATTGACGAACTCCACAATCGTTGAATGTCTGTTGACTAGGACCAAATGCAAAGGCATTGTTATTAAAACAATTTACATTAAGTAAAAAATACGAAAAAGTGTTAATGTCTTCTTCAAAAGCGAATATCTTCAAAAAAAATAAGCTATTGAGATGAAGTTATTTTTAAATTTCTTGCTTTGTTAACGTACTTCACAGGGTCTTTCAAACTTTCACCAAAATATCAACATTTTGTTTTCCCTCGTATAATTGACAGATAACAACTTTAATTTTTAATTTAGAAAGAGATAATAAAAAGTCAAATAAAATAGCTACCAATTGATTAAAAAATCATCAAAAAATATAAAACTTTAAAATTTTAAGGTACCCGTGAGTGTATTAGTAAAACTTCTCTTTTGCATTTTAGCTACAACTGTCTTTAAACATTAACAATTCAAGAAAACGGTTTTGTATAAAAATTATATAGTATAATGAAAGATTGCAAACGCTATTATAGTTATTGATACAAGTTCGATACGAAGATCATATTGAAACGCGTTTAACATTAGTTCAGTTACACAAGTTTTATATCAAAAAGTTCGTATTGAACGTGTATCATTCAAAATTTAATCTACGACGCAACACGAGGGACGATTCAAAGAGATTTGATTTAATTTAAAATATCAGAGATATCCACATAAAAATTAAAATTCAAAATTATCAGGTGCCCATATTAGTCGACGCCGCGCCGTGGTAATCGTGCTTGTTGATTGTTTCCATTTTGACTTTGACAACTCAATTATTGATGTTCAATTTTGTATTAAACGTTCAGTTTTAGCAAAAAGCAAAAAATAATATTAATATGGGTGATTCTGATTCTGAAAGTGTCCCTTCGGATATTGAAGGCATTGCGCAAAACGTTGTCGATTCCCTACTTCCCGAAAAATCAAGACAAACGTACCAGCAAGCCTATGTAAAACTTGAAGAACAACGTATTTAGATACCTTTTCTTGCTTGTTTCTTATTTTGAAATTTGCGTGTTATTATGAAATCATAATAGCACTAGTGCTATTATGAAAGCCATAATGACATCAAAATGACAATGTTTAATGTGTCATAATGACATTGTCCTAGATTAAATATTATTAAAATTCTTGTCAAATTTTATAAGTGTTTTGAATAAAATTCAATATCATGAATCAAAATAAATTAAGTATAAAACTTTTGTTGTTATAAAGTAAATAATAAATACTTTAATAGAAAACTATTTCTAAAATGCCATTGTATTGATAGTTTCAAGAGCTGATTATATTAAATTTACGTCCTGTTTTTAAACTGAGAAAGTATGCAATTTTAAGTCACTGATTGATAACAAGAACAAGATATAATATCATTTAGATTTTTTAGAAACAAAGCAAATATTGAAAATGAATGTAAAAACCTCTGCCATTACTTGATCAATTGATTCATGCATATTTCATGTAATTATTACTCTAGACCACAATAATTGTGATATATTGTATAAAAAATAACCTTTAACTAGTTGTTATTGTTTAACACTCTAATGAATAAAATCCATAACCGTAATTTTTGCTAATATTTAATAAATGCATCTTTATGATTTATTGTGAGGTAAAAAATTGTTGCTTAAATAAATACAGGGTGAGCCACTGAAAACTTACAATGGCTATAATTTTTAAACCAAAAAAGACATCAAAAAAATAAAAAATGCTGTTTCTATAATATCGAGGGGGAATACATATGACGTATTTTTTGAACCACCCCGACCTACCCCTTAGGCGGCACCCCTACTTACTTGAAAATCTTAAATGGCAACACCCCACTTGTGGCGCCTTTTTGGAAAGCCCATGAAAAATGCTAAACGATCATCATAAAGTTTTTAGGGTGAAATTAAAAACTAGCCCTTACACGAAAAATTAGGTAGACATTAATGAAAAAGGTGATTTTTTCAGCATAAATTACAAATTGGTGCCCGGCTAAATGAGGTAAATGAGGTGCCACCCTCTCTTTTCTAATCTCAAGATAGCGATACCCCACTTGTGACACTTCTTTGGAAAGCTAATTGAAATTGCTAAACGATGGTCATACAGACTTCAACTTACTTACTGGTAAGTAGTGATAAGAAATGTAGGTGTGACAATTTGAAAGAAATTTAAAATGATAACTTATTTTAACAATTGCTCAAAATGACAGCTGTTTTGTTCCATACAAAAATACAAACGATTTTCAAATTCTTCTCTCACTTTTTTGGAAAGTCTCCCTCGGAATATTGCAACATGCTTCAGTTCTCCTCTGCCGCAATTCTTGCAACGAACCTGGTTTTGTCTTGTAAACTATGGATTTAGTGTAACCCCACAAGAAAAAGTCTAAAGGAGTGAGATCAGGTGACCTTGGCGGTCACTCGATTGGACCCCTTCTGCCAATCCATTGCCATGAATAATATTTATCCAACCACCGCTTTGTGACAATAGAATAATGCGGAGTGGCTCCATCTTGCTGAAAGTGTATGAGGTCTTCATTAAGAGTTATAATAAATTTCTCTGTACCAGTTTTTTTTGCTAGTACAGTACATGGATACAAAAATAATTCATTCTATTGATTTTGACACGTTTTGACATTTTTTTTTAATTTTTAGCTCCTTTTTTTGTTCATTTTTATGACGTCGTTGAGCATTTTTATACGCTTTTCAAAGAGGTGTCACAAGTGGGGTATCGCTATCTTGAGATTAGAAGTGAGGGGTGGTTTGAAAAATACCTCATTTGCCTCATTTACCTGGGTCCTAATTTGTAACTTATGCTGAAAAAATCACTTTCTTAATTTTTATGTCCACCTAATTTTTCGTGTAAGGGGTAGTTTTCCAATTTCACCCTAAAAATTTTATGATTATCGTTTAGCATTTTTTATGGGCTTTCCAAAATAGCGCCACAAGTGGGGTGTTGCCATTTAAGATTTTCAAGTGAGTAGGGGTGCTGCCTTAGGGGGAGGTCGGGGTGGTTAAAAAAATACGTCATATGTATTCCCCCTCGATATTATAGAAACGGTATTTTTTATTTTTTTGATATCTTTTTTGGTTTAAAAATTATAGCCATTATAAGTTTTCAGTGGCCCACCATGTATAACTCGTGTTATTGATTGCCTTTAAAGTTGTTTGTATAATACCTTATTTCGTATAGGGTAAACAAGTATTAGTTAACAGGGCTTCAAGTTTCAACAGTCAGTTGGATAAATGGTATTTTAAGAATTAAAAAGCCAACATATATTTTGATAGGAAAGAGTCCAGGAAAAAAACATGATAAGCACAATTTTACTAATTTTTACAGGAGAACACTGGACGGCTGGTGGTTATCAGGTTCTTTCTGTGTATTCTAGATTTTTACTAGGCATATATCATAGGATTTAACAACTTATTACCCGGTAGAGTTAATATTGTTAATAAGAACCAGTTAGATCTACTAAAATATTGTAAAATATTACCAAACAACCCTTGCCATATAAATTTTTAATTATAATTATGGTCCTGCAGAAAATCAAATTTATTTTTTCCTTTAATTAAGCAATCAATTCTCTACAATAATATTGGTCTAAAATGCAGAATAATTTTATATTTTTGAGTAAAATTTTAAGAAAACCAGTATTTTTTGAATGCTAAATTTAGGCTCCTATATTACTATAAAATTTTGTTCTTACAATAATTTAGGAATAGTTTTTTAAGTTCAGTCATCTACATCTACGAGTACTAACAACTAAATGTTCCGACAAACAAAAATTTATTAAAAATTTTTATTTTCATTAACTGAATTATTTACATTTAAGAAATACATTAAAAATATATTAAAATCTAACATTTCTAATGAGTATTTAAATAGTTTAGTTTCTTATAAACATTTAAATAAACTGTAGGCCAATAAATAAACAAAAAGATTGCACAATATCGTGACAACTAAATGTTCGGACACTTTAAAAAATAACTGTTCTAATAAGGCGTTACATCGGCATGAACTTTTGCAACCACTGCAAGCCTGTTTGGCATTGTTTTTATTAATGATTGACTGACGCCAGAGTAAAAATTTTGCCATTAATTAGCATTAATGACCATTAGCACTTAATATCATCGTCAAATGGGCAACGGTTTCTTGGGGATCGTGGCACAATTTTTGTTTTGTTTTATGCCACGTGTCTCGATGACATTAAGGTCCGGACTGTGCGAAGTCTGTGCATGTCCCTAAACCATTTTTAGTAGTTTCACCTGTATGGCATGCCCCGCCATCCTGTTAAAATATAAAATTATTGTCCTGGTCTTTACCAGAACAATTGGTTACATCGTACCTTTGTCCTTCCCACTCGAAACAAGAATATTTTTCAAAATTTTTGGATTTTTTGAGGCATCAATTATGCCTTCTACCACCTCATACTTTGGACATACTCCTTCAAATCATAATGCCTTTAGGAAATTTCACTGTCCATTGTCCTAATCTTTATCAAATAGACACTCTAGCGGTGTTAATTATATCGATATTAAGGTGGCTCCTGTGCACATGTAATTCGTGCTCTTGCCATTTGCGATTGGAATTATTAGCGTCGGATTGGGAAATTATTATATTAGATATTTTACCTTAATGTCATTTTGGTAGTTTGTGACATCAGAAGTTCCAATCCGACGCTGATAATTCTAATCGCAAATTGCAAGTTCAAGGATTACATCTGCACGCATGCATGATCTTTATGAAAGATGGACAGTGGAATTTCCTAAAGACATTATGCTTTTAGAGTTTATGTCCGCAATGGGTCTAGGAAGGTATGAGGCGGTAGAAAGGCACAACTAGTGTGTCAAAATATCAAGAAATTTTGAAAAACAATTCTGTGCCAAGTGCGAGAGACCTTTACCAGGATATGAATTTTATATTTCAGCAGGATGGCGGGGCATGCAAAATGGCTAAAACTACTAAAAAATGGTTTAGGGACATGAACATCAAAGTCCCCTCATGGCCTTAGCACAGTCCGAACTTTAATATTATCGAGACATGAGGCATAAAACAAAACAAAAATTGTGCCACGATCCCCAACGTTGCCCATTTGACGATGATATTATGTAAATTATGGAAAAATTTTTACTCTGGCGCATGTCAATCATTAATAAAAACAATACCAAACAGACATGCAGTGGTTGCAAAGGTTCATGCCGATGTAACGCCATATTAGAACAGTTATTTTTTAAAGTGTCCGAACATTTAGTTGTCACGATATTGTGCAATATTTTTCTTTATTTATTGGCCTACAGTTTATTTTAATATTTATAGAAACTAAACTATTTAAATACTCATTAGAAATGTTAGATTTTAATATATTTTTAATGTATTTCTTAAATGTAAATAATTCAGTTAATGAAAATAAAGGTTTTTAATAATTTTTTGTTTGTTCGAACATTTAGTTGTTAGGGCTCGTACTGACTACCTACTGATGATGCTAAAATGGCTAGCGAAACGTGAGTCCAGTGTTAAAAGCAAAGTATTTTGGTGTATTGTGGTGAATTAGTGTTTCAAAAAGACATTGCCTTTAAATCTATAGAATTGGCTAAAGAAAGTTTTACAGAAATAAAAAAACTACTGAGGAACTTAATACAGTTAAAATACATATGTATTGTGACAAGAATTTTTAATTATATCTAAATAACGGTTAAAGGCTTTCTTTATAGAATCATTTGTAGCTTTTTACTATATAGAAAACCATAGTTATAAAACGTAGAATTACTTTTATTCACCAAACCATTTCAATAAACGATTAAAGACATTATTTGCAGTTAAAATACACAAAGTATTGAACTTATGAATTGCATTAAATGCATCATGATACAGTAAAATGCGATAATTCAAACAGAGGCATTGTAAACCAAATAATTTGATTTCTAAAGAATTCTGTTTTTTTTATTCTGGTGGTAATCCCATGACATTCGCAAAAATATTTTTAGAAGAATGTTTGTGGTTTGTTGTACGAATATAAACAATAATAGTATTGTAAAAATGCTCGTTAAAATGTATAACATTTTAGAAGTACATTGCGTATTTTACGAAAAAATCATGAAATTTTTTACCTTTTTCTACGGGTTTTTCCTCAATAACAAATCCATTCTTCTTCTCTGCCTCAGCAATTTCAAAGGTTTCTTTAACCATATTCTTTTATTATTTCCAAAACACTATTCACAAAAATACTGGACCACACAAAAACACACTCTTAGCCCATCACAGACTAAAACAAAATTACATCAAACTTCCTGTTACTCTCGGACTATTTATTTTATTCCGAAATTTTCAAAATACCAGCCCAGTGGAGTGTCAAATATCAGTGACACTTCCCCTGTGACATGCGAAGAAATTTAAACGGTGACCTGTGCACTGTCCGATCTTTTATATCGATCGGAGTAGGCTACGTACTATGAATGATCGCACGAATCTTTTTCGATTGTCAGTCACGATTGTTGATGTTTTTACGGTTGTTTTATCGAAGTAGCTGGCGCTAGCGGATTATAGTGGTGTGTGGAAACTATAGATAATTGATATAATAGGGCAAGAGGTCGAAACCTCTTTGATACTACGAACGATATCTTGTAGCGTTTTTTTTCAATTTTTGAATGTCTTCTTCGTCGGTCTTTAAATGATAATTTGTACAGGATGGCGCCTCTCATACGCCGCGAAGAACGACAGTTTGTATTGAAATGAAATTTTGTGAGCATATTGTAGGTTAATTCAGAACCCTTTTTAAAAATATAGAGAGTTCTACAGGGTGTCCTCAAAAAAGTTACATATCGAAGTTGTGTTTTTTGTAAAGGAACACCCTATATATTAATTGATTTTCGGATTATGGGAGAAAAATAAAGGTGAGTTTTATGAGAGAAGTATATGACTAAAATGTAAGGTTTTCGATATATTTAACATTTTCTAGAAATAAAAAACAATTTGTAAATTACAATAAAAGCTACCTAAATTGGAATTTACCCGGTATAGTATCTAGTTAAATTAACTATTGTACTTTAAATCAAATTAAAACTTGATCTAAAATGTTATACAGGGTGAGACAAAATTAATATTGAACAATGGTCACCTTTAAAAGCATGTTACTCTTTTATTTTAAATGTATATTATAATGCACCCAGTATATTATTCTGATATTCAATGGAGAATGCATGTCCCTTCAACATACTATTAAAGTTGCCTACTCCTCAAACCAAGATTTTCTTAGATATATTCATTTACATGATTTGATCTAAATAGATCTTTATTATTTGATAAAATCTAGGTGGCTGTGATATGTCTGACGTTACTTCAACATAGCTGTCTAATTAGTCCAACTTTAACAACTAGTTATCATTTTCTGTCAGTTAAAACACAAAAAAATTCTCAGAAATTTGCCGAAAATGCAAACTTATCCTACATTAGAGAGAATTGATATGATTTTATTAGTTGGCGAATGCAGTGCGCATTCACCAATTAATAGAATACTTAAATGCTCTTGATTTTATCTAATCTGTTTTTTTTTATGGGGATATGTTAAAGAGACTGTTAACAAAACTCGACCAACTATTGTCGACAACATGAGAGAAATTATTCTAGCTGCTTCGAGGTAGAACTCCACATATGCCTTTTAAAATGAAAAGATCCATTTGAAAAGACATTTTATGCAGTTAACAGGAAAGAAAGCATTTTTAGCATTTGATTTCATCTAGCTAATTTTTATCACATAATTATAGGTTTATATCTAGTTTTAATTCTGTAATGATTAAAATATGTTTTAAACGTGTATCTTTTTATTACCGTTGAGTATTTTACTCTACAATCTTTAATTTTTGTTAAATTAACAAAAGGTATAGGTATCACACAGGTTTTGGAGATATTCGCGGTTTTATATTTCATATGGCATTTTCCACAGTAATTTTTTAACAAAGTCACCCAATGATTTTTCTCTCGTATTTTACCATTGAAAGAGCCCATCGAAAGAGCCCTAATAATGCGGGTATTTGTGGAACCATTAAAAACTTTAAAATACTCCAAATACAAAAAATGTTCATTTGTTAATTCTCTATCTAATAAAAAAATAATATACAAAGTGTTCAATTTAAAAACAAACAAAGAAAAATTATTTTATATTTTAGAAAATTTGGCGAAATTTTGAACACCCTGTATGATTTAAGATTACGATACTTATAGCAAAGTAAGTATATAGACCATCTAAAGTAAATACCGTCTAAAATAAATATAGTTTTGATTTCAGGACAGTTCCTCTATTTGTAATATTTTTATTAAGGAAAGTTGGAAAATACATATATATTTTTAATTATTTATTAATATTCTTGTGTATAAAGCCATTTCCTGTGTTGACTTAGTGTTTTATTTTGCTATTCCAACCCCAAATATATTATACTTCTAATATTTTATTATACAGGGTGAGTCTAAAACCAGTGCAAATATTTTCAAGGCTGGTAGATAAAAGAAACATATTTTCTCTTTACCGTTTTTCAAACAAATCCAAAATACCCGAAATATTTTACTTATAAAACATGATATTTTGAAAATCACTGGATCTTTTCTGGGTTTTCTTTCTTGTAAATTTAATCCACTACCTATGTTGCCATGTTTTTTAACTAAAAATTAAAACATTTTCCTAAATATTTTTCAAAAAATTCCAAATTTTCAAAATTTTTTTTCGCGAAAAAAATCTCATAGACGTGTTTGAAATATTCTACCCCTAAAAATATTTGCACTTATTTAAGACCCGCCCTGTATATTATTCCCTGACTTATTTATAAATGAGGAAACTCTAGTGTTTAACTGATATTTTGTATATTTTTTATATGTATAGAGTGATTAAGACAAGAAAAGCAATAGTTTAAAAATCTTATTAAAACTGTACAGGGTGTCCTAAGTTTGAGCTTCATTAGAAGATCGGGGTCTCGGAAACTAGAAGAAATAAGAGGTTTTCTAAATAGGGAAAAATGCGCAATTTGATGCTGATCAAAATGTTACCCTAAAAGTTTCAAAAATTCCGAATATTTCTGGAGATTTTTGAAAAAAAATACAAATATATTTTTCATTCTTTTTTTAAATAAATTTCACGTTGCCATTGTTGATCTTTTCTTGTTCGACAAGGAAATGTTTCATATGGGTTCAAAAAACACTCGGTATAGGCATATTTTTGTAGACACGCGTTCATTTATCTTACACTCTTTCGTGTTTTGATGTCCTAAATGAAGTTTATGATTAAGTACTGTAAAACATCTTAAGTAGTGTTTACCTAAAGATATAATCTTTTAATCTCCATTTTTGTAATGATATGACAGTATTTTTATTAAACTGATTGTCATTTGAAATTATTACTATCGATAAAATATTTATTGCATTATTGATTGATATTTTTGAGATTTCTAGGACTAACATTATAGGAAGTAGAATATTTTAATATTGTTTTAAATACTGTATGATCGAAAAAAACCTCACGTTAAAGACGGCTGGGAATGACAATCGATGATAATTTTGGCGAGGTCAATCTCTAGACGCCATTTACTAAAAATTGGGAAATGTAAACTTGTCAAAATTGACACTAATTATATAAAGGATAGAACGTTTCCAGACACACAAATTTATTTTCAATTTTTTTTCTAGTTTTAAAAAGAGTACGGTACAAATAATGACATCTAGAGCTTGACCTCGCCAAAATTATTATCAATTGTTACTCCCCAGTCGTCTTTGACGCTGTTTTTTTTTCTCAATCGCATGGGATAAATATTTACACTAGTTAATTTAGCTAAAATGCGTCGTCTTATGGAGTTTGCTGGTGATCGTACTATGATGTGCAGCAAAAGTTATTCCAATATAATAAAATATAAATTTTCTGATATTTAGAACAATATATTCTTGAACATACTGTATATTATTCAGATACACAATTTCAATAATTCATTTTCAAAGTATAAAAAACTGATAGAAGTATAATAAGAAATGTTAAAAAAACACAAAACAAGAACAATAACTCAAGGTTCAAATTTCTTTAAAAAAACACAGATCCTGCTATTTTAATATAATCTATTTGAAGTTATTGTATATAAATATTATCACCAACTTCCTTATTATATAGAAAAGAACTGTAAATTTTATTTTTGTAATAGAAAATAAAAATTGGAAAAAATACTTTAAAAATATTTTTCATTTTCCTATTATTAGCATACACATACATATTTATGATATATCCAACAAGAGGATACATCATAATAATGAGAGTTATGTTTGTAGTTTTATTAACAGGTAAGTTATATACATATTGTCTGTCATTTTTTGGATGATGTCTGATGGAACTTTTTCCTGTATTGTTGCATAGATTATACTACTTGTATTTATTGCATGTATATTTCTTATGAGTATCACCATAGTAATCACATACTTACGTTACCAGATAAAAAAATGCAAGATATCAAAAAATTTAAAAAATAGTTTGACCTGATTCTTTATGAAACCTACTTTTTAGAAAAAAAAGTACAACATAGATTGTCTAATCTCATTCCACTTTAAAATTGAATTATTTCGCTGATTATCAAGGGCTGCTATCGAATCAATCTTTTGTAAATTAACTTAGCCATATCATTATGTATTAAGGATGATTGTATGTCATTGGAGTATGTTGTATCAAAAAGTAATGTTTCACCCTAAATTGTATTTTTACATACGTTTAATCTAGAGATAGGAATTCTAGTTCCTTAGTTCTAGTTCCCCCAGAGGAATAGTTCCTTGAACAAGGTCTTTAGTTCACAATGGTTCACAATAATAGTTCCCGACTAACATTGACATCCCCGTTGCGTGCTAGTAGGTTTCGTTGTCAGTCAGAACTATTCACAGTATGATCTGTTTTTTTTGTTTGATTGATTGTTCTGATATTTTTTTATGTACGAAATATAACGAGACGTGTAATTGCATATGTCCAAAACATATATGTAATTTTTATTGCAGATAAAAAAAAATTAAAAATAAACTCAAATCAGAGTTTAAAAAACTATATCACAAATCAATTGGAGCAAAGAAAACAAAAATTTTAAGAAAAAATTGCATTTTTACTCACTTTAAGTTCTTTGTTTTTGTCTAAAAATTCAGAATATCTAGTTCGTTTTATAAGATATTTCTAGGAACCTAAAGTGAAACATTCTCATAAAATATTCAAAGAACAAACTAAAAACCAAAAACAGTATCCACGACAATTTTCTATGGTAATTACGCCGGCTAGGCTGTGGCAATAGACAATGCCGAATTCGTCGTCGTCACCTTGTATGATATCTCGGATCTGCCGACTGAATAAATCCCCGTGAACTAGTCTTTTAATTAGTTCCTCTCAGTCGTTTCGGTCTGGGACAGGTAACATACGGCTGGCACTCTCCACTCCCGCCTAGCATCGGGCTACGATCGCGCTGGCCTATCCGTACGTAAACTAGACTTTTATTTAGTTCCTCTAGGTCTGGATCCGATAATATGCGGCTGGCACTCCCCACATTATTATATGTCGATCACAGTCTCGATCACGGAATAGGTCCTGAGGAACTAGTTCTTGGAGAAACCGGGAACTAGTTCCTTTCATTCCAGGGTCGGAATCGTTCATTGGAACTAGTTCGTTCACAAACTACACACCTCTAGTTAACACTCTTAAAGCTAGGTAATGAGGTTGCTTATTAATAAATCTTGCTGGTAAAAAATGGTTCCAATGTATCCCTTTTAGAATGTTTAAAATTAATTTACTTATTTTAAGGTCTTTACATTTTTTTGCATGACTCTGTAATATTAATAATGACACCTCAGTTTTTCCAAATACTCTAGGTGTTTGAACAAAATATCTGAATTTCGTATAAGTAACTCTGGGCGTATATATACAGGGTGAGTCTTTGTAAATCTATATTGGAAAAACATTTCAAAACACAATTCAGCCCTGAATACAAATATTTTCACAGCAATGGAGCCACATTTATTTTTTTATATAGATGGTAAATAAAGCATCTAATAATAAATAAATGACTTTCTATATTGAGACAAAAAAATGCATTCCTACTAACCTAGCTAGTGTTCTACGTTACTGAAATACAGTATTGAATTTTAAGTTGCTTTGATATTGAAAGTACGTGACACCTTCAACTATTTGTATTTTATATTTATAAATGATTGTTTAAACAAATCAAAATTCTGTCTTTTCACTAATTAGGAGGAAGTAGACTACAAAAGTAGTATTTGCAGAATACAAATTTGTTTTACCATTGACTGTGACCTACAGATTTGCGGCTCGTTTGAGGATTGAAAAAAATATTCTTTAATTAGTAGGAATGCGGTATTTTCAATCTCGACGACATAACTGTTAAAAGTACATTAAACAGGAAGAGTTAGAACATATCTTGATTTTTTTACGTATTTTCTAAAGTAGATATAATAATATACAGACCGGACCACCGTAGTAGTAACATAGGCAGAACCGGACGAATTAGCGTATACCTGTCCGCCGGATAAAAAGCAGGCGAAAAATGCGATAAAATAAAGATAGGTAGATATGTGATAAGAATGTTTCAGAATTTGTATTTATTCGTGTTTTAATAGCCTAAACGAATACATAGATTCTCGCGACAGTTCTCGTGTAAAATTTATTTTTTAAGTAAAATAATGGATGTTTACGAAGTTCGTGAGAAAATTCATATTGAAAAATTTCAAAATTATATATCCCGATAAGACCTATTTTCCAAAATAGGTCTTATCGGGATATACAAACAATTTTTCCACAAACTTTTGTAGACAGGCCAATTCCATCTTTACCTACTGTATCAAGAGTTATTAATAATTTTGAAACACATGGGTTCGTGTTCCCATAAAAACAAAAAAAACATGATGTGTTGATTAATGAAGAACAGGAGTTAAAGCAAGTGTTCATTTGTACTACCGCGGATCAAAATCCCACGTTTTCAAGTAATCAAATTGCTGAGGTGGTTGTCCTGCCCACAATGCCCGTATTGTTCACGAATATTTGAACAATACTTTCTCCAACCGTTTAATTAGTGGATATGGAACTATTTTGTGGCCCGCTAGATCACCAGATCTTTCTCCCAATGACTTATTTTAAACGAGATAAATACTATTCCTTCAAATATGAAAAGCACCAAGAGCTACGAGATGGGGACGAAATACGGCGGCAGGCGTTTTGTTTTGATATGATGGAAAGAGCAAACACGGATAGGGAATTTTTAAAAAACGTATGTTTCACTGACGAATGCACGTTTACCTTAAATAATGAACCCACTGTTCAAAATTATCGATATTGGAACAAAGAAAACCAACACAGGTTTGTCGAAACAAGGACGCAATATCCACAGAAAGTAAATGTTTGGGCAGGGATATTCGGACACAATATTATCGGGCCATTATTTCTTACGCGAAATTTAAAAGCAGAATATTATTTGGAACTACTCAAAAACCATATTTTACCTGCTTTACATGATGCCGCTAGAGAAAATCAGGAAGTTTGGTACCAAATGGATGGCTGCCCTGCACATAGTACACTGGCTGTTCGGGAATATTTAGACAATAGTTTTAACGGAAACGTTATTGGCCTAAATCATACAGTAAATTGGCCAGCAAGGTCTCCTGATATTTCACCAAATGATTTCTTTCTCTGGGGCCATTTAAAAAACAGGATATACGAGGATAAAAAATACCCCATTCTAGACGAGTTCAAAAATGCTATTTCTGCTGAATGCAATAGAATTTCAGTTTACCAACTAGGGAATGTAAGAAGAGAATTTTATGATCGCCTGGGTTATTGTCTAGCAGTCGATAGAGGACTATTTGAACATCTTCTTAAATCCTTAAGTTCTAACAATTTAATAGTACCTAAATTAATAAGTTATTGAATATTGTAGTAATACTATAATTAACCTTGTAATTGATTACTTTATTTTCCTTTAATTCATATTAATTTGTATTTATAAATACATCTTTAAGATTTCCGATGTAGGAATGAGTTTTCAATAATAATGTTGCGGGCCGGTGTGGACTCGACCTAACCTCACAATATGGCCCGCCCTCGGATGACCTTAACATCGCATAGACACCGCAATGATTCATTCGTTCGAGAAGAATCGAGTCCCACTGGAATGGACGAGTACATACGAGAACATTCGAAAACCTTCTCTACGCACCTAACGATCTATGGACAATTCTAGAGTTCTTTACCTGCCGGTATAAAAAGCCGGCGGCCGTGGCTACAGGGGGGCAGTTATAAATATACAGTTGACGCGCTAAAATTCAAAATAAATTCTTAGTTATAAATCGTTTGTAAATAGTTCTATAAGTCTTTTATCGTTATTATTTTTGTTAATTAGTGTTAAATAAATAGTGTTTAAATAAATTGTGACTTTCTATCCACACGGAACCGACGAAAAACGTAACAATTGGTGTCAAGTGTGGCGTGTGTGATAGACTAGAAGAATAAAAAAAGACTGACCATGGCTCTAAAAAATTGTTGAAAGACTTGAAAGTGTCCGAACTGAAATGCATATTGGAAGAGAGAGTGCAGACAGATGGAAAGAAAAGCATTTTGCAAGCTAGACTGAGAGACGTTTTGGTGGAGGAAGGTGAGGATCCTGACACATTTTACTTCGAGCTGGAAGGTGACCTTGACTCGTCATTGAAAAATTTACAAGACAATTTAAACGACAATTTGAATAGTAAAATAATTGGCTTGGAAGTTAATTTAGAAGAGAGAAAATCAGTGATAAAATTAATATTTTAGAAGATAAGATCGCAGAAAATTCTAAAGACATACAGGCCAGCTTTAATAATAAAATAATTAATTTAGAAGAAAAGATAACAGAAATTATAGAGAATTCTACGGAACTACAAGACAAAATAACACAAATTGAGGACGATGTAAATAAAAAAATCGAAATTTTAAAACAAAGAAATAGAAAAGGCCAATTCACCAAAATGTCAAGAAACATCGGAGGCACTGAAACTAGTCGAAAATAAGTATATCTCAAAGTCAGTTATTAAGCCTCCACAGTTTGACGGAAAACCGCTTGGGCCAATTATTTTTGCCAGTTTGAGGCCGCTGCGAGAGCGAACGGATGGACAATCGCTGAAAAGGCTACCGCTTTGACTGTCGCACTGCGAGGAGATGCGACTGATATTCTGCAGACATTGTCACCATCGGAACAGGGAGATTATCAGCAATTGGTACGACATTTAGAAATGAGGTACGGCCAAGCTCATTTGGAACATGTCTATCATTCCCAGCTAAAAATCGCATTCAAAGTCAAATGAGTCTCTGCAGGAGTTTGAAGCCACGTAGCCCGCCTCGTTCGCCTTGCGTACCCTGCTACGCCCGAGAATGTTATGGAGTGGTTGGCAGTACAGGCATTCTCCGACGGCTTACGTGACAACGAGACAAGACAAGCACTTCTCCTAGCCCACCCAACGCACTTGGTGGATGCTTTAGCACGTGCCCTAGAATTTGAGGCGGCGAAACAAAGTTCTCGGTCTTTAAGAAGAGTACGGGCCATCGACGAATGTTCCGACGAATCCGTGGAAGGGATTGTTCGGAAGGTAATGGACCAGTACATGGGCAAGAAGAGACCGATTCGTTGCTGGAACTGCGGACAGGTAGGACACGTGCGAAGCCGTTGTAAGGAGAAGAACGAAGAACCGGCTTCGTCGAGGTCGGAAAACTACTAAGGGTCGAAATGAAGGGGCACACGTCGACCTGTATCCAACATGCCCCAACGAAAACTGCTCAAGTCGCCTCGCTAGAACACAAATTCAACAGCATTTTTGTGGATGGTTTTGTTGATGGAGAGTTCCGGACCATGCTGTTGGATACAGGTGCGACGAAAACTATCATCAGACCGGACATTCTTAAAACATCGAAGAAGGTTAAAACAACACAATGGCGACTACGTACTGCTACGGGGGGCTCCGCTGCTGTCCATGGAGAAGTAAACCTTAATTTTGTTGTTGGGAGCACCAGTTTTGAACATCCAGTGTTAGTAGCAGATATCGAAGATGAACTTATTCTCGGAATGGACATTATGACCACTAAAGGTTTTAACTAAACTTCAAACAGGGAATTTTGAAAATAAATGAAGAAGAAGTGGTTCTACATCGAAAATGTGAGGAGACGCTTCGCGTGGTGGTAGCAGAAGATGTTTCGATCCCTGAGCGCTGTGAGATATTTTTGGATGGTTGCCTGGAAGGTAAAATGAATAATGGGAGTATTATTCTGTTGGAGCCAAGGAACCATGACAGCGAAATAGGACGAGGGGTCGCTGTTGGAAAAGCCCTGCTACGAGCGAAGAAGACTGTACCGGTGAGAGTAATGAACACGAATTATTATTCTGTATCCTTGAAGAAGGGAACCCTGTTAGGGTACTGTTGTTCGGTCTCCTCAGTCATTCGAAGCGTGGAAGCCTCCAAAGTTTCGACTTCAAAAATTCCGGACAAAATGGTGAAGGAGTTAGTAAACGTTAAAGGATTATCTCCCGAAAATAGTAGAAAATTGAGAAACCTAATAATCAAGTATCAAGACGTGTTTGATAAAGGAGAAGCAGGAGATAGAGGTCGTACCAATTTAGTACAACATAAAATTGACACCGGAGATGCACGACCAATCAAACAAAATCCGAGAAGACTTCCGCTCGCCAAACGTGAAGAAGCTGACAAAATCCTTCGAGAAATGAAAGAAGAGGGTGTCATCGAACCATCTAACAGCCCGTGGACATCGCCGGTAGTACTAGTAAAGAAGAAAGACGGTACCACCAGGTTCTGTGTTGATTATCGGCAGCTCAATAATGTTACCAAGAAGGATAGCTATCCCCTGCCGAGGATAGACGATACTCTAGACACATTGGCGGGGTCAACGATATTCTCTACGTTAGATCTGAAGAGTGGATATTGGCAAGTCGACATGGCGCCGAAAGACAGAGAGAAGACAGCGTTCTCGGTGGGCTCCGGACTGTGGCAATTTACCGTCATGCCTTTTGGATTGTGCAACGCGCCAGCTACCTTTGAGAGACTAATGGAGTCTGTGTTAAAGGGACTATCCTGGACTACCTGTTTAGTGTACCTGGATGACATCATAGTGGTTGGGAAATCCTTTGACGATCATCTGAAGAATTTGGAAGAAGTTTTCAAGCGACTAGGGAGCTCTGGTTTGAAACTTAGCCCCAAGAAATGTCATCTGTGTCAAGAAAGGTACACTACTTGGGCCATGTAGTCTCCTCCCAAGGAGTTGCGGTAGATCCACAGAAGACCAAGACAGTGGAAGAGTGGCCGATACCTAAAGATAAACATGAACTACGAAGCTTTTTGGGACTATGCACATACTATCGCCGCTATGTACAGGGTTTGCCACCATCGCAAAACCATTGACCAGACTTTACCGAAGGCGAGAGGCGTTTCTCTTGGGACTCAGATTCTGACGAGGCATTCCGAAAATTGAAGAAGGCCCTGACTAGTGCGCCCATACTTAGCTACCCTCTTGGCAACGGAAACTTTATATTGGATACCGACGCTAGCAATGTTGCGTTAGGCGCTGTTCTGTCTCAGATCCAGGATGGTCAAGAAAAGTCATTGGTTATTTTAGTAAGACCTTGTCAAAACCGGAAAGGAACTACTGTGTAACCAGACGAGAATTACTAGCAGTAGTTAAAGCAGTGGAACACTTCTACAAGTATCTCTATGGAAGAAAGTTCTTGTTAAGAACAGACCATGCTGCTTTGAAATGGCTGTTGCAATTTAAGAATCCTGAAGGGCAGGTAGCTAGATGGATTGAACGATTACAAGAATTTGACTTCGACACAGAACATCGAGCTGGGGCAATCCATCGGAATGCCGACGCACTTTCCAGAAGACCTTGCGCTAAGGACTGTAAGCATTGTTCCCGAGCTGAAGAGAAAGAAGTGAAACTCCTAAGAACAACTGTGGTTAATGATAGTTGGCAACCCGAAGATCTTGCAAATGACCAAACCAGTGACCCAGAATTAGGTTTAGTAATTAACTGGAAAAACACAGGCCAAAGACCAACGTGGGAAGAAGTTTGCAGATATTCGCCGAACGTAAAAAGTCGTACTGGGCCCAGTGGAATTCCTTGGTAATAGATAACGGACTACTTCGCCGTGTGATCGAGAGACCGGAGGGACAAGAAGAGAGAAGGCAGATCGTCATTCCAAAGAAGAGGGTCCCAGAAGTCTTGGAGGAAGTTCACAATGGAACCAGCAGAGACATCTTGGTGTTACCAAGACACTTGGCAAGCTGCGTGAACGGTTCTACTGGGTGAACTGCAAAGAAGATGTGAGGGCCTGGTGTAAGAAATGTGACATTTGCGCAGCCATTAATGGGCCACAAAAGCGTGGTAAAGCCCCTATGCGCCAGTACAATGTTGGTAGTCCCTTCGAACGAATAGCGATCGACGTGGCTGGTCCTTTCCCGGAGACGAACGATGGCAACAAATACATTGTGGTAGTAATGGATTACTTCAGCAAATGGGTCGAGGCCTACGCGTTGCCAAATCAAGAAGCGTCCACGATTGCTGATGCCCTTGTTAAAGAATGGATCTGCAGGTTTGGTGTTCCCATGGAGCTTCATTCAGATCAGGGAAGAAACTTTGAGTCCAATCTGTTCCAAGGCGTCTGTGAAGTCCTGAACATCCGCAAGACCAGGACGACTGCTCTACATCCACAATCCGATGGGATGGTTGAACGCATGAACAGAACTATCAACCGTTATCTGGCCAAAGTAGTCTCTGACCACCAAAGAGACTGGGACAAATTTCTTCACCTGTTCCTGTTGGCCTACCGTTCATCCGTCCAAGAATCTACAGGGCAAACTCCAGCCAGCATCGTTATGGGACGGGAAGTGCGCCTACCCTGTGATCTGAAATTTGGTTGCCGACCGGGAGAAGAAGTCGCCGGAGAAGATTATGTCCACACACTACGTCAAAGGATGGACGACATTCATCAGAGAGTCCGCCTAAATATTCAAAGTGCTAGTGACCGAATGAAGGAACACTACGACATTCAAGCTGAGCATGGAGGATACCAACCAGGGAAGTTGGTGTGGCTATATAACCCGCAGAGACGTCGTGGGTTATCTCCGAAGCTACAATCCTCGTGGGAAGGGCCATACGAAGTCATGGATAGAATTAATGACGTCGTATACCGTATCAGAAAATTGCCAAAAGGAAAACCGAGGGTAGTCCATTTCAACCGTTTGAGCCCCTACCAAGGCGAAATAGAAGATCGTGCTGGGACCGTGAGAACCTGCAGCTTTGATCCCCCTGATTCGGAGATGTCCTTTGACGATTTCATGGCCCGATACAACAGCAGTGAGAAGGCTCGCTATGGTGTAACCAAAGAAGATCAACGAGACCTCTTTTCCGTGCCTCCTGATTATTCGCTCGCTCATTGTGTGGCTCGAGATTTGCGGATGTCCAGAGGAATCGCTGCGACGTTCAATGAGAAGTTTGGGCGTGTCGGAGAACTACGCCGACAGGATCCAGAGGTTGGAAGCGTCTTGAGGCTAACCGACAATGCACATGGTCAAGCAAGGCACATCTTCTACCTGGTCACCAAGGAATGGTCCCCGAGTAAGCCGACTTATCTCAATCTATGGAAGACCCTGATTGAACTGAGAGAAGCCCTGCTAAACAACAACATTGCACGATTAGCCATTCCGAAGCTGGCGTGTGGACTCGATGGTTTGAGTTGGCGTACAATCCGGAACATGATTGAAGTCTTGTTCAGATTTACGGGAATCGAGATCCTCGTTTGCTGCTACAACCCAAAGCTGAGATCGGGAGAGAAAACTGTAGACTGCTATTTCTACCAGACTTCGCAATGTACCAGGGGCCAGCTTTGCAAATACCTTCATTCACCGTATACATCTCGGGACGAGCATGTACCTAAGAAGGGGCAGTGTGCGGGCCGGTGTGGACTCGACCTAACCTCACAATATGGCCCGCCCTCGGATGACCTTAACATCGCATAGACACCGCAATGATTCATTCGTTCTAGAAGAATCGAGTCCCACTGGAATGGACTAGTACATACGAGAACATTCGAAAACCTTGTCTACGCACCTAACGATCTATGGACAATTCTAGAGTTCTTTACCTGTCGGTATAAAAGCCGGCGGCGGTGGCCTACAGGGGGCAGTTATAAATATACAGTTGACGCGCTAAAATTCAAAATAAATTCTTAGTTATAAATCGTTTGTAAATAGTTCTATAAGTCTTTTATCGTTATTATTTTTGTTAATTAGTGTTAAATAAATAGTGTTTAAATAAATTGTGACTTTCTATCCACACGGAACCGACGAAAAACGTAACAATAATAAAGCACTAAATAGGTAAATTTCTGAAATGACAACTTCATTTGACAGTTATCGTTTGCCTTGACTGGTGCTCATAAGTAAATACAGGGCCATAAGAAAGGAGAAATAATTAAAAAGAAATCGGCTCTGACTCGTAAACGAGCTAATCAAAAATGTCTAAAGTTATTCTTTTGAATGTGAGTTTTAGTGCTCTTCAATAAACCTAAATAGAATTATTCTCTAAAATAGTTAGGGAAGTCAATAATTGACCCCATTAAAATTTACATGGGATTTCCTATGTCCCGTTCGACGATGCAACACCCGGTATATCAAAACTGGTATACACCATGCAAATAATCTGGTTTAAATTGGTTTTAATCTAAATCATATTAAATTTTTACTAATATTTACCTTGAGTTTTTTTCTGTGCAATAATAGTGTCTGTCAGAAAATAATAGAATAGTAAGGGAGTACAACAGGAGATTTTGGGATTTTCTCAAGCGAGGCAGATTACCATAAGGAGAGAAACCTTACACTATATTAAGTACCCCCACTCATACATGAACCTTTGATACAGGGTCGTGTGTGTAGGGCAGCCGAGAAAACTCGAGTGTGTCATATTAATATGAGATGAACTAATTACATGTTGAAACAGTGCCTTCTATTAAAAGATCAGCCTACGGGCGGACTTTTGTTTACTTCATCAGCTGTACATACTTAGATATTGGGTTAGATTCCGTTTCATATTTTGTCGGTTGATTTTTGGTTTTAACTCTTTGATTTTTGGTATTATTTATTATTGTGCAAAAACTGATTATTTTGGTGTTTAAGTGACATAAACTACTACCAGATATATGGTAACTCTCGGTTTCGCATAAAAATAGAAAAATTGAAAAATTACACGTTGTGTAAGTGATTTAACCTAAAAGTGCCCATACATTTTTTACTTATCGTGATTTTTGTGTGTGTTTTTTAAGACTCTAACAATTCATCAATAAAGCTTAAGTGGAGTGTGTTTTTGGTGCTATGCTTCATCTTTGTTGTGTTCCTGGTGGAAAGGATAGTTATACTAGAGCAAGAAAAGTGGGTACGAAAAATGTGGGTCAAAATCAACAGAATTCTATTGAAAATATCTTTAATAAATTTAAAAATAATATTCTCCCATGATGGTATTAATGAAAACTGGACAACTATGTTTATTTTATTCATATTGTGGAATCTCCACTCCAAGTGTTGTTGGTTCAGCTTCGATAGATTCAAACACGTAAGTAGGTATTATGATCTAGCGAAGAATAAAGAATATGTGTATTAAAGATCATGAAAAAGATTATTACTTTGAGTTCATTTTAAAAAAGATTTTTGTAAAGACAAGACAGATACAGTTTAAAAGAAGAATGTGTTTTTGTTTGATAATATATAATGTATGTCAAGCATAACATATATTTGTTCAGTAATTTTTAATGAAAGGTGTTGATTATTTATAATACCAAATTAATATCAAATATTTAAGTGATGGCTGAATAGAATATGAATAAAATAACAATAAAATTGGTATATTTGCATAATACAAAATTAAGTTTTAAGAATAAAGGTGTTACTAAAAATACAAAGAAATTCATATTTCTTTGTTTTAATTGGTCTAATGTTATTTACATTTTACGTAAGAATTATACCGTATCACCGAAAAAAATCGGCGTCTAGTTGGCTTGGAAATGAACATCGATGACATTCCCTAAATAACTGTACATATAAAATAATTAACTAGAATTTTACAATCTTGGAAAATTTGATATTCTTGAACCTTGTTTCTAAATATTCTAAATTTTTTGATTTTCTTGGAATTTAGGTTCGGGAAAAACGCTGATTAAGTTTTCATTTCGTTTTTCATTATTTTTATTTGGTTTAAGAAAAACGTTTCGGCTAACATTATAGCCTTCATCAGTGCTGTGTCATATGAAAAAAATAGTGTCGAATATAATCCAAAAAATTACATATAAAATATTCACACCACGCACATAATGTTTACTGCGTACTCCATAGTCAATGTAGATAATTTTAGTGTTAAGAATAATAATTTTAAAAAATATGTGGTCATCTTTTGATAAGTTTATATTAGTTTATTATTTGCAGTAAACATTATAAGGTGTGAATTATATTGTATCTGTAATTTTTTGGATTATATTCGACACTATTTTTCTCATATGACACAACACTGATGAAGGCTATAGTTAGCCGAAACGTTTTTTTAAACCAAATAAAAATAATGAAAACCCAAATGAAAACTTAAATCAGCGTTTTTCCCGAACCTAAAAATCCCAAGAAAATCAAAAATTTTAGAATAATTTTACATATAAAATGCCAGCGATCTTCATTTCATAGCCATCGCTGACGCCTTTTTTTAGATAAATTTGTAAATATAATTTTTCGAACACTGATACAAATATACATATAAATTTTGTGAATGCAAATAATAATACCGTATGATCGAGAAAAAACGGCGTCAACGATGGCTATGAAATGAAGATCGCTGTCATTTTATATGTAAATTTATATGGGAAATGTCATCGATCGTCATTTCCCAGCCAACTGGACGCCATTTTTTTTTCGATCATACGGTACATCACTATTAGTAGATATTGAATGTTTTTTGTTAAATTAGATCGATTTTCAAACCCCAAAATTTAAAATATATTTACATTTTACCCGTTATCTTATGTACCTATACATTATTTGTACATTGTAAAACATTTGCTGTATTTGTATGGTTCATAGTTTATTTGCCATATTGAATGTTTTTTGTTAAATTAGATCGATTTTCAAACCCCAAAATTTAAAATATATTTACATTTTACCCGTTATCTTATGTACCTATACATTATTTGTACATTGTAAAACATTTGCTGTATTTGTATGGTTCATAGTTTATTTGCCAAAGTATTTATTACTATAAATAGGTATATATGTTGTAGTTATTAACTGTATATTATATATATTTCATGTAAACTATATCATTTTTAAAATACAAACCAAAAATCTGAGGAATAATTATGTTTTCCATGTATTCTACAACATATTTATTAATCCGTTATATCTAACTAGCGTGACGTCATAAATCTCGCCCGTAGGCTGATCTTTTAATAGAAGGCACTGGTTGAAAAGTGTGCATTTAAATAATCTGACAATTTAATCATGACATTAGGAAATGGAAGAGTCACAAATTTTCGAAAAAAAGTCACCTGGATTTTCTGGAGCGTGGTTATTTTTTTTTATTTTCACTGAACCAAATGTCGACATAAATATAATGAAAAAGTTCATTAATATAATGAATTAAATCATTAATTTTGAGGCGATGAACGATTTCACTGGCACAATAAAAAGTAATTCATTAACTCTATGAACTTTAAGTTCATTAAATCAATGAACAGTGTTCATTAATTTGAAGAACACATTCATTGGTACAATAAACAAATTTTATTAATACAATGAAATAATTTCATTGTATTAATGAACCGTTATCATTAATACAATGAAATAATTTCATAACCTATTTAGTTATACATTTAAAAGTCGACACTATTAGTAACTCTTGTTACACCGTATAATCGATGATGAAGATCGCTGTCATTGATATGAAATGTCATTGATAGTCATTTCCCAGCCAACTACCTGATATAATTCTACTATAAATAGATTTCCATTTGAACAAGCCCTTAGCTACAAAGGTAACAAAATTACTAATAGTGCCGACTTACTTAGGAGCACAGTAAATTTTTCCATTAGGGATTATTAATAAAAAAAGTGCAATAAACTAATAATAATTTATTAAACTCGATATAGCATATACAAATTAAAAATTAAAAAAATCGAATCGACGAAGAGAATAGTAATGTTATTATTAATTTTAGAGTAAATTATAATAAGAAAATTAATTTACCAGTCGATATCTTGAGGGATTTCTATAAAAAGACCATTTCTTCATTATATTAGCTATATCCTTAGTCAAGACGAATTTGCAACAGGCTTTCCAAGTCGCATCAAGTGGGTCCGATGTTAAATTGTCGAATTTGAGGGCTTGAAGGCAGGTCTCAACATCTTCTTCCGGTTCTAAAAGACGTATATCAAAATAATTAAAAGTCCAAATATTAAAAGAACATTCGAATTTACCATAATCAGTTCCATGCCTCGACTTGTTACTATGTTTTTCTTCTTTTTGTTTTTTATCTTCTGAAACATATTTGGAAACCGCTGTTTTAATGAATACCCACACAAGAGATCTCACACAGCGGAATTTGATTTGACAACACAACAAATTAACTACAATACGATAGGACTTTTATTTAAAATATTTAAAATATTGAAGAGAACACTTACCGCTCTAATGAAACTAAAGCCTGACTGAATAACTCAACCACACAGACGTTATTAAAGTACCAAAGTAACCGATCAACATGGCGGACATTTAAGCCCTAATATTTTATTCATGATATTAATAACCGCGTACATTAATATAATGTAGTGTGTTCGTTGTATTAATAACATTGTTCATTATCACAATGATTTAGTACATTAATATAATGAATATGTGTTTCAGCACTAAAATAAAGAACGCGTTCATTGGGACAATGAACGCGTTCATTACATTAATGAAAATCTTACATTAATTTAATAATCAGATTTTCATTATATTGATGAAATTAGATTTATAGTATTAATAAATCGGACATCGATCTATGATTAACAAATCATTATATTAATGAAATAAATCATTGTCCCAATGAAACAACAGTTAATAATCAATGTTCATTAATATTATAAACAATATTGTTTTTAGTGTTGAAGTAAATCATTCAAGAATGACGAGAATAACATAATCTGCCGATCTCCACAAACTGAAGTAGCTAAAATCATTCATAAAGTGTGGTGCTGAAAACTATATTTCCCAAAAATCTGCCATAAGTTTTGGTCGCGTTCAAAAAAGTCTTTTGAACAGTACCATCTTTAGGGTTCACTTAACATTCCTTTTGAATATCTGACACGCTCTAACCCATTTTTTCTCTTCTCATCTTCTACCCCTGCGTAGGGCCACTCTCACCATGCAAAGCGACAGAATAATGTCCCTCCATTATCAGAAATACGTAGAGCGCATGCATTGTTAATATCTGAAACGCCCGAGTATCTCTTTGTGACTTTTTTTACATTTTTAAAAACCTGTACACTAGGGTCTCCAATCCAGGATCCTGGTGAATGTTTATGCCCAAAATCCCGGAATCCAGAAAATCTCGAAAAATTTAAAACCCAATCTAAAATGATTCGACTTTTTATTCTTTAGTTTTTCAAAGATCATGTTTGTTTATACTAAGCAGAACGTCAACGTTTAAAAGTTATATTTCTGTGTTTGCTATACATATTTGATTTTTTTGCAACAAGATTTTTTTTTACTTACTGAATATGAATGCTAGTTAGTATTGTCTATTTTACTAAAGTTCTTTTCTCACTTTCTTTTTGATATATGTACCTGCATTTTTATTAAGTATTTCTCTAGATTAAATTTATCATTGTGATAGTCAACCTCGGGATTATAGGTTCTTATACCGGGATTCCGTTCCCGAAAATTGACCACTAGTAAAAGAGCATATATCATATAACTTTTTTTCACAAAACACTAGGTCATAGCAATAGGTCTCCACGACGCGCGACGCTCTGGTATGTCCCCATTTAAGCATCTTGTGCGCCCCTACTATAACTAAGGTAAGTGTAGCTGGTCGTAATTTCGATAAAACATTCGTTAGCTTCTCTACCACCATGTAGAAAAATGGATATCAATTGTAAAAGTACTTCCGGTAATTATCACCATCTAACAACATGTAATTTAAACGTATAATGAAGTTGAGCAGCGCTGCATTGAATTAAAATGTGTGAATTAAAATAGTATTCACAATGAAATAATCGCCTCTTAAAAATACTAATTAAAACCCGTTTTAAAATGGGTGCTTATTTTTATATAACTATACGAAATTGCGTGAGTTTAATGCACTATTTTAATATTATTTAAACAATATTTTATTGAAATGTATAGGAGTGCCTTATAAGGAAACTGCAGCTCGCACAACGCCAATGGAACGAAATATGCCAGGAATAACCAAGAGAGACTGTAAAAGAATAGAGTGTATCCGACAAAAGACCCAGATAATAGATATCATCCACAGAATCAAATCCCTCAAGTGGCAATAGGCAGGATATCTGGCAAGAAGGACGGACAACAGATGGACCACAAAAATGACAGCATGGTACCCACGAGGGGGTTCTCACTGAACTAGGCTTAGATGAAAGAGATATTATCATTATAAGGAACCTATACTGGAATCACAAAGGTTGTACCAAAACAAAAAAAGAAAATACAAGATACGTAGACACACAAAGAGGTGATAGACAGGGATGCATATTGTCACCATTATTGTTTAACGTGTAATCTCTTCAAAATTGTCCAAAAGGGGCTAAAATAAATTAGAAGATTATAAACAATATAAGATACGCAGACGACACCGTAGTATTAGCAGAATCCAAAGACCATCTGCAAACTCTAATGGACAAACTGACAGAAGAAATTATCAGGGGATGAGTCTAGAGATTAACACCGTCAAGACAAAAACTGTGACTTTCAACAGACATCCGCAAAACAATGAAAACACCGACATAATAATAAACGGCGTCCATCTTGAGACCACGCAGAGATATATTTACTTGGGCAGGGAATTAAACAGCCAGCTGGACCACTCTAAGGAAATCAGAAGAAGGATTGAAATAGCTTGGGCTCCGAGCATCCGAGAATAGCTATACCAACGAGGCTAAGAACAATATCGTGTTATATATGGTCCCTGCTTCAATATGGATGTGAAATATGGACGCTTAAAAAAAGGAAACAAGAAGACATCAAACGCCTTAATGCATTTGAAATGTGGATGTATCGTCGGATGCTGAGGATAAGTTGGACCTCCAGAACAACAAACTGTGAAGTTTTAAACAGAATGAAAACTCGTGCACATCTAACAGGAACAATTAAAGCCAAAAAGACTCCTACCTTGGGCATATAATGCGGCACTCAGAATATGATAAAATACAGCTCATAATAGAAGGAAAAATCGATGGAAAACGTAGCATAGGGAGGAAAAAGGCTACGTAACATAAGAGATTGGACCCACACTGACGGAAACACCTTTATTCGTCAAGCTCTGGACAGAGAGTCATAAGCTATATTAAGGCACCTAGGAGGAGGAGGAAGACTCATGAGGAATCAAGAGATCATGAGAGGAAGACCAAACCTGAGATGGGACCATGATATTAGGAAATAAGCAGGAATAACTTGGGCCCGCATAGCCAACAATAAACAATAATGAGTCCAACTATACAAAGAGAGTATCTAAATATGAGGGAGGCTATACCATAATTGGAAATGGTTGAATAAGCTGAAAATGATGACGATGATAATGATAGGACTTACCTTTTATAAGCATCATTAAAGAAGCTCTTTATCTCTAAAATATATAAAGCACTTTGTTATAAACGCATTATCCGTTCGTACATGTTGAATTAATTTTACTGTTTGCAATTTTTAAACATTTCTATGTCATAAAACCAGGTAGTTTTTGCTATTGAATACCATAAATTTCCATGTTTATCTCTCGGACTATTTTAACTAACTAATTAAAAAAGTCCATGCATAACATCGTTGCTAGTAATTATAAAATATTTATTTAGTTAGTAAAGCAATTAAAAATCTAGTATTTAATTTATTTGAAATAATTATACATTTGAGAGGTGGTCTAAATTTACTCGTGTATCCAAAAACCACAATAAACACATTATATAAAACCAAAATATTGTTTTATTATTACAACATTAATATTTATATTATTATTAATATTAACGCAGATAACCTATGTAAACTTTTAAGAAATATCAATGGAACAACAAAAGTTATGTCAACTATTTTAAGGATAAGAATAATATTTTCCCATCATTAATAATTATAATTATTTTAAACAACAAAAATTATCTTGAACTGTGTAGCATTATTATATTTATTACTTGATATTAACCAAAATAACAGGAGTTAAGTCACAGAATCTTCTTTTAATTAGATATAAATTTTAAATAGCAATTACAGTACAGTAATTATTTATTCAACGCTTAAAATTTGTCCATCTCTTAGAATTTTCCTGCATTTTGTAATAAATTCAACTTGAAATCGATAAGTTTTTGCAGGAAATTTACAGTGTATTTTCATTAGTCTTTTGCGTAATAGATGGCGCTGGTTTAGAGTAAAATATCTTCAACGCAACGGGTAGAAAACTAAAAGAGGAAATATTATAATATAAAATTTTTAAACATTTTTATGAATCTCATAGGTGTCTCTAGAGATAGAATAATAGAATAGAAAATAGAATACACATATCTGTTGCACGACGAATGAGATTTGCTGATCTGCAATCATGGTGAGTGCAACAAATACGCTTTTTTACATGTTACACACAACATTTGCACATGTTACACACAACATTTTTTCTACGATCGAATTGAAATTCAATTTTTTTTATTTAAATGTTGAGCAACATACAGAAGTACTGTTTTGAAATATCATTGAAAATAACAAAATACTTTATTTTGTGGTCTTTTGTTGATGCTTAACCATGTATATATTATAAGGAGATATTATCTTAATTTGAAAAAAAATAGCACAAATTTCTTCAAGCCATACAAAATAATTTATAGATACATCGAAATATTAGAGCACATACAATGTAACTTTGATATGTATTTTTTACAAGCATTCGTGCTACTAATAAAAGATGTTAGTTATTACTAAACACTTTATTGGGCTTACTAAATCTTAATAATAAAAAAATATTTATATTTATCAAACTGATGGATATGGTACACCGACATATAAAATTTTAGTCAGCCTTAAATCTGCTTGCAACTGTTGAGGTTCATCCTCAGTTCAGTTCATATATTTTTAGGTCATCGGCAAATATTAGCTGACGAGTTATTTATGTTAAAAGGGGCCAGTAAATTTTATTTCGTCCACACAACCAACTTCGGTTTTTAAGCGACCCTTTTAACTATTTGTCGACAAAATTATCAAGGACATCCGAGGGTAAATTGCCTCGGGAACGGTCTCTCCCCTCTCTGAAATGGGTAAATATCTAAATAAACTGGTATGAACCTTCTAGACAGTGCGTATATGTATAATTTGTAATTGGACAGGTTAAGGTTTTTGGGACGGATGGAAGGTAAATATCAAAATACACACAACAAACTTTAGGGTAATTTAGTTTTTTATATGATTAAAAAAAAGTTTTATCAAACGGATATGACAATTTTTCTTCTTAAACTGTTTATCTTTTTCTTCTCTATGTTTATTACGTCGGCTTGTTGTTTTCTTTTTGTACTGGTGCTTAACTTTTTTTATTATTATCATTCCCTTTATTATAATCTACTTCCCCTAGGAGATGCAAAACCTTGTCGTTGGTGGGGAAGCTCCTGGTCAAGTGCTGGGGGGAATCCCCCCTAGCACTTGGCTTGGTCTAAGAAGCATCTCACTCATCGTCTTGTCCCTGACTGTAGTGTCGTGGCCAGGGAATTGCACCAAGACATATAACGATACCGGGCGGGGCTACGGACAGCCTCAACCTTGAGGCACCGGGGGGCACCCCATTGTATTTTACCCCTTACTTCTACATGCGGGGCTCTGTAGAAGTGGACCAACTGTCCCTAGCGACCCATAGGAACACTGTGAGATCTGGTAATAATAGTAATAAATACATCACCGGTGAAGCTGTGGGGAAACCCCCTAGCGACACTGGGAACAGTAACAATGAAAGTTCCAAGGGGCCAAACCCAAAGAGAACTACAAGAGAGGTGGCTGACACTTGCGTGAGACCATCCTCCCCAAGTGGCATACAAGCTACCACCTCCTCCAAGGGTCGGGAGCGTACCTCCTACCTCTAAACCCAACAGGCGACACAAGCTACCGTTTCGTCTACCCGGCCTGGGTCGTAGCTCCTCGACTGTGAGGGACACGGGTCTCCGTAGGAAGTCCTGGGACTGTATGATGAGTTATAACTCAAGAAAAGGGGACACAATAGATCTTTAAGGTCGCAGAAATTAACCCCCCTCCCACTTATTCTAAAATTCTATTATAATCTACATCTACAACCATATTACACAGTTAGTGACTTTTATTTACATTATTTTTATTAAAATATAATATCATTTAAAATTATAATTAAAAAATAAGGAAAAATATACTTGACAAAGTAAAAAAATATTTTGCCTTCCAAAAAGCCTGTCCTGATAGAAATAATACGCCATCTCGAGTGAAGTATAGGGGCTGCATTGAATCATCCTCGAAAGAAATACAATTAACCTACTCCATCTTATCCCCAATCAACATGCCCAACACTGGAGTGTTCCTCAAATACACCGGTCTCTACTTGAAAAGTTAATTATTTCTCAAATACGCCATTAACTGCGCTCCTTCGTCTCAAGTTTCAGCACGTTCCTTATCTAAATATCAAAGAAAATTGATTTAAGCAATTTAACCTGAAGGTTATGTTGATTTAAAGGCATCTAGAAAAATAAGAAAGTTAAGTGTGCCTTAAAATATTTCTTAAAACTGTTGTATCGTATTGGATAAAGTAACTATTTTATTAGATTATTTTTCGCCAGAAACTGTTCAATTTATCAGAATAAATATGTATAAATGCAAAAAAAAAGTTTTTTCTTGAAAGCAATACCACAATTTTATAAAACGGGCCATTAAAATACTATGGATAACGCAAACGACGCCTCGCGAATTGAAACGATATTCTATTGGTCTGACGTCACCCGCCGTTCTCGTCGACGCGCGATGGCCAGCAGCAGCCAGACGTGTTCCGTTTATGTACGTATTTAGGTGGCGTAATAAGACATTTTTGTTGTGAGTTTTTTGAGTGACAGTTTTGTTTTGTTGTTTTGTACCGTTGATTGAAGGAGCTTTTTATGCTTTTTTGTGTAGTTATTATTTGTATGTGTTGTGTGTTCTGAGAATTTTTTAAGTAATGGCAGATTCCGGGTTTGTAAAAGCACAATCAGATTCTTGCCAAAAGTCGATGCTTTTGTGTTGGCTGCTTTTATAAATACAAATTCCCAATTCATTGGTGTTGAATTACGAGGAAAAAAACAGAGAGGTATGTAACATTTATTCTTTGTAGTACTGAGGCATATTTAAGTATAACTAGGTACCTACTGTTACGAACTTTTATATAGTTATAAATTAATGTTATAAATTTATTTTTCAGATCAGGTAGGGAGACGTATGGAGATAATGCTGTAGGTTATGTAGAAGTGAAAAGAGACAAAAATATTTGTTTAGTACGTGGAAGAATAACTCCAGAGAATAGCGTGAAAAAGAAAGTTTTTTTTTATATATTGACACCCCTTACCCTTGTTATTTTTAAAGATTGTTTTTTTACGAAATTATTGGAAATAAATTGTTTTTGGATTCTTCGCAGATTTCTAGATATTCTAGATATATTTCATGTATAATATCCTATACCTATCTTCAAATGTTTAGGAAAAATTGACAGTTGAAAAGCGAAAAATACCTACAATTTTCTGGACCACCTTTTTTGAGGCACCCTGTATAACTAGAATTAATTTTAAAAGAGAGTATATAAAAAACCATGCAACTTTTTTATTTAATGTTTTCTTCTAAAACTTGCAGTTAAGGCTGTATGTGGGTGTCAAAATATAATGAATAACCCTGTACATTCAAATTTCATATACCTATGTAAGACAATATACATAAATATATGACTTTTTGGCCCCTTTTTCCGCTACTCGTATTTTTGTTTATAAATATATGAACTTACATCAAAATGATCTTCACAACAATAAATCGTAAAAATAGAGGATAATTTAACGTTTTTCTTTTCATCTCTTCTCATGGCCTTGGACCATTTTTTTTCTGTTTTCGCTCATCCATTACTATTTATAAATATCACTAATTACTAATTATGTATTAATTAACACAAATAACTAAAATTTTGACTCGGATTCAACAGCGTTAAAAAGCAAACTGTGTAAAATAAACACGCGTCTGGCTCCACTCAACCAAAAGACCGGCGGGTGACGTCACAGCGGCAAGGCGCGGTAAAGAGCGTTTGCCCGGCCATTTAAATTAACAATATTTAATTATTTTATATTAGAGGCATTTCTTAACCGATATCAACGATTTTTTTTGTTCAATTTGTAATTATATGAACTATTTTTTAAAACCATTATTTAAAAACATGCATTTTCCTCATTGTTGCAATATTATATATAAGTAAAATAATATATTGTATAAATATAAGTTTAAATATGCATTTAAGCTCACTAATATGGTTCATATGCACCAAACCTAAATATTTGTAATGATGTCTAAAAGAAATTGTCTGATTGGCATTTATCGTTACATCCAACAGATTTTTGATGACCGATGTGGACACTGGACATGACACAATATTTATGTTTTACTGTCACTCACATAGGCAACTAGAGTATTTGGTAGCAATAATTATCCAATATTAGTTTAACTAATGACTGTAAATAGTCGCCTCAGCGATTAGCAGGGAGAAATATTTAGGGAGAATATTTTCACAATTTTATTTTTGGAATATTAAAAACTAGTATTTTACATCTGCTAGTGCAGTTATTGAAACTATAAAACACTAAGGTACGAGGTGGCAGCACCAGCGGAGAATGCACCAAGAATATAAGAAGCCTATTGGCATGATTTCAGGAGACTGATTTGAATACTTCCAAAAAATTGATATTTTTGTTGAAATAATACAATTAAAAATCTGAAAAAATATATATTTAAGATGAGATAGAGATCAAATTAAATATTCACAACAACCAATTATTCAACACAACCACCCAGCCAAAAAAAATGGTGAACTTTTTGGTTTTTGTGTAAAGTGCTACGGTTTAGGCTACTGTCTTCTATGTAATATCTGCTGTTCGAATACAATCCATCATTAAATAAGTTCTGAGCAACATATTATAGAAACTTCGATATATTCCGTAATAATGGGCCATTAATCGGTTCACCTCTACAACAATCAAAGATTTGCCATAGCGATTAACTGGAAACCGTCATCCCACCACACGACGATTCCCCGGTCCTGGAGCGTCAACAGTCATTATCCTTATTATCCTTGCGGTTGCGATCTAATTTGTCTTATCCTCTCGCTATCTTACCCCCTCCTCCCGTTTCACTTCACCCCTCCTGTGCCGCAAACCCCCTTAACGCGTTCCTATTACGTGAGTTGAACGGTATTCTATACGATAAATTATCGTATAGTCCATATACTAAGGGTTGGGAAAGGTTAGTCTTGGGTCGAGATTTCCGTATGTAAGAAGAGTATAATGCGTTTATTTTGGGAACTGATATTTTTTTTCTATTGCTATATGGGTTATTTTTCATTAAAAGTCTTTGGTAAGGACTGAGTTTTATTCTTAAACACAAAATCTTCATACGTTTCAAAAATTATGAAAAATAATAAATGATACCACATAAGTTTGGTTGTGTGTATATTGGAGAATATAAAGAGAAATTGCATTCACAAACAGTAAAGAAATTCTAATAATAACACAGCACCGGAAATCTCTACTACCGAGAAATTAAAAGAAGAATTAAGTTGGCATGGAGTATTTATGGAAGAATGTAGAATGTAGAATGTTTAGGAGGGGAGTTAATCACCGCGACCTTATAGATCTATTGTGTTTTCGCCTTTCTTGAGTTATAACGAGTTATAACTCATCATACAGTCTCAGAGCTTTAACAAAAGCCCCTGTAACAAAAGTATCTGAGACGGCTCCACAGAGGCCAGCTTTCCATCCTCGACATCAGACGTACCAAGGTTCATGGCACGAATGGTCGTCGTCTCGGCGCACTCAGTGATAAGGTGTTCTGGTGTTTCCCCATTTTCTCCACAAAATCTGCATTCGCCGTTGTTTCTCAGTTTCAGCCTTCTGAGTTGTTCGTTGAGGAGACAGTGTCCTGTTAGAAACCCCGTGACAATCCGAAGATTGTTTTTACTTAAATCAAGGAAACCCTTTGATTTTTCTCGGTCATAAGTTCTGAGGAACTTTTTCGAGTGTCTTAGACCGTTGGAGGACACCCATTCCAAGTTACGGATGGTGTCTTCCACATTCTTTAGTTCCGCTTTCAGTTGGTTCCCGTTTGGAAAACAGAACGGTTCTGGTCCAGTTAGTGGAGTGTTCGCTCCTTTTCTTAAAGATCATTTGCTTTTTCATTGCCTTCTATCCCTTGGTGAGCAGGCACCCAGAGTAGGAGGACTTTATTTTCTTTGCCTAATTTGTTGAGCTTCTCTAGGCATTCTTTGACCAACTTAGAATTGATGGTTACTGAGTTGATCGCGTTAAGTGCTGCTTGACTATCGGATAGGATGGCAATTTCCTGTTTTAGTTCCTATCTAAGATAAATTGTACGCATCTTTCGATAGCGCAAATTTCTGCCTGAAGGGTACTGGGGTAGGTGCCCATTGGTTCGGAGTATTTAGTTTTCGGCCCAAATACTCCTATCCCTGTCCCTGCTTTGGTTTTGGAAGCATCAGTATACCACGTGATGGTATGGTCTTTTATATGCTGAGTAAGCGTGAAGTGACTTGATATTCGAAGGCAAATGATTGTACATTTTCCTGGCATTGTACAGTATTGAGCCCTTAACTAGTTCTGAGCTCGGGGTTGGCAGATAAATATCGTGCTCCGCATTCCTAAGTGGATAGTTGTGAGAAGGCCTTTCCGGAATAGAGAATATGTGCTTGCGGATTAAGCAAACGGATTCAAAAAGAATAAGGAAGGAAGAGTCAGTATTTTGAAATTTTTAAAGAAATTCTGGCAGTGTGTCCTACTGTTTAGTCCCAATAAGTATCGAACGAATCGCTCTCTTTTGAAGTTTGAAAATACGATCAAATTTTGTCGCGCAGCAAGTACCCCAGAATGGAAGGGCATAACGAAGATGCGACTCAAAAAGGGCATAATAGACCATTCTAGAGGTTGATCAGTTAAGTTCCTTAGAAACTGATCTTAGCGCAAAACAGGCAGAGCTTAGTTTCTTTGATAAGGCTTCGATGTGCAAGTCCCATTTTAACGAGTTGTCTACAACAAGTCCTAAGAATCTCACAGAGTTCACGACGTCAATAGTGGTGTTATTAAGTACAAAAGGTTGTATAGTACTTTTATATGACAAAACTTTAGTTTTTGAAAAGTTGAGGCATACATACATACATACTGCCATTACTCGCTGACGAGTATTTGACACGCATCAGAAGATGGTCACGCAAGGCGTTTTCTTTCATGAGCCTTTCTGTGACTGAAAAGCCCAATACGTGATGTTATTTGTCTACCGCACTCCGGACATTCAAAAATCTCATTGCTTTGTTGCCTCTTAACTTTTTGGTTCTCGCTGTTAACTGAGTTACAATTCTTCTCCATTGAGTTCTATTGTGAGCTGCTACTTCCCACTCATTCTGCACATTAATCCCCTTTAAGTTTTCGTGGAAAATGTCCTTGTACCTTTTGAGTTGTCCACCTGGCCTCCTCTTACCGTCTACAAGCTCACCGTAAAGCAGTGATTTTGGTATGCGGTTTTCTTGCATTCTGCATACGTGACCAGCCCATCTTAATCGGGATTTTGTAACCATGACTTCAATACTCTCGCAGTTAGCTTTTTCAAGAACCGATACGTTTGAGACGTGATGGAACCATTTAATTCTTAAGAGTTGTCTAAGGTGTCTCTGTTGCAACTTGTTTAATGCGTTCATGTGTCGGCGGTACGGCACCCAGGTTTCGCTCCCATATAACATGGTGGGGATTATTATTGCTCGGTACACTGCAAGTTTCGTTTTTGTGCTCAGGTCATGGTTGTAAAAAACCCTGTCTTTTAATTTCCAGAATGCTCTTGAAGCGCTGCTAATCCTGTGCTGAATTTCAGAGTCGATATTGGCCTTTTCCGAAATCAAACTGCCGAGATAATTGAATTCCGCTACATATTCCAGTAGCTCTTCTCCGATTTTTATAGCATTGTTGTGATCTTCCGGAGGAGTGCACATGATTTTAGTTTTGTCGATGTTTAGCTTAAGGCCCAAAGCCTCGTATGCCCAGGTATATGTGTTCAACATTTCTTGTAATTGCTGTACAGTTTTTGCAACTAGAGCGCAATCGTCAGCGTATTGAAGTTCTGTGATGAATTTTGTACGTGTTTTTGCCCTGAGTCTTTTTATGTTGAACAGACCGCCATCATATCTGTATCTAATGCCCAATCCTCTCTCCTGCAGTTTGCTGTCCACTATAATGGAGAGCGCTGCCATGAATATGTTGAATAGGAGAGGCGCTAAGACACATCCCTGCCTAACTCCTGTATTTGTCAGGAAGGGATCGCTTAGTGATCCATGATGTGATACTCTTGACTGGTTGTTGTTATGGAGGCTTTTATACACTGTAAGAAATTTGTTGGGTACTCCGAACTTTTTCATAATTGCCCAAAGTGCATCTCTGTTCACAGAGTCGAAGGCTTTTGTTAGGTCGATGAAGGCAACATAAAGTTTAGACTGCTGTTCTTTATTTTTCCTGTAGTTGGCGGATGGAAAATATGGAATCGACGGTGCCGCGGTTAGTGCGAAAACCCGTTTGCGATTCTGGAAGGATTTTTTCTATATGTGGGTGCAGGCGGTTTGACATAATTTTTGCAAGAATTTTTCCGCCGATAGCCAAGAGTGAAATTCCCCGGTAGTTTCCGCAGTCTGATGCACTTCCTTTGTTCTTAAATATATTCACTATATTTGCGTTGCAAAAGTCCTGAGGTACCTCTCCGCTTTCCCATATGACATCGAAGAGAGCCTTAAGATGACCAATAAGTTCTTTACTTGCACACTTATAGATTTCCGCCGGAATCGCGTCACAGCCAGCTGATTTGTTGTTTTTAAGCTGTTTTATGGAGGCCTTTATTTCCTGTTCTGTTATTGGGATATCTAATACATCGAGGCTGTTATACTGAGGTATTGTATTTAGCGCTTCCATATTGGGGTTATTTTCTTGGTTAAGGATATGGCTGTAATGCTCTTTCCAGCGGTTTCTGATTTGCTCTTCCTCTTTAGAAGTTCGCCATTTTGTGCCATGATTGGGCAGCTTGCCTTCTTGGTTGGGCCGTACACTTCTTTACAGCCTCGAAGAATTTACGGTAATCGTGATGCGTGGCGTACTCTTGAATCTGATTAGCTTTCTGTGACCACCAGTTATCTTTTAGTTGACGTAGTTTTCTCCGAAGCGTGTTGTTGGCTACTTTAAAGTTGTCTACCAGCCTTGGGTTGTGTGGATTTGCAGTAACTGCTTGATGTGCTCTATACTTTTGTTCCAACAAAGCCTGTATATTAGGTTGATTTTCGTTAAACCAGTCTGGTTGTTTCTTTTTGTTGGACTTTCCCAGAACAGCTTCGCTGGTTTTATGAATCGCATCCCTTAATTGTGTCCAGCCTTGTTCAGCTTCCAATATTGAGATTGAAGTTATCGGTGGAAGTGATCCTTTGATGGCTTCCCGGAGGGCGTCGGCGGTATTGTTGTTCTCTAGACCCCGTACGTTCAATCTGGTCATGTTGTTTTGTTTTTTACAGTGTGGATGTTTGGGTTTTAACTGGATTTTCATTTTGAAATTAAAAGTCGGTGGTCAGTGCCGCATTCGGCATCTATTCTGGCTTTGTGAGTCTAACATCTTTTAGATGCGTCCTTCGAACGATTACGTGGTCAATTGATGCCAGTGGCCTGATCTGGGATGTTTCCAGGTACCTTTAAACTTGTCCTTCAACATGAACCACGTATTGGTGATGCAAAGATTATACTCTGTGCATGTTGTTAATAAGCGTTCACCATTGCTATTTACGTTTCCCATACCATGTTTTCCCAATACGTCAGGCCATATTTCCTGTTGTTTACCGACACGGGCGTTAAAGTCACCTAGCAAGATAATTCGTTCGTTCTTCGGAATTCGTTGGAGAGCATTTTGTAGAGTTTGGTAAAATTTATCCTTATCCTCAATTTTAGCGTCTAGGGTGGGAGCGTAGGCACTAATGATGTTGACGTAAGTTTTGTCTGATATGGGATACCTTAGGGTCATAAGGCGTTCGGAGACACCAATAGGTACTTCTGTTAATTTGGTTGCAATTTCGTTCTTGATTGCAATGCCTACGCCATGAATTCTCCTGTGTGTTGCGGGGTGACCCTTCCAAAAGAAGGTGTAATGCTCCTCAGTGAGACTACCCTCATCCGCAAAGCGGGTTTCGCTAAGAGCGGCAACATCTATATTTAGCCGGTGGAGTTCCTGTGAGACCAGTGCTGTTCTTCTCTCTGGTCGATTGGAGTTTGTCCTGTCCAGTAGAGTGCGGACGTTCCACGCCGCAAACGTGAAACATTGATGTTTTTTGTTTCTCCGATGATACGCTCGAGTAGGCACCCCCTCCCGGAGATCCGATTGAGGGGGTATTTTACCTCCGGATGATGATTTTGTCCCACTCGAATGTTCCATCATTGATGTGTGTAAGCTGCGTGAAAAGATTTAACTGTGACGGTTACGCTGCCGCACAGTTTTGGCTGCAACTGTAGCACGGGATGGCTATGGCACAGTGAGGACCGCGACGATAGTTCCCTTGTGCTACGTTCTCGGCCGGCTAGGAGCAGTTCACTACTCCTCTTCCCCAGAAAGATGGTGGGTCCGAGGGATATATATAGGTTATACCGCCTATACTCGGACGTCAGAGCCTCGTTAGTGTAAACAGGGTGCACCACGTGAAGGTGAGGTTGACTTTTGGGTAAGCTAGGCTATATGTATCGCTTCAATACCCCTTGCACCCCCTCGTTGAAAGTTGAGGCATAGGAGATTAGAATCGCACCAATATTTAATGGTGCGTAAGTCACTGGATATAGTATTACATAAATCTCTGTATATATTCTATATTCTGTAACCTCTGGGCCGCTCCAAGTGAAACTAGTATCATCCGCAAAGAGGCAGATTTTACCACTAATGTCTAGATTTGCAATGTTGTTGATAAACACCAGAATTAAAATAGGGCCAAGAGAGAAAAATTAATAAAGAGAAATACTAAAGTAAATGTACATCGTGGTCGAAATTGGTGTGTTAACAAAGAAAACCTATTTCCTGACTAGATAGAGCAAAACCTACATAGATGTCATTGGCTCGATTTCTGAGACACGTTTAATGGCATAAACCGCCTGCTAATATTTTACCTGCCAACTGAGATACTTTTTGAATTTTTGACCATTTTGAAAATTGTCCAGAACTTTTTTATTCCGCGGAATAATAAAATTCTGTAAAAACGTTCTCTAATCCAGTGACGTAGTCATTTTTTCTATACTTACTCTTTTTGTTAGAAATAATAAAAAATACAATTTGTGAAGGTGTGATCATAAAAAATATAATTTGTGAAAGTGATCATTAAAATGTTTAAATGTAGTTAATAAATTAATACCAGAATTAGTTACATTTAGACATCTTAAATACACACAGATGCAAAAAAACCCAACGGAGAAATTTTGGCTAAATTTAAAATGTGACATTTTTGTTATTTTTAGTCTATTTTCATGAATTTTTTAGCAAGCTGTTTATAATTATTATCAACTTTAATTCGTAAACTCAATTTTTCATAAACTTTAGTATGTGGCATATTATACAGGGTTATACGAGGGGTTGTTTTTTTACCTTAACTTCAAAACACCCTGTGTAATAATTTCGTGTGTAAAATTTTCTAAAATATAATTTTACGGTCAAAACCATGTCTCCTGAGCATCTTGTTTTCTGGATCATGTCAATACCTGCCTTAGTTAATTTTTAAGAGCGAAATGAACTTGCCACCACCATTTTTTCTATCATAGCCAGTGTTTTAGAGTTGAGAATGAAATGAAATAAAGTCGAGGCAACAAACCGTATATTGTTAATTGGTATTATACACAAATTTATATTGGTATAATGGTATTATAAAAAAAACTACCGGTAGTTGAAACTAATGGTGGGTATATACTATTTGTACCATATTAGTTTGTACAGTTTGAACATACTATTTGCGCTATTTGGTACTACTTTTCATGAACGAAATTGCTCCGCGAACAAAAAGTAGTATCAAATAGCGCAAATAGTACACTCCAGCATGACCTTTCCGTTCACCCTGTATCCAAACTTTACCAACCAATCTTCATAATAAAAAAATAAAATAAATACCATAAAAAATAAAAGTAACAAACGAGTAACCAAAATAGAACATAATAAACTAACAAGAATTAACAACTAGAACTAAAAAATGAACTTAACCTTACTTATTCTTATTCAGCTTTTATTTGGTAATGGCTCCTGTTTCGTCAAACGGGCGGGTCGACGTAGTTCGTTTGCGGTCCGTTAAGATTTTTTTTGCTAAAATTAGCATCGTTGTTCATTTTTCCGTATTACATTTTGTATACGACGCTTTCCTTTTTTTCTGACATAAAATATAGAAATATTATTACCTTTTTGTTAGAATGTATAATTTTTCAAGACAAGAAATTTCAAAAGTCTTGCAAGACAAGACAAGACTTTGAAAATTTCTTGTCTTGAATTTCAAGACAAGACAAGAAATTGATTTTCAAGACAAGAATTCTTGTCTTGTGCAACACTAATCGTTAGGGTAGGTTAGGTTAGTAACCAGTGCTGTATCGTTAGTTATTAACGCTTTTTTTTAATTCAATATAGACTATCCAATGCAGCGTAATGTAACGTTACGGAAGTGGTCACCAAAACCATCTCGTCGTATTAAAAAATGGCATCAAAAAGTAATGATAATTGGAAAAATTGCAAATTGATGGTAATCAGTACATTTCGTTCTTAATAGTTAACCAAAGCGTGTATTGACATGAATCAAACAAAATGCTCAGGAGTCATGGTTCTGGCAGTAAAATTATATTTTAGGAAAATTTACAAACGAAATTATTGCACAGGGTGTTTTAAAGTTTAGATAAAAAAACAACGCCTCGGTTAACCCTGTATAATATGCCAACTAATAAAGTTAATAAAAAAACTTAATTTACGAATTAAAGTTGATATATTTACTAAAATAAATCATGAAAATAGGGCTAAAAATAAGAAAAAATAACACTTTCATCCCAAAATTTTCTCGTAGTATATTCTCGAGTGTATTTTTTCTTTGTTCTTTATTTTTAGTCTTTATTTTTTTATGTCTCTGCTTATGACGTCAGGGGTAATATACACCTTTAAAACGTAAAGCATATTTTGGTTGGTTAAGCACTCACAACCTATTCAATTAATTTTAGAAGAAACTATCTTAAACACAACGAAATTTACTAGTAACAAAATTTACTCTAACAAGTATAAGATTCTTTTTATTAAAAAATGTTTATACCGATGTGGCGGATCTCTCCAAAAAAATCTTTTATGGGTATTTAGCCACTGCACTGCAAGAAAATCTACAAAATAAAAACTAAAAAATAAAAAATAGTTATTTTTTGTAAACACTTCTGCATTAAACCTAAATGGACACTGCTTGTCAGAAGTTATATTTACAGTTATACAAATTTGCCTAACAAAGAAAAAAAAATGCTTAACGTTTTGAAAGTTTATCTCTTTCCGTCGTCGGAAGCAAAAACTTTGTATATCAATATCAATTAAAAAAATAATAATAATATTTATTATATCATTAGCTACAATATTCCATGTCGTATGTGGTGAACAACCCTGGATAATTTTTTTATTTTTTTTATTTGTATTATTTTTTTGTTTATTTTTTTATTATTTTTTATTTATTTTTTCTTTTGTAGATTCTTTTTATTCTTATTTCAGCGTACCTATATCTACTCGTAACGTTAATGATATCGTCCCTAGATGAGTAAAGTGGATCAACGACAATTCTTCCCTGTCATTCTTTTTCTAATTTCACGCCTTGCTGACACCAGCGCGGCATTTTTATTAGCCTCTTTTTAATTTACTGCCGCCGGTGACGTATTACTCCATCTTCCCCTACCGGGGCTTGATTGATTTTAAATCGTTTTGTTCCTGATTTACCTCGCAGAATAGAGTGAAACGTCTCTCTTTCGTTAAGCCCTTTTCAATTACCTGGTGTATAACGCAGATGGATTTCTATTCTCAAAAGCTATAAGGCTTTTCCTGTATATCATATGTAGTCGCTGACATCAAATCTGTGTGAATCATTAAAATCTAGAATTTTTTTTTCTGAAATTCAAAAATTTTCAAACTAGAATGAAACGGCTAGAGTTGAGGGAGGCCTTTGTTCAGCAGTTGGAATAATAATAATTGGTTGGAATAAGCTAAATGATGGTGATGATCACTATATTGTGGAAATTCCCATTATTGCGTTTCTTTAAATTCACACTTTTTCCAATACGGTTTCTTGTGGACCACTCGGACTTTCGATTATTTAATCTGACTTTCTTTATTTAATCTGATTTCCTTGTTTAAAATCTCCACTTTTTTTTAAATACCCGGTAATTCTCAAAAGTGGCTCATCCCTATAACGTTTTTTATTTTTTAGATAAAAAGACGAGATTTGGTACATTAGTATATGACATAAATGCTAAATTGATTGACGTATTCAATTGTTTTCAGTCACTTCTTGTTTCACCGGAAATGAATACAACGTTTGATTTTAATGATGATTTTCACGGTATTTTTTTACTATATTCGATAGGATTTTTTTCGAAATATGCTAATGAGCCACCCTCCTTTCATTTAAATCATTCATAATATGACTTGGACATCAAATCTATTTTTCCAAGCCACCTTGCTTAAAAATTAGTGTTTTTAAACACAGCCATGGCACTCTAGATTGAAATTTAAAATACGATTTACCTTTAAGCAAATATGTCAAAAGTTGATGTGTGTTATTTTATTCAGAGTGTCATTTTCTATCGAATAAATTAAAAAAATACGGAGGGTGCCATTTAAAAATCAAAAGCTGTCATAATTTCCGGTAAAACAGGAAGTGACGGAAGACAATAATTGAATGCGTCAATCAATCCTAATTTATGTTGAAAAAAAGTTATTTAAAAAAATAAAAAAGTTATAGGTACCTATACGGGCCAAGTAAATGACATCTAGGGCTTGACCTTGCCAGAATCTTAATGGATTGTTATTCCCCAGCCATTTTTGACGCTGTTTTTTTTCAATCTTTTGGTACTTAAATACATATTAACATAATTTATTCAGACATGTAAAAACATTTCTGTTTTTGCTGAACTCAAAATATGAATTATTAATAATTTTTCCTAATTATTAGATTAAATGAAACGAAAAAAATGCTTAAATCGCAGGAATTCTATAAAAATAATTTTCATATTTAGCCCCAAAAAGCGTAATCATTTGCATTAAAGCGCACCTATACATAACGTATAATTTTAATTGCAAATATATGTTTGCCGAAAATTATTTTTACCGCCCACCATTTAAATCGCTTTTTCGGCCGAACGTTTATGATTTATAACCGGTAAAAGTTAATTTAATTGAAATTTAATTTGGACTTTTTAATTAGAACTTTGATTAAAAATCGGTGGGTCCTTTGTTCCATTTTACATATCGCCGAATGCTCCACTAAATTTAATTTTAACATTTTGGAAAAATAATTTCAGTTATTAAAGGTTCCTGCAATAGAAAACACGGTATGTTCATTAAATAATATTTATAAAATATATTTCAGCACGGATTGGCATAGCTACTGTCTCCACACCAAACCAAACCAAACAAATAAAGGTAAAATACACAAGGTGCTAGAGAGGCTTGCAAATAGTTATTGTAAAAAAATATTTCAAACTCTGAAAGTCATATTCTGAAGAGGTGTGCTTTTATCTGTATTATTTTTACTTTTTTTACTTCAAGTGTCTAAAAGGAACTTTAATATAGTTATTTCTCTTGAGAATAATGTTATTTAAATAAAAATGTTAAAAGGAAGTAAATATCTTCTTTACTTGATGAAGATTTTTTAAATATCATGACATTTTAATGACGAAAAAATCTAGGAGAACATTTTTCACAAAGTCGATGAATATATGTAAAGTTTTTTATAATGTTCGAAACTAAGCGATGTTTTTTGATGACAAAAATCATGAGAGTTTTTATACTTTATTTTCTAACCGTTCATGAAGTATAATTAAGAATATACTAAAAAACATAATCTATGATTTTAATGATACATTCATTATAAAATTTAATCAATAAAAATAATCACCTAGATAACAAAAACATATTGGATCTTATCTAGAAAAACTGTATCATCGAAAAAAACGGTATTTGAAAAACAACATCAAAGACGACAAGAGGTCATTCTCTGGACATAATTTGTGAAAACCTATCAAAAATTAAGATTAATATTAGGAAGATTAAAAAAGGACAAAACGTTTCCAGCCACTCAAATCTATTTCCAAAAGAACATTTTTTCTCGTATTTTAAACTATACACCATTTAAAAATTATTTTTAGTCAATATAAAACTAAATCACAACCTTCTTAAGGCCAAGTGACAGTAAGAGCCATTAAAAAATAGAGCAGAATTGGCAAAAAATTATCAACTAATTTAACGCCTTTAACGTTGTTTTTTTTTCGATTCCTATATTTAATGTTTTTGTGAAATATTCCTATTATTGCTATTTTTCACATTTTCTTCCTTTATAACTATTGAATAAATATTTTCCTAATTTCTGATTAATATACCTAAAGACTCTTAACAACATATATTTTCCTTCCTATACTTCCGCACTAATTAGCATAACATCACCCTGGCAGTTCATTAGGACCAGCCGAAAATTACCTGCGCTACAATAACATTAAGCGGCCAGCCTGAGTCCACTCTATCAGATGAAAATTAGATTCGTACGTTATCGCTCCAGTTCCAGTCATTTTGGAATCGCTGACGCCGTCCCTTATTCCGCTGTTATGGATGTTGTGTGTCTTCGAACCCTTTCAACGTCGGTCCCCACTTGGCTGTCCAACTAACAAACGGTTATCATTTTATTCCAGTGGCGTAGAGAATGTATAACCTGTATAAAAATGTTTGTAAACCTTCGACGAATTTATATATGAACTCTACGTAATATATAAAAGACTTCTTCTCAAAACCTAACCAAACCTAACCAACACCTGCTCTCTAAGTGATTTATGTAATAAAAATAAAATTATTCCCGACTCTCATTGTCTTTATATATTTTAATTTGCACAATTGTATTAAAAATGTTCTTTTATATTGTAGAGATTTTCATACTTGAATAAAGACGTTATTATTGGTAGATATGAAAACCCGCTCATTATATCATATCAATTCACGACCATGTTTACAATTGTTCTAAGAACCTTGAACATGTTCTTCTTCCTCTTCCTCTTCCTCTTCCTCTTCCTCTTCCTCTTCCTCTCCCTCTCCCTCTTCCTCTTCCTCTTCCTCTTCCTCTTCCTCTTCCTCTTCCTCTTCCTCTTCCTCTTCCTCTTCCTCTTCCTCTTCCTCTTCCTCTTCCTCTTCCTCTTCCTCTTCCTCTTCCTCTTCCTCTTCCTCTTCCTCTTCCTCTTCCTCCTCTTCCTTTCCTCTTCCTCTTCCTCTTCCTCTTCCTCTTCCTCTTCCTCTTCTTTCTCTTCCTCTTCCTCTTCCTCTTCCTCTTCCTCTTCCTCTTCCTCTTCCCCTTCCCTTCCCCTTCCCCTTCCTTCCCTTCCTTCCTTCCCTTCCCTTCCCTTCCCTTCCCCTTCCCCTTCCCCTTCCCCTTCCCTTCCCCTTCCCTTCCCCTTCCCCTTCCCTTCCCCTTCCCCTTCCCCTTCCCCTTCCCCTTCCCCTCCAAATTCTCGGTATATATAATAAGGCCAGACTAGGTCTTAGTAGTTTACAAAGTTTGCTCGTCAGTAGGTCTGGTCCTTTCTGGAGCATTATTGGACAAATACCGTCCGGTCCCGGTGATTTGTATGGCTCAAATGAGCTTTAACCCATTTTATCTTCCTCCTCAAGCAGCAGAGTTAAGAAAAATATGTGCCACGGCACTGTTTGAAAGTATGGTAACATGTTAGTCTCTCTGATTGCAGTGTCTCTAGATCGCAGAATTCTTTAGTCATTTGTGAACTCCTTAAACCCACTAAGTATAGCAAATATATCTATATATAGTTACAATGTAGTCAGACGGTTAATTTTAAAGAACTCTTGAAAAAGACCTAACAAGCCGAAACATATGTAGAGATAAAGCTCCCCTCATTAAATTTGATGCATCTAAAATCATGTTTTATTAAAATACTTGATATGTTTGACGAAAAAGAACTCCGATCTATTTCAATACGCGGTGATATTTCTTTGGATTGGTCCATGTCAGTTAGCGGCTGATATGTACGCCACTGGCACCAACTAACTAATTTTCCATCAGAATTCTAGTTTAAAGTCGAGCTGGAAATGAAGTAGATCTACACATTTATATAGATAGAGAGTGAGAGAGACAGAAAACGTCAAAAATCGAGGTCAGCCACGGAACCCTAATAAACATCGGGCGCAGATTGGATTAAACGAGGGTATTATAATAATAATAAACTAATACTTTGATGGGGTTTACTTTGGGGCGAAGTGTTAAAGTAGAATCCATTAAAGGGACTAGGCAGATTATAGTTTTGTCGAATATACTTCGAAACCTTCCACGATGTGATAACGGGACGAAATGAGGGAAAGTGACAAAAGGCATTAACACGAATTAGAAGTTTGAGAGATAATATTAGGCCTTATATTTGTAAATTTCAAAGTATTAAACTTATTCTTTAATGCTTGTGTAATAACGTAGGTAGAAATTATATAGATCATGTTGAACGGAGAAGCGGTAGTAATGGCACTTTATGTCCCTTAAGTGCTGTTAAGGAGATGAGTTTTGTCGATGTAAATAATAACTGTTTATATATTTATAATTAATTTATTTTTATTTTCTAAAATAGTTTGATTAAAAGAAAATATGTAAAAGTGGGCAACGCTGTGCCCAAATTTGACAGATACCTTACGTATACAAATAACAATAATAATAGCATTCTTTTTCTATTATTACCTTGTATTATTTTTAGTTGTCACAATTCTATGCCTTCAAAATAATCACTTAGTTCCTAGTCATTAGTCAAAATATTCCATGTTTTTGTTTCTCAAGTTTCGTTTTAATCCCCAGCTGTCATTCTTCTTCCTCTTCAATGACGACGTCGTATCTTTCAACAAATTGAACCGGGGAAAGTTAAGGTGTAGACAAACGTATTTTCCTGTCAGATGTCAAAGAAGTAACAGCGGTAGCGAGGCGTCTTAAAGAAACAATAATGCTTTTGAAAGATTTCATTTCGACTCGAGAGTATTTGCATGCCATTTCTCCGCTGCTTCTGGTCAAAAGGAAAGCGATAAGAACGAAAAGCGAGCAACAGTGAAACGATCTTACGCAGACTTTTTTCTTCGGATTTGAAAAGATTCTAGCGATAGTGAATGAGCAGAAATTTGGATTGCAATGTTTTTAATTTAAAGTAAATTTTGCATTGCTTTTAACTTTTTTTCCATAGTAACTGTTAAAATTCTCTTATATCTATAAAAAATAGTAGATAAAATAGTGCTTTAACCGCAAGGGTAGATTAAATGATACTTTAAAAGCGAGGATAGGTTATAAACTTTATTTCTTCTCGCACGTTTTTTAATTGCTTTCATTTTTGAAAATTGTTGTATTCCTTTTCAAGTTATTCGAGATTTAAATGGAAGTAGTTTGGATATATTGCGTTTGTGGCCTCAGCCTGAATATCTGTTGGTAATTTACTTATTTCGTTTTGAGCCATTTCTGGCTCCAATTCAATCAGCAATCGACACGAAAGAGAATTTGAAAATATTGACTCAAAACTGACAACTAAAGAGACAGCTTTATTTATTTGTCAAATTACATAGAAACCAACGCCAACCCAGCACAATATTTTTTCTACTCGTAATAAATTCCTTGAAATAGTAATTTATGAATATTTTTTAAAACGGAACTCGTTATGGAAAAAATATTGTTTTATACACGACGATAAAATTGCATTATCGTCTCCCGAAATTAATAAATGATAAAATATCATTTATCGTCTTGTATAAAAAATAAATAAAAATTTTCGCTAGTAGTTAAAATGTAGTTCTTCCCCTAGGAGATGCAAGACCTTGTCGTTGGTGGGGAAGCTCCTAGTCAGGTGCTGGGGGGAATCCCCTCTAGCACTTGGCTTGGTCTAAGAAGCATCTCACTCATCATCTTGTCCCTGACTGTAGTGTCGTGGCCAGGGAATTGCACCAAGACATATAACGATACCGGGCGGGGCTACGGACAGCCACAACCTTGGGGCACCGGGGGCACCCCATTGTATTTTACCCCTTACTTCTTCATGCGGGGCTCTGTAGAAGTGGACCGACTGTCCCTAGCGACTCATAGGAACACTATGAGATCTGGTAATAATAGTAATAAAAACATCACCGGTGAAGCTGTGGGGAAACCCCCTAGCGACACTGGGAACAGTAACAATGAAAGTTCCAAGGGGCCAAACCCAAAGAGAACTACAGGAGAGGTGGCTGACACTTGCGTGAGACCATCCTCCGCAAATGGCATACAAGCTACCACCTCCTCCAAGGGTCGGGAGCCTACCTCTTACCTCTAAACCCAACAGGCGACACAAGCTACCGTTTCGTCTACCCGGCCTGGGTCGTAGCTCCTCGACTGTGAGGGACACGGGTCTCCATAGGAAGTCCTGGGACTGTATGATGAGTTATAACTCAAGAAAGGGAGACACAATAGATCTCTAAGGTCGCAGAGATTAACCCCCCTCCCACTTATTCATATTCTTATTCTAAAATGTAGTTTTTTATTGTACTATTGTAATAATAACTTCCAATCGATTTTACAATAAAACTTGACACCCCGAGACTTCCTCCAGTTTTATCTTACAGGATCTTAAACCTCTTTACCGTTGTAATGAGCAACAGCGCATAAACAAAAACCGTTTTTAATTAAAGGTCTTAAATTTTTCATCGCTTTAAACTCGCTACTCGATCGGGAATTCGCCCAAGTATCGAAAATCGGATCAAATTAAATAACTTAAGAGAGTTAATGTAGAACTTTGCGCAAACCTCCACGAAACAATTAACTTAGTTAATTATGGCAAACGCAAATTCAACAGAAAAATCGATTTTATTAGCTCATCGATTCGAGATGCTGCTGCAAGGTTTTATTTAACGGTTGGAATTTTAAGCTATTAACGATGGTATTTTCTATAAGATCTTATGTGTTCAAGCTAAACTAAAAATAGGTACACTCTAGCTAATAACAAAATAAAGGAAACTAGTTAATATCAAAAACATTTATATTTTAATACAAATTTTGTGAAAGTGAATTGTTTTGTTTATTTATGTTATGTCAAATAAAAAAAAACGATTGCCATACATTAGTAACCTCCACAGATGCATGACCTTATTTTTTTGAGGCTATCGCTTCTTTAAGTTAAAATCTACTCAGTGAAATAAAATGAATCTTAGATTTGTGAAAAATGCCCTTTCTTAAATAATCTTTATGTTCTTGATGTTTCACCAATATAAAATTTATCACATTCACATGGTATTATATATATACAGGGTCCGGCAATAGTGCGTCGGGCATCTGTAGCTTCTAGAATAAACAACTTGAGAATTTTGTTTAAGTGCATACCTGAAGTATGTACCAGAATGTATTTCAGGAAAATATTTTAACTTCTATAGAGTGGCTCAAAAAAGTGTGAGTGGACCTGGATGATTTTTTTTAAATGGAACACCCTGTATATTATTACATTTTTGGCTTCCTTTTCGTTCACTTTACATAACCCTAAGATATGAATAAATATATTTTGATAGTTTCAGAGATATTAAAAAATAAATCAAAAATATATATTTTTTCAGCCCTTCTTAAAAAAATTATTAAAAATACAAATACTGTTCTGAAAACAAAACTATATTAGGTATTTACTTTAGATGGTCTGTACTTACTTTGCTATAAATATGAAAATCGTAAATTATACAGGATGTTTAAAATTCTAAGCCAAACTTTCTAAAATATAAAATAATTTTTCTTCGTTTTTTTTAAATGGAACACCATGTATATTATTTTTTCAATAGACGGAGAATTAAAAAATGAACATTTTTTATATTTAGAGTATTTCAAAAATTTTAACGGTTTCGCAGATATTTGCGGTTTTATATTTCATATGGCATTTTCCACAGTAAATTTTTATCAAAGCCACCCAATAATTTTTCTCTCGTATTTTACCATTGAAAGGGCCATATGAAATAATACTGCGTGTATCTGCGAAACCGTTAAAAATTTTGAAATACTCTAAATACAAAAAATGTTCATTTTTAAACTCTGCATCTAATAAAAAAATAATATACAGGGTGTTCCATTTAGAAAAACAAAGAAAAAATATTTTATATTTTAGAAAGTTTGGCGCAGAATATTGAAGATCCTGTATGATTTACGATTATCATATTTATAGCAAAGTAAGAACAGACCATCTAAAGTAAATACCTAATATCGTTTTGATTTCAGAACAGTTCTTGTATTTTTAATAATTTTTTTATGAAGGGCTGAAAAATATATGTTTTTAATTTATTTTTTAATATCTCTGAAACTATGGAAATATATTTATTCATATCTTAGGGTTATGTAAAGTGATCTGAAAGGAAGCCAAAAATGCAATAATATACAGGGTGTTCCATTTAAAAAAAATCATCCAGGTCCGCTCACACTTTTTTGAGCCACCCTATAGAAGTTAAAATATTTTCCTGAAATACATCCTGGTACATACTTTAGGTTTGCACTAAAACAAAATTCTCAAGTTTTTTATTCTAGGAGCTACAGATGCCCGACGCACTATTGCCGGACCCTGTATATATGACATTTTTTATTTCTTGTCCAGGGTGTTCATTGGTTTAGTGTGAGTTAAAATGGATCTAAGTGTATTTTGTGTTTTTTTTTCGAGCCTTTTGTCGATTTTCTTACAGAATTACTTTTTTGAATAGATACTTTTTGTTTTGACCTCTGGTTTCTATGTATATCTTGTGTACCTGTAATTTTTATAGTAAGATTTGTCTATTTGTAGTAATTGTGTAAGAATTTTACAATCACAGTATTATTTAAATTTAAAGCTCCGTTTAAACGAAAGGCAGAAAAAATTGTGGAATATATTTTCGAGAAGGCGAAGAAAAAGGGAAAACAAAAAAAAAATAATTTGTAGACAAAGGAAAAGTACATAAAATACAAACAAAGTAACGAAGTAACAAAACAAGTAAACAAACAAAAGAGAATACAAAACAAGTATACAAATTACATTGTCAGTCTTATTGTTTAAAATAAACATTTATAAATGTTTACAATGTCAAAGAATAAAAAAATAAAAAGAGGATTCAAAAATATTTAATAAGTTTATAGTAAATATAGTATTTGCAAATATTAGACCAGTGTTTACAAGATCAAATTCGATTATGAAAATATAAGTCATTTACGGAAGCCTTGTCTAGTAAATAAGATTTCAATGCTTTGCGAAATGAAGAAAATGATGTTATGATTTGATTTCAAATGGCAGGTGATTGTGCATTTTTTTCGAGTTGTATAATATTGAACTTTTAACTAACTCTGAGCGTGGGGTAGGTAGATAAAGATCTTGCTCCGCGTTCCTGAGTGGATAAGTGTGAGATGGCCTTTCTTGAAAAGCTGATACATGCTTACGTGCTTACGTATTAGGCAAACGGATTCACACACACACACACAAATATAAATAAGGAAGAAAGAGTTAATATTTTTAATTTTTTAAAAAAGTCTTGGCAATGAGTTCTGCTGTTTAGTCGCAGTGAATATCGAACAGTTCTCTTCTGGAGCTTGAAAATACGGTCAAATTGAGTCGCACAACACGTACCCAAGAATGGAAAGGCATACCTTAGGTGCGACTCAAAAAGTGCATAATAAACAGTTCTAGCCACTGACAGGTTAAGCTCCTTAGAAACAGATTTTAATGCAAAACAGGCAGAGCTTAATTTTTTCGACAAAGCTTCGATATGCATGTCCCCTTTTTGGAGAATTGTGTACAACAAGCCCTAAAAAATTTACAGATTTTACGACGTCAATGGTGGTGTTGTTAAGTACAAAAGGCTGCAGCGAGTTTTTATACGACAAAGCTTTAGTTTTAGAAACGCTGAGACTCAGGAGGTTCGAATCGCACCAAGATTTAATGGTGATTAAGTCATTTGATATAATCCTATGACGTCCTTGTTGCTCCTTGTGAAGCTAGTGTCGTCCGGAAAAAGACGTATTTTACCACTGATGTTTAGATTTAGCATTATTCACTGATGTTTATATATTAGCAATGTCGTTAATCAAAACAAAAAACAAAATATGGCTTAGTACTGAGCCTTGTGGTATTGTATTGACTAAGAGTGGGTCCCATGGGACCCTCCACTGCGACCGCGAGGGACTATTGAGCCTTGTGGTACTCCACATTCTATTGGCTTGCTAGAAGACAACTTGGTATCACCCTCACAAGTTGACTTCTGCTGCTCAGATACGACTTAAATCATTCGAGAGATGTCCCCCTGAACACATAGTGCTGCCAAACCGTTTATTAATTAGGATATTATGATTTACACAGTCGAACGCCTTAGAAAATTGTTGCTGCAGAATGATGGTTATTTAAGTGGGAGTAAACTTTATTAAGGAGGGAAAACATAGCGTCATTTGTGGACTTGTTGAAAATAGAAAATAAGTGACAAGAAAAATGCCTAAATATTTCGTTCTTTTATTAAATGAAAAACAATTTATTTTGTTCAACATCTTGGAACTTTCGTATTTTACAATAAAATTTGTCTATTTAGAGTAATTGTTTGTTTCAGAATTTGACTCTCACAATATTATTTCTCTTACTAAATTAAAAGCCAAAGAAACCGTGGCATTTAATTCCCAGAAGACAAAAAAATATCTTGCCGACAAATAAAATACCAAATAAATGACACGAAAAACACCTAAATATTTCCTGCCTTTCCGACACAATCAATAGCTACCCAAAAAGATACGCTGTTGCGTAAAATCGTTTCCCCTCTTCCTTATCGCATTTCTCTTCGACCAGCAGAGCATCGCCGAAATGGGATGCAAATACTCCCCAACCTAACGGGAATATTTCAAAAGCATTATTGTTTCTTTAAGACGTCTCAATCTATGACAGCTGTCAGCGAAAGCATTTGTACACCTCAGCTATTTCCCGTTTCAATTTGTTGGAAGGTGCGACGGCGACGTCGTTCTCGTCATCGATGAAGACGAAAAATAAGAAACAAGAAGGCTGGGAAGGTTAAAAGCTCGCTCACGAGTGGAGGATGGATATTTTTTGACAGATGACAAGTTGACGTAAGTGGATACTTAAGACGAAGACAAAATGGTGATGAGTTGGCTTAAAGAGGCATAGGGGATTAAAATAAAGAAAATTTATCGATTGATTTGAAACACATGACAGCTTAAGTAAACAAGCATTTCAAAGTGGTATATTTTTTATAATTTTAGCCCTATTTTCATGATTTTTTTAGCAAACTGTATACAAATATATCAACTTTAATTCGTAAATTCAGTCTCTTTATAAAGTTTAGTATTTGGCTTATAATACAGGGTTAATCGAAGGGTTGTTTATTAGCCTAAATTTAAAACAATCCTGTACCATAATTTTGCTAGCAGATTTTTCTAAAACACTAAGAATGTTTATTGCTTTCTTATGTCAAAAATGTTTATTTTTATCTGCAATGATATAGTGGGTAAAAATAAAATAAAAATATGGGTCCAAAATAAATTTAATTTTTTGTTTTAATTTAACAATGATACAATAACGTCAAATTTAATTAAATAATTAAGTTAACTTAAGATAATTTGTAAGCGTTTTATACAAATTGCATTGAAGCTCGTATATGAAACCAGCATATACATGTTACTATACAATTATACATTACAATATAATAATTATCACACTCAAATGAGATAAAAACATATAAACAATAGATCAACAATTTGTCACCTTTGGGACATACATTTTCGTTACAATTCTCTATCTTTAAACCTATGGAAAGTTTGTGCGGTGAGAGAATACCTATATTGACGTTGTTATTATTGCGTTTCATCTTTTGTTTTTTCGTAGATTGTTTTTAATGCCATTTTCTTGGATATCGCTCTGTGGAAATCGTATTTTCTCTTCTTCTTAATTTGGAATTTCACAATACCTATGTTTAAAAAATCTAGTAAATGTACTGATATATTGATACACTGTGTTTGATTCTTATAGAAATACGAAACTATCAAACATGATATAAAATAGTTGACAAGACAATGCTGACAATTGGAATCGCTCCTACTAATAACAGTCGATTAATATTCAGATTTAATGCTTACATTCCCAACCAAACGAGTAAAATGGGACTAGCCAACTATATATTTCAATCCTTGATGCTCGCTGCCCACCAAGCAAAAAACCTCACATTACATTTGCAACATTGCAGTTAATCCCCAAACAGTTTGCTTTGTAATGTTGATTTCTAAAGGTTGTGTCGTGATTGATAAAACCTTGCTACAGAAACATTGTTTTTGAATGGTGATTAAAACGTTTTTTCTGCAACATTGCAACAAAGATTCAAATGAAAGATCCGCGCAACTTAATATTAATTAATAATATAACAAATATACCATAGGATCGAAAAAAAAACGGCGTCTAGTTGGCTTGGAAATGAATATCGATGACATTCCCCATATAAAATGACAGCGATTTTCTTTTCATAGCCATCGCTGACTCTGACGTCTTTTTTTTCGATCATACGGTACTGTGATACGGTATAAGAAGTTAGGTTAGGTTAACGCACTTGTTTTTTACGTTTCTGGTATCACATTTTATGCTTTTCGAATGAGATTTTAATGAATGTAAATGTAAGTATAATTTTACTATTATGTGTATTTTAGTAATACTTATGTGTATTTTAGTAATAAGTATAACAAATTTTGTTTAGTTTGTTTTAGAGCTAAATTTTATGTTTTAGGTTAGCTTTTAGCCAACTGAAAATTAAAGTAGATAAAATCAGGATACGAGTATATCAATCTAATGATAAAATCACAAATAATATTCAGTATTAATTATTCTCAATAATATTTTTTTAATGATGTTATAATCATTTGAAATTTTTAAAATAAGAACATAAAGGGGCCTCAAAGATTACTGTCAAAAGAGTATCTCATTGCTTTTTTTTATATTTATTACAACTGATTGTTTTTATTTTTACTACTTTAGAAATGATTGGATATAGATTTCAAAACTTTACCGAAGAGGAATTTAAAACCATGAATAAGACAGTTCAACATGCGAAGACAAAATATGAAAGATCCAAAAAATCAATTAAAATATAAGTTTGCTTTTCCTTCTACATACATTTAATGTTATACTTTCCTTTTGTATTTTTGAATAAAAAATATAAAATAATGTTTATGTACTGTACCTATATATTTTGTATTATTTCTGACATTCAACTTTAAGATCTATTTTAGAAATTCGACTCGAAGGTCAGAGTTGAGTAATTCCTTATTTATTGAGCAGCTGAAAAGATCACTAAGTTCTCAGTACTTGACAGTATTTTTGATATTTTTGAAGTGATAAATTTCTAATTTTTATTTGTTTTTTTCAATTTGTTTGACAAATTCGACTTTCTTGGTAGAGATATATTTATCGAGCATTTTTAATTTTTCTAAGTCAATGGATATAGAGATATACCTACATATTTTTATCAACATTGCTTATGTTTTTCGTCAATACAATATTAATAAAAGTATATTATACCTATCTGAAAGTCTACAATTTAATACCCATTAATGTTTCTGTTGATTATAACCTATTACTGATGTATTATTGTTAACATAAAATTGCATAAAATTGCTAATGTTTGCAAGAAAAAACTGTTTCATTAATTGATAAGTAAATATTAAAAAATAATTTTTATATTTTCCGAGATATTTTCTCTCTGATGAATGAAATGGTTTTTTAATGCAAACATTATCTGTTTTTTGTTATATTATTTTAGCAATAAGTCAGTTAATTATAATTAATAATATAATTTTACCAATATTGTATTGACGTAAAATTAACAATATTGCTAATACATCCCAAATTAGTACTTTCTTGAACGTTACATTAGCAACGTTTTAATAATATTGTGAAATGCAACCTAGCACTGCAATGTTATTTGGCGGAAGATTAAGCTACCCTGAAACCTTGCATAAACCTCCCTACAATGAAAAAAGCAATGTTACACCTTGCTTTGCGAAGTTTTAGCAATGTTCCAGCAATACATTTTGCTTGTTGGGTGTGTATTATTTATTAAAATCACAATAATTACCTCAATCGTTATGGACTGTCATTCCATTTTTGAACTTCTCCGGATGCAAAGAAATTGGAAAATAAACCGGTGGCAACGTTTATGATAGCTGTGATGAAAAATATTATCTTCCATTGAGTAGCATCAGTCTAAACCAAAAAAAAGTTATATAAAAATACAATCTAGCTGTATATTTTTCCATATATCCTACCTCATCTGTTACTATAATCTGCACCATTAAAGGTGCAAATATTCCAGTTATATTTGCTATGGTATTGGTGATGCCCATCAATGTCCCTGCATGGATAGGTGATATATCCACGTGGTTAACGTTGAAACCGCAGTAAACTCCAGAACCGAATCCGACAGCTATAACGAGTAAAGTTACTGCCCTTACTGGTTCATTTCCCGGCGTTACACCCAGAAAGAATAGAGATAATGCTGGTATGAGCAATCCTGAAAAAATGATTTCAATATATTTGGTTTAGTTGGTCTTAAGGTAAATTGTAGATTTAGACGACAACTGTAGTAGGGTTGAAACAAGGAATCGATTTCTACCTAAGTTTATCTAAGGATGTTACAATTTTCCAAGCGGAAACAACGGCAATTCATTGTTATCTGTCTACCGCACTCCAGACATTCGGAAATCTCATTGCTTTGTTGCCTCTTTACTTTTTGGTTGTCGCTCTTAACTGACTTTACAATTTTTCTCCATTCCGTTTTATTGTGAGCTGCTTCTTCCCATTCACTCTGCTTGTTAATACCCTTTAAGTTTTCGTGGAAAATATCCTTATACCTTTTGAGTTGTCCACCCGGCCTCCTTTAACCGTCAACAAGCTCACCGTAAAACAGAAATTTTGGTATGCGGTTTTCTTGCATTCTGCATACGTGACCAGCCCATTTTAAGCGGGACTTTGTAATCATGACTTCAATACTCTCGCAGTTAGCTTTTTCAAGGACCGATACATTTGAGACATGATGGAATCATTTTATTCTTAAGAGTTGTCTAAGATGTCTCTGTTGCTAGTTGTTTAATGCGTTCATGTGTCGGCGGTACGGCACCCAGGTTTCGCTTCCATATAACATGGTGGGAATTATTATTGCTCGGTACACTGCAAGTTTCGTTTTTGTGCTCAAATCATGATTGTAGAAAACCCTGTCTTTTAATTTCCAGGATGCTCTTGAGGCGCTGCTAATCCTGTTTTAGATTTCAGAGTCGATATTGGCCTTTTCCGAAATCAAACTGCATATTCCAATAGTTCTCCGATTTTTATAGCATTGTTGTGATCTTTCGGAGAAGTGCACATGATTTTAGTTTTATCGATGTTCAACTTAAGTCCCAAAGCCTCGTATGACCATGTGTTCAACATGTCTTGCAATTGCTGTAACGTATTTGCAATTAGAGCACAGTCGTCAGCGTATTGAAGTTCTGTGATGAATTTTGTACGGGTTTTGCCCTGAGTCTTTTTATGTTGAACAGACCGCCGTCGTATCTGTATCTAATGCCCAAACCTCTCTCCTGCAGTTTGCTATCCACTATAATGGAGAGCGCTGCCATGAATATATTAAATAGGAGAGGCGCTAAGACACATCCCTGCCTAACGCCTGTATTTGTTAGGAAGGGATCGCTCAGTGATCCATGTTTATATGATATGACACACTTGATTTATTGTTGTTATGGAAGCTTTTACACACTGTAAGAAATTTGTTGGGTTAGGAAAAGAAAAAGTAATAAGTAAAGTAAAGAAGGAGTAATAAGGCAGCCACAGACAGCCAAGCAGCGCTAAAGGTAAAGAGCGTAGCAATGTTATGTTAGCATGGGTACCAAAGCACGAGGGTCACAAGTGTAGCGAAAAAGCAGATGGAATATCCAAACAAGGCTCATGGAATAGCCAAACAATTCATAGGCCCATTCATAGGCCCAGAACCCTTCTGCGGTGTTGCAAAACCAGTCACGAGAAAGGATACAAAACTATGGGTGGCCAACAACTTTCTAGAATAATGGAGAAATTCACCAGAGCACAGACAGAAAGACAGTCAAAGTTGTAGTGGGTCTACTAACAGGGCATTGTAAGCTGAATAGGTATCTAAAAAAAAATCAGAAAAAGCAACCACTCAGTAAGTCCTGATAAAATTTCTTTGAGTATCTTCATTTTAGGTTACGGTCGTAACCTAAACCTGGTTAGCCAGAGGTCGTCTTCGAGCTCTCGTTCTTTTAGCTCCTTGTCTATTCCTTCTCTCCGGCTCTTGCGTGGTTGTTGCTTTTCGTTATCCCGCTGGTGTCCAGTTGAGCATCTGTTTCGGAAGCCTCTCCTCTGATATTCTTTGTTCGTGGCCATACCATATTAGTTGTTTCGTTCTTATGTCATCAGCTATTGTTCGATTGACCCCCATAATTTCACGTATTTTATTGTATCGCATACCTTTCTCTTCTGGATATACCTGCTATTCTATTTAGAATGTCATCTTCTATCGAATAAAGTAAAAGAATATCGAATAGGGGTGAGCCACTTTTGAGACGCCCGATAGAGATTGCCTTTCTTCCCTGAGCGTTTATGTCCTTAATTGCTTTATCAAGAGTGCAATTGCTTGAAATTTTGGCTCACGAGTATTTATAATTTATGCAATCGTTAATGTTTTGACCGTTTTCAAGGGGGACGTTTTCTTGGAAACTTGGAGGACTTTATTTACTTTGCCTAATTTGTTCAGCTGCTCGATATACAGTTAAGTTAAATTTAAATGACTATAACACTGGAAAATACTGTTCTTTATTTTCGAAACAGAATATTATTATTGGATACTGAATGTAAAATAGATCAAAATAATTAATAATAAAATGACCTTAATAACGTTACTAGAGTGTTTACCTATTGAATTAAATAACTTCCTCGCATGGCCCACTGTTAGAACTTTTCTATTTATTAAAGCATCAGAAGCAAAGCCAATGAAGAAATTTAAAATCCACATGACCAAGTACGGTAGCGCCGATAGAACACTGTTCTGCAACGAAGATTGTTATTGATAATGAAAAAAAATATATATTGGATTGATACTTACCTCTTTAATATCGAAGTTCATTACTTTGCTCATATAAGTTGGTATTTCAGTCATCAATGTCCAGTAGCCCCAATTGTTACCGCAGTGACCGACAAGGATGGCCCACACTGGTACAGATGTGCAAATTGCTTTCCAAGGTGTTTTCGGTTTCTGAAATTAAATATCTAATTATATTTTTACGAATTGTCAAACGAAGTAACCTACGTAGGTTATAATTCCACACAAAATTTAAGAACTACTAGACGGGTTAAAGTTTTTGCTGTATCCTATAACATGGGACAAGCATAATTAATTTTCATTTTTAAAGAACTAGAATCCTCTCTGAATATTGCCAACTGTCCATAGTCCTTCCTCAAATAATATGCCTCCTAAAATCATGTGCACTCCCCTGGAAGATCACAACAATGTGAAAAAATTGTGAAGGACTATTGGAATATGTAGCGGAATTCAATTACCTCGGCAATTTGATTTCAGAAAAGGCCAATATCGACTCTGTAATTCAGCACAGGATTAGCAGCGCCTCAAGAGCATTTTGGAAATTAAAAGACAGGATTTTCTACAATCATGACTTAAGCACCAAAACAAAACTAAACAAATTGCAACAGAGACACCTTAGACAACTCTTAAGAACCAAATGGTTCCAATATGTTCTTTTATCGAGATCTACCAGCCCTGAAAATATTTGCACTTATTTAAGACTTACCCTGTATAATTAAGTAAATCTAATAAAGTTACCGGCTTATCTACAGATTGTCCTAAACTGCTCTCTATAAAATATCTTTCTCCTTCGCTTATGTTCGGATGCGTTGACGGACTGTTTGCACTAAAGTATGCACTGAAGATGGCCCATAGAATTGATGCTGATCCAAAGAGATAGAACACCATAGGCCAGCCAAGATTACTTGCTGATATCACACCAGTTAGCAACATACCAGTAACTGTGCCAAGAGGACCAGCTGAAGTAAAAAAAAATAATTTTAATTTTGTAATTACTCTTAGTAAAAATTCAATTTTGCTATTGTTTTTACAGACAATTAAGTAATTAGTATGCTATGAAATGGAACTATGTCTATTAAACTTTATACCTTCAATACAGTATAACAATTTGAAAAGAAAAGATGCATGCGGAAATATCTTAGTATATTAAAAAAAACTCAAATATATATCTGAAGATTAAAGGAAGAACTAAAATGGAGATACACTTTTTGACTTCCCTTAGCTACTTCAACATTTTTTAATATGAACCTACCTTGGATTACCTTGGATGAGACGTTGTTGAAAAGCTTGTAGCGTTATTTTTACAGTTTTATAGCTACTTTTTCTAAGACAAAACTTTTATAATTCCCGATATGTACTTGAGATCTTCCTGATCAAAAATATATTTTTCAGAACAACAAACGAAGTCACTTCTAAAGCTACCATGACTCGTTTTTTTTGTAAGGCACCGATACAAAAATCCAAAATAGAATATTTTTATTAGACATAGCTACGTTGTTTTGATATATTGCTAAATCCGAGAAAATAAAATTATGCTTACCAGAATATACTATTGTTGCTAATCTAGATCTTTCTGCAGGTGGTACCCAACGACTTATGGCACAATGGACGCAAGGAACTATAAATCCTTGACAGAATCCCTGTATAGCTCTACTGGCCATTACACCCATAGACCCTACTAAAGCTGCCATACCCGGTAGGACTATACACATGCCGCCACATACAGCCATACAACCGATCAAGAACCATTTTGGACCTAGATATAAAAAAATCTATTATAAAATACAGCATTAATTACAATTGGATTCATAGTATAGTTTTCTCAAAACTCACATTTCCAATTAAAAAAAACTTTACCGATTTTTACCGATTTAACAAAAAATGACTTATCTAATGAGCCTGTCAATACGTCTATACGCGATAATACACGTTGATTCTGAGAAAAAAAATATACAGGGTGGTCCGGGGAACTGTATTCCGGAAACTTCAGCAGTATATTCTGCATATAAAAATAAATAAAAAATTCGTATAAATGTATGTCCTAAAATATTTAGTTTCGGAGATACAGGGTGTAGAAATTTCAATTTTCTTTCGATTTTTTCCAAATAATTTCTGAAGTAGCGTCAATATTTGGATGAAAATTGGTGTCTGGGAGTTTTTTGACATGAGAAATTTGATTTTGATGTCAATATGACTCTTACTTGTAGAGGGCGCCACCTACATATTTTTTAACTGCTTTTAAAAGTAATAACTTTTCGTCCGTACCTGTATAAAACTAGTTGGTAAGAAATATACTACGAATAATGGTTTTCGAGATATTTGGAATCGAAATTCTGAATACCTGTCATCAATAACATAAATTGTCATCTTTGACAATGTTTTTGGACCAAAAGTTCAACAGAAACTGTTTTGTCATCATTCGTTCCAAGAAAAATTTATAATTAATTAAAAAAAAAAGTTCCCAAATTTATCATTTCAGTCAAATAACTATCTACTCAACAGGTTTATTTTTAGTTAATAATGGCATGTATTGACTATTTCCATTGTAAATATCTTGAGAATGGTTGCTCGTAGCGATTTTTACCAAGAGATATTTTATACGTAAAAAATCACGGAAATGTATATTTTTTACTAAGCAGATTTATACAGGTACGTACGAAAGTTACTACCCTTCAAAACAGTTAAAACACATGTAGGTGGCGCCCCCAGCAAATAGGAGTTATATTGACATCAAAATCAAATTTTTCATGTCAAAAAACTCCCAGACATCAATTTTCATCCAAATATTGACGCTACTTCAGAAATTATTTGGAAAAAATCGAAATAAAATTGAAACATCTACACCCTGTATCTCCGAAACTAAGCATTTTAGGACATACATTTATACGAACTTTTTTACTTATTTTTACCTGCAGAATATGCTGCCGAAGTTTCCGCAATACAGTTCTGACCACCCAGTATATACTATAGATATAGTATTGTTGCGGACCGGTGTGGACTCGACCTAACCTAACTATATAGCCCGCCCTCGGATGACCTTAACATCGCATTAAAGAATAGACACCGTAATGATTCATTCGATGATTCGAGAAGAAACGAGTTCCACTGGAATGGAGAAGTACATACGAGAACAATCGAAACCTTCTCTATGCACCTAACGATCTATGGACTATTCTAGAGTTCTTTTAGCTGTAGGTATAAAAGCCGGCGGCTGTGGCCTAGAGAGAGCAGTTATAAATATACGAGTGCAGTTGACGCGCTAAAATTCAAAATAAATTCTTAGTTATAAATCGTTTGTAAATAGTTCTATAAGTCTTTTATCGTTATTGTTTTTGTTAATTAGTGTTAAATAAATAGTGTTTAAATAAATTGTGACTTTCTATCCACACGGAACCGACGAAAAACGTAACAGTATTTTATTTTTTAGTTCTGTGGAGGAGTGGAGATAAACCTACTGAAACTTTAGTACTTTCTCTTGGTTATGGCTATTTATTTACAAATTTCCGTTCAGACCAGGCACTCTGTTATTTTATAGGAAAACTTTTTCAATAGGCACTTCAAGAGACTTTTTAAAAGATATTTTCAAGAAATGAACCCTTCACCAAATAAAAAATGATATAAAAATCTACCAATATTAGAAATTCTTTACCATATTGTACTGCTATCCACCCAGCAAACAGTTGTGGTATTATGTATCCCCAAAAAAATGCTGATAATGCAACACTTTTATCCTTCCATTCAGGGTACGTCTAAAAATTCGAAATTTATTAAAATACATATTTCTTAGTGATGAGGAAATGCAAGACCAAAAGGTCTTGGTTTTGCAGTCTATAAGTTGTCTTGATCTTAATATTACTGTAAAACTCATGCAAGTTTTACATTTTTTAAATAGATTTTTAATACAATCACTGTCTACATAGAAATTCATCTTTAAATAATAGTTATTTTTTACACAAGAGGATAAAATGGTATTTTATCGTCTTTAGTGAATCGAATGAATCGAGTGAATTAATTTCGGGAAACGATAATGCAATTTTATTGTCGTGTATAAAATAATATTTTCTTCCATAGCGAATTACGTTTTAAAAAACATTCAGAAATTATTATTTCAAGGAATTTATTACGAGTAGAAAAAATATTGTGCTGGGTGGGCGTTGGTTTCTACGTAATTTGACAAATAAATAAAGCTGTCTTTTTAGTTGTCAGTTTTGAGTCAATATTTTTTTAATTATCTTTCGTGTCGATTGATGAATGAATTGGAGCCAGAAATAGCTCAAAACGAAATAAGTAAATTACCAACAGATATTCAGGCTGAGGCGACAAACGCCATATCCAAACTACTTCAATTTAAATCCCGAATAACTTATGAAAAGGAATACAAAAATTTTCAAAAATGGAAGCAATTAAAAAAAGATATAAAGTTTTTAACCTATCCTCGCTGTTAAAGTATCATTTACTCTATATACTCTTGCGGTTAAAGTACTACTTTATCTACTATTTTTGATAGATATAAGGCAATTTTAACAGTTGCTGTTTCGACATTTTTTTCTTCAAAAATTTTATGCAGAAGTTAGAAAAACTCTATGTGTAATAAATCAAAACAGTAATTTTTAATAAAGTAGTCAACTCCAAGTGTCATGTATGCCGGATAGTGCTTTTGGTCTTGGGTAAGTCTTTCACTGGTCGGTCTTGGTCTTGTAGACTGATGCCGAGTCTAGGTCTGTGTCCTGGTTTTTGTTCAAAACTAAGACCAGTCTCACTCATAGCTAAATTTTATGGAGATCTTAAGGGTTCATAAAAATTACTTACTGGTATATTTGGATTCCTGTTGGCTGACGGTGTTGTCATAGCCACAATAGCTACAGAGAATGATACTCTTATCGCAAAGGCTAGGAACATCATTATACACAAGATGATTGCTTGGCTGTGGCGCTTTCCAAAAGTTGGAGCTAAAAATATAGAGGAATATATTACATAATTTTTAATATTTTCAATATTTTTAGGCTCTGATATACAGGGTGGTCCGAATTGTATTTGGGAAAGTACGGCTGCATATTCTGCATATAAAAATAACTAAAATAGCGCGTACAATGTAAATGTATGTACTAAAATGCTTGGTTTCGAAGACACTAAACTTTTATTCCGATTTTTTCAAATTAATTTAAAACTAATGTCAATATTTTTCTATATTTAGAACGTATATACCCGCTATTTGTAATTGCATTTATTTCCATTATTTACCGTGTATACTGCAAAATATTGGTAAACAAATTAAAGAATGGCGATATCAGAAATTAGTCGATTCGAAATTAAATTAACAACGCCCCAAAATATAAACAAATATTTGCGTTTCATTTAATAAAGCCCACAGTGCTGGCGTAAAATGTAAATATACATGTATGTATAATCATTTGTATTAAATATTCCATTAATTTAAAGAATTTATATTTAGCCACTCCGATATATAAAAAGGTAATGATAAAAACTGTAATTTCTATTTATGTTTGTGGTCCCTATGCATACATAATAACATAATTATACAGAATAAAACCACAAAAACAATAAATATGACATCCATTTTTTTGGTAATAATTATTACTTTGATAAATATTAATAACTAGTTGAAGCCTGTGGGGCGCTATTCTGTAAAATCGTCGGTATCGGTAAGTTACGACAGCTCTCGATACGTATTTGTATACAGGGTTGTTCACCACATACGACACGGAGTATTGTAGCTAAACGATGAGATTTTTGCAAATTGTAAGTTTGGGGTTCGTTGAAGGACTATTAGAGCTACAATTTAAAAATATTTTTACAAGATACAGAGTGTCCCAAATAAATAAAAAATATCAAAGTTGTATTTTTTTAAATAGAACACCCTGTATATTATTACATTTTTAGTTTCTACGATTAAAATAAAGGTAAATTTGATTAAGGTTTATTATACTTAAACATTACGTTTTTGAAATATTTTCAATTTTGTGAAATTGCAGTAAAAATTTTAAAGCTTTATTTCTCCAAGGGTATCAATGTTTTTAATACTAAATATTTAATGAAGTTTATTTATTGATCAGTTATTGTGTTGCAATAATAAAAATAATACTACTTTATAGAGAGTGTCTAAAAATTTACTTTAAATAATTATTAACTTCAAACGGCAACAACTTCTTTAATTTAAATAGAATGCCCTGTATATTTTAGGAAATCAGATGCACAATTAAATTGTCTATCAAATTGTATTATACCATTTTTTACCTATCCCTTCAAGTTTTCGTATAAAATGCATTTTCTTATAATTTAGACCTCATTTATCAATATATCAATGGAATATTGACATTTTAGATTGTTTTTAAAGCAACAAATGTACAAAATGTACAGACTAGTAATATTATCGTTTTTAGCAAAACGATAATATTACTAGCCCATTTGTATGCAAAAAGAAAACTATTTAAATCTTTATAAAAGAGTATACCATTAATTAAATATAACACCATTATTTGCGCCCATATACTAATTAATTACATACTTAATTGTGTTCGTTATTAAATTATTATAAATAAATGTGGATTTGAGTCAGAAATCAATATAATAATAAGTTATCAAATTAAAGTCTCTGTAGTTATAAATAAGCATTTATTAAAAAATGAAATATCATTTTTAAGGTGTTACTTTTTATCACACTGTCTAATGCCCATACAAAATTCAGTTTTTTAGTATTTGGAGCAATTATTATTAATCAAAGCAAACAGTCAGTTAATGTTGTTTGAATACTGGAATCATATTAACTGATCCTCTTTAACAAATATTTAAACAGTTTTTTTTTATTTTTTAATGAAATAAACGAATTATATCGACAATATTAGTATCTGTACTCTGTAAAATTTGGTACATCTTTAAAAATAATCTAAAATGTCAATAGTCCATGGGTATATTGGTAAATAAGTTCTAAATTACAAGAAAATGCATTTTCTACGGAAACTTAAAGAGATAGGTAAAAAATGGTATAATATAATTTGATAGACAATTAAATTGTGCATCTGATTCTCGTAAAATATACAGGGTGTTCCATTTAAATTAAACAAGTTATTGCCGTTTGAATCTAATAATTATTTAAAATAAATTTTATAATGTAGTTTGAATACTGGAATCATATTAATTGATCCTCTTTAACAAATATTTTAACAGTTTTTTTTATTTTTTAATGAAATAAACGAATTATATCGACAATATTAGTATCTGTACTCTTTAAAAATTTGGTACATCTTTAAAAATAATCTAAAATGTCAATAGTCCATGGGTATATTGATAAATAAGTTCTAAATTACAAGAAAATGCATTTTCTACGAAAACTTAAAGAGATAGGTAAAAAATGGTATAATATAATTTGATAGACAATTAAATTGTGCTGATTCTGGTAAAATATACAGGGTGTTCCATTTAAATTAAACAAGTTATTGCCGTTTGAATCTAATAATTATTTAAAATAAATTTTTAGACACTCTGTATAAGGTAGTATTATTTTTATTATTGCAACACAATAACTGATCAGTAAATAAACTTCAGTAAATATTTAGTATTAAAAACTTTGATACCCTTGGAGAAATGAAGCCTTAAAATTTTTACTGCAATTTCACAAAATTGAAAATATTTCAAAAACGGTAAGGTTTAAGTATAATAAACCTTAATCAAATTTACCTTTATTTTAATCGTAGAAACTAAAAATGTAATAATATACAGGGTGTTCCATTTAAAAAAATACAACTTTGATATTTTTTACTTATTTGGGACACTCTGTATCTTGTAAAATTATTTTTAAATTGTACCTCTAATATTCCTTCATCGAACCCAAAACTTACAATTTGTAAAAATCTTATAGTTTAGCTACAATACTCCGTGTCGTATGTGGTGAACAACCCTGTATAGTAAAAATGTGTTAATTGTTGTTGTCATAGTTACCAATCGGTCCTATGGCAGATATCGCAAATTTGTACCGACGAAAATCGGTATCTCTACCGTGCCCTTGTTAGCCTCACGGTAGAGATACCCTGGCGCAATCGTCACGACATCAACATCGGAAAAAAAAACTTTATAATTTTTTTAATTAAATGAAAAACAAAAAATCCGCCGACGACAGTTTTTAGAAGAGCCAACTAGCTATCTTTTAGTAAAAAAAGCACTAGAGCAAGTCGTTACTTCAGGAGAGACGACACAGATACACATTAGCATTTTATATACAGCCCCATCGAAAACGTTACGCAAGGCATAACAGCTAGGGTATTTTTTTTTCAAAAAATCCAAAAACACGTCAATTTTGTTTGTCAGGAGGACAACTTTTGCCCCAAAAATGATTGCAAAATCTTCCACCCTCTAAGCGGGGGTGTCATCCCCCAACTTTTTTTCAAATGGGAAGGGGGGTCAAGTGGTACCGCAATGAAAAGGGCTTTTTATTCCCTATACTTTCCCGCTTCGTTTTTGAAAATCGGTCGAGTCATTGAGAAAATATGAAGGATTGAAATTTGAAAAGTTTATTTAAACATTTATCAGAGTAAATGATAAGAATAAATTCCTTCGATCAATTTGAGGTTTTTTCTTATTATTTCTAGATGTTTACGCATTTTTTTCACTTGCCACGAGGTTGAACGATCAGGTGCGGTAGTTGCTAGATAGCTGTTCTGTGACTTGTGCGTTGAAGTTCTTCTCAATATCGTTAAACTGACACAAAATAGAATTTCCAAAAATACCAGCCCAGACGTTCAATTTCTGAGGGTTTTGTGTGTGCACCTCGTGAAAAATCCCTCAGTCCAGTGCCGACAGTTATGCCGGTTAACTACACCGTTCAAAAAGAGAGTACACTCATCCGGAAAACACACATTAAATAGGAAATTATTATCATTCGCCACTCGTTCACTTACAGTTTCACAAAACTGCAAGCGACGATCAAAATCGTCTTCGTTGAGTTCTGGTACCAACTAAATTTTGTACGGGTGGAACTTGTGTTTTTATAATATCCTTTGGACACTGGTACGATTCACGCCTACTAATTCTTGTACTCAGCGTACTATCCATGGTAACTTGGCCCAATACGAATACCTCCATAGCTTTATTTACTACAGGGTTTTCCCTCTGCCTCTTTTTATTCATAACGGAACCAGTTTCGTGAAATTTTGCTACTAACTCGCGAACAATTTTGCCATAAAGGTGTTTTTCAGGATGACATTCATTGAATATCTGCGAAACCCGATTGCTACATTCAATATTTTTAAAATAAAGTTCGATTATTTCCACTTTTTCTCCAAGTGAGTACACCATAATTATTAAAAAGTTTAACGATATTGAGAAGAATATCAACGCATAAGTCACAGAACAGCTATCTAGCAACTACCGCACCTGATCGTTCAACCTTGCGGCAAGTGAAAAAATGCGGAAACATCTAAAAATAAAAAGAAAAAACAGCAAATTGGTCGAAGGAATTTATCCTTATTATTTACTCTGATAAATGTTTAAATAAACTTTTCAAATTTCAATCCTTCATATTTTCTCAATGACTCGACCGATTTTCAAAAACGAAGCGGGAAAGTATAGAGAATAAAAAACTCTTTTCATTGCGGTACCACTTGACCCCCCTTCCCATTTGAAAAAAGTTGGGGGATGACACCTCCGCTTAGAGGGTTGAAGATTTTGCAATCATTTTTGGGGCAAAAGTTGTCCCCTAACAAACAAAATTGACGTGTTTTTGAATTTTCTGAAAAAAAAAATACCCTGGCCTTTATGCCTTGCGGAACGTTTTCAATGGGCCACCCTGTATGTAGATTAATGTATTATGTTTTTTATATTGATTTAGTTTTTTATAATTCAGAGAATGACACTAAATATTATGTAACAAGAATGCTAAGTTGAGAGAAACACTATGTTCGATTTAGTTAGTTATGAACAGGCGATTGAGAATGTCGGGTCGGTCTTATGTAATACTGAGTACTACGACGGAACAAAGGAGCTACGAAGGAACTCCAGAAGTACCACAAAAGTTTAAAAAGTGTTCTATGCCATGTTGTGTGTGAATCCATAAGTTCTGGAGAACGAAATTAAACCATAAAGCAACAAGTCCAGCAGTGTTAGTAAATAAAAAGTATGATACGAGTACTCTGATAAATGTTTGGAAGTTGACTATTACGTAAAAAACCTTTGGAAAAATAACACACCTTCTATTTCAAAATGGAAAAAGCCAGGGCTGTTACGATGGGGAAGAAAATAAAACTTTGGAGGATATATTTGTATAAGATATCAATAATTAAGTTATTAATATAAAAGTTTAAATATCTCAGGCAGGTATAATTTTACATTGTGAGTATGTGATAACAAATATTAATCTTAATTTGCGCAAACCAAACTGCACCTTTTTTTCGGTCTGGTACCTTTTAGGTACATAAAATTTTAAAATTGTCTATACAGAATTGAGAAGAGGAACACTTATAATGACATTTTCCAACGAAAAAAATTGCGGATAGTCCATAAATAACACGAAAAACAACCCCCCCCCCCCCAAAAAAAAATGTTGAAACCAAAGCAATCAAAACTCGGTTACGGCGAACGCTTTTAGCATTGTGATCCTCTTCTCAACCTTTAACACAGATCAAAATATAATATCTATTCTTATCAACTTAATATCGCTACCGCTATTTATTCAAAATTAATCATCATCATCATCATCAGTTAGCTTATACCGTCCACTGCTGAACAAAAGCCTCCCTTAACTCTAGCCATTTCCTTCTATTTTGTGCCACTTGAATCCAGTTTCCAGCCACCCTCTTAATGTCATCTGTCCATCGACTAGGAAGTCGTCCTCTGCTTCTATAGGCCTCGTGTCTCGGTCTCCATTCCACAAGTCTCTTTGTCCACCGTCCATCTGTCATCCTAGCCACATGTCCTGCCCAATTCCATTTAAGATGTAAGACAGATATCACCGCATCTCTTACTCCTGTTCGATTTCGTATTGTATGATTGGGTATTTTATCTCTGAGTGTAACTCCCAACATAGACCTTTCCATTTTCCGTTGCATAACCTGTATTCTATGTATGTTCTTTTTTGTCAAAGTAAGCGTTTCAGCTCCATACCCCTGATTTATTACCTTTCGGATGTCGGTTCTGATCCCCTGCTGTTTTGATGTGTAAAGTTCTTGATAGAAAAGTTTAATAGAGTGTAGGATTTCCTGTTTGTCTGTTACTATGTTGCCGTGCATATCCTTGATCTTTTGTATTTCTTTTCTTCTCATTATACTATTTCTCAATATCTTCAAACTTTGATTCTTCTCTATGACGTTCCTAATTTTTTCCGTATTCTGTTGCCTCCTATGCTTTCTGATTTCTTTGGATATCTCTCTGTTTAAGTTTTTCTGTTTTTTTTTTCTCTCTTTGGATATCTCTCTGTCAAAATTAATAAGAAAGTATAATTAAAAGAAAATCCCGATTATCAATATTTCATTGTTACCGTCAGCGATATGCGCAGACGCGAGCAAAAGACAAAAAATAAACTAATCCTGCGTGTTCTTTGTCACTCTTATTAAACTTAATAGAGAAAGCTCTATTCTAACCTCAAATTTGGTCAAAAAATAAATAATTTTATTGAAGGGATCTCACACATTTAGCCGACGATCCGTACTTAAAACGTTAAAACATTAAATGTAGAACATAAATATTAATATCAAATTTACATCTTCAAGATTGGCAAAATACCTAAAAGGTACCATCACCCCTTTTTTCTTCTTCTTCTTCTTCTTTTAGAAGGCGTATCGCCTGTTTAGTTCCGGTTTCCTCCTCGTCTAAACAACTCTTGCGAGGTTGACTGCCAATTGTCTTGCCAACGTTTAGGTGGTCGTCCAGTAGGTCTTCTGCCATGGGGTACGTTGTTGCGAATTATTATGGCCATTCTGTCGGGGCCCATTCTATTGACATGCTGGTTCCATTCTCTTCTTCTCTGCCTTATCCATCTGACAACGTCGTTTGTTTGGCACTTTTCTCTTATGTCTACATTTCTCTGTCTGTCCCTCAATGTGTATCCAGTTATCATTCTTAAGGTCTTCATTTCAGTAGTTCGTAGGATTCTCTTTGTTACTGATGTTTCAGCTCTGGTTTCCGCACCATATGTCATCACTGGTCGTATGCAGGTTTTGTATATTCTTGACTTACATTCTGTACTCAAATGTTTGTTTTTCCATATGGGATATTTAAGATGTCCTGATATTGCGGCAGCTTTATTGGCTTGTTTCCTTACTTCTTCTTCCAGGAATCCTGAGCTTGTAATTTTGCATCCGAGGTATTCGAATGACATTATCTGATCAATAGTTTTGTTTTTTATTACCAATTTGCACCGTAGAGGCTCCTTTGTAATGGTCATGCATTTGGTCTTATTTGTGGAAATTTGCATGTTAAGTTTTTCTGCCTGTCTGTTAAAAGCTTGTAGCATTCTTTGGAGGTCGTCCTCTGACTCTGCATAAGTACTGCGTCATCGGCATAGCAAAATATGTTTACTTTATGCATTCCCATTCGATATCCTAATCCAGTATTCTTGACGGTTTTTATTACTTGATCCATGATTGTGTTGAATAACAGAGGGCTGAGGCTGTCGCCTTGGCGAATACCAGTTGTAGTTCGAAGATGCTGCGTTAAGGTAAAGTTTGTTCTTATTTGGGTTGTTGTGTTTGTGTTACCATCACCCCTTTTTTATGACTGATATTTATTTATTGCATAGTAATGATTAAATTATTCACTTTTGAAAATTTAGCGTTTTATCGTCAATTTGTAATTTAGTGACATCTTTGAAAATGCTAGAATCTCTACAACTGTATATAAATTATTAGTAATTTTCGTCTAAAATTATTTAGTTGGAACTGTCAATCAAAATCTTAAAAGGGAGAAAAATAAATTATATACTTCTAACTTGTCCAATTATAAGTATTTTTAATTACAGTCTAAATTTAGTGATATATACTTATAAATAACGTAATAACCATGTTATTCAAATGTACACGATGGAAGAAAATTATACTAAAATAGACTGGTTACGATAGTGGTAAATATATTTTTGTTGTAATTCTAAAAATATTTTACAAAGAGAATATTTTAATATAGATCTTTTTATAAATTTTAAAATAAAATCTAACCTAACCAATCATTATATTATTATCTATAATTCAAAAGTTGTTCTATAGAAAATTACAAGCTTGCACCTTATTAAGGGGCACACGACATCTTCGTATTTTATGAATAAATTATTAAACATTAGAATATTTTCTGTTAATAAAGTTTTTGATTATAAACTATTTTTACACAGGGTATCAATTATACGGGGTGAATCTTTAATAAGTGCATATATTTTCAGGGCTGGTAGATCTCGATAAATGAAACATATTTTTCTCTTTATCGTTTTTCAAAAAGTCCAGAATAACCGAGTTATTTTACTTCGAAAATTAAAAAAAAAAGATTTTTGACTTAAATTTTGAGACTTACTAGATCTCTCCCCCCCCCCCTTTTGTGAGTTTTCTTTCCTGTAAATTTAATATACTACCTATATTGTAATATTATCAAGATATTATGTTTTTAGCCGACCATACCAACAGGTATGGTCTCGGGTATGGTAGGCTAAGATCGACATGGGATATGGGAGTGGGTTAAACATTTTAAAAAATCGAAACTCCAAAATTACAGTAGCTAGCGAAACGCGGTTTTCAATTTAAGATTAGGAATAATAAAAAATGTCTATACCTATGTGGCGGATTCATCTATCCAAAAAAATCCTTATGGGTTTTTCGCCACTGCACTGCAAGAAAAATCTACAAAATAAAATAGTTATTTCCTGTAAACACTTCTGGCGTTAAACCTAAACGGACGCTGCTTGTCAGAAGTTGTGTTTACAGTAATAAAAATTTGCCTAACAGAAAAAAAAATGCTTAACGTTTCGGAAAGTTTTCTCTTTCCGTCGTCGGAAGCAAAAAAATATAAAGAATCAAGAAAAAAACTATTTAAAATATTTAAATTGAACTATTCGAGAACACTTTACTTTTGAAAACAGATACGTCTACAAGAAATCGTTGACGTTCTGTTAAAATGACATTATATTAAGTTACACTTCAAAATTAACAATTACTACCTGATAATTACTTAATAAGGTAAAACCAAAAAGCCCAAACTTTCTGTATGATTATTTTTAAATTTCATGTATGTTATGTTTATTTATGTAATGTTCTTTAAAATCAAAGAAGCGATTGCCATACATTACTAACATCTACAGATGCACGAGCAATACATTTATTTTTATTAGATTGAATTAAAAAAGTCTCTTTTATTTTTCTTTTAGAGGCTATCGCTTCTTTCATTATAATTTTGGCGTTATTAAAATTTATTCTGTGCCCTGTGTCCCATGAATGCTGACAAATCTTAGATTTGTGAAAATCTCCCTTTCTTAAATAATCTTTATTTTCTTTAATTCTAACATTTAAGGGTCTAGATGTTTCACCATTTATTAGGAATAATATTTGCAACAAAATTTGTAATAACATCAAAATCAGTCAAAGCCGCAGTTTTAGAGATAAAAAAAATCGGTAAAATTCCTTTACTTTGAAACTAAAAGAACTGCCTACCAACTTTTTACTAACATATTTTAGTATGGGCGGCTATACGTGCCTCCCGGCGCCAATTTTTTTAAGTAAAAATATTTTTTTTTTAAAAAATTCCAAATATTTCCAAAAAAATGCAAAAAAAAGCTTATAGGTGTGTTCCTGAAGCCAAATAATTATACCACTCCTAAAAATAATTGCACTTATTTCTTAAGTCTCATCCTGTATTCTAAATTCGTAATATTTTTGTGAGACATTTTAGGGATACCCTGTATAGCGAGAACGGCACATTTAATTAAGGGTGTGTTGTATGGTATTTAACGAAGCACTTATGGCTGGATTCGTCAGGCGTATTTTGAAATTTAAATTAAGCTAGTGTGTTCAGTTTGCTATCGAAAATTATGTTACGTTCCACAGAACGTAGAAGAATCAACAAAACTTGTTTCGCATGTAGGTACTTTTGTTAAATAAACTATTGTTCTGTATAATCTGCTTTTCTCAGGTAAAATAAATAGTTTAATTAAATACAATGCTTTATAGAATGAACAGTAGATACAGGGTGGTTCACGGCCATGGTATTTTAGACGTTAGAACCGGTAAATACTTTTTTTTTAAATTTGGATTTTTGCATAAAGGCGCTTATCAATGCATTGTTGCCGCTTCATACTAAAAGTGGTAGCATATTTGTTATTTTAAATGGAACGGCTGTTATATTATTACATTTTTTGAATCTACTTTCAGCTCTGATAATTTTTCTATTATGTTAACCTATACCAATCTAAAATAGTTTTCGAAAAGTCATTTCCGGTGAAACCGGTTAAAACTATTTTGCCTGCAGAAAAACTCTCTTAACTCAAGAAAACTGGTTCTCTTGAAAAAATCGAAAATTTCTCTTAAATCTATTTTCATTCAACTAAGTGCAAGTTACTTTGTTTTAAGATAATAAGAAAAATACGCTAGTAAGTACTTCATTCAAGAAACATGGTCATTTTTCCAATAGCTAAATACTCTTTTGATGAAAAATAATAACAACATGCAAAGACGATGACGAAGGGCGGTATATACAATCAGTCGGCAGTCCGATCAGTCGTACATCATAGTACGCACGGGTTTTGTTGCCTGGAATTTTCCACTTGGAATTTTGCATAATTTGCTTTTTAAACGCATACCGTATAACAAATTTAGTGATCGTTATTAACATGCATTTGTCATTTTTTATGGACAAATTTTAGGATATATGGATTTTTTAAAGGAGTTTCTGAAAAAATGGAAATTAGAGCATTTATTTGCTATATTTGAAGGTAAGAGACATTTACCTAATGCACCTGTTTAGATTAAGCATGTGTGACTATAGATAGAATAAGAATATAGGTATCGATTTTTTTATGCAAATAATTACAAAAATTTTAGAATTTCAAGTCGTCGTATTAAAAAATTCAAAACGTGACCAAAGCTTATAATTTTAATAATTTATTTCCTTTACTTTGATTAATCGTGATGTAACATTTCTTTGTAATTTGTAGAGTGATGAACCACCCCAAAAAATACCAAGGAGTGAAGAAGCAGAAATAACTACTATCGAAGAAAACAGTATCACTTTACTTACTACAGACCAGGAAAACCTAAATTTATCAGAAAATAATATACCTCGTAATATGATGTTTAGACTTCGCTTAGATCAAAATGAATTTTAGTTGAGTCAATAGTATTCGCTATTTTTTTAAGAAAAATGTCTCTTTAATCAAGAAATGGTCACTTTTCAATCAAGAATTTTTGCATGAATCAAAGAGACTATTGTTCTTGTAGCAAGAACTTCTTTGCATATTCATTTTGGGTCAAGAGTAAAATACTTTGGACAGATAGATTCTTCTATTCTCTAAAGAAATTTTTTAAAGCTTATAAAAAGATAGTTAATGCTTTGGGCAAAGAAACGTCTTTCTTGGCCCTATTGAACAGCGCCAATCTTTTGGGTCAAAGTCATATTCATTTCGACTGAGAGATCCTTTTTTTCAGTGCACCTGTTTTATTTTTTATCTCAAAAACTATTATTAGAGAGATTGGTTTAGATTAATATAATAGAAAAAATTATCAGATATGAAAGTAGTTTACGCTATTTACGTAGGAATCTGCATGGCACCTTAAAAAGAAGATATGAACTTCCCTTATTTTGACTTCTCTCAAATAAATCTACATAAAACCCTTTATATAACCGGGAAACAAAGACAAGACAATTTCCTTAGCGAGCGATCTAACAGGACTAGCGCCGACGTCTCTCCGATAACACTTCATCTGTTCTCGCGCGCGATCCCGAAGAAGAAAAAAACCCGAAAGCCGCGTAAACCTATCAGAATCCTTAGATTTTACAGGAAAAGCCGGCAGAGGATTCGCCGTCAGCTCTTAATCTAATAAAATATCGAATAAATACCGTTCGCGGCGCTGAGCCCGTCTATTTTTCTTGCTGATAGGTGTACGAAGCCGCTATTCATCTAACCAAAGCCTTACTGCGCTCTATACGAAGGCTCTTTTTCACCGAGAATGTCTTTAAACATGTGTAATACGGTGGCGGGAAAAGATTCTCCATCAGATAATTAAGTTTTTCGAGAATTTTTTTAGAACGAGTCTTAAATAAGTGCAAATATTTTTAGGGGTATTATTATTTTTAGTATAAAATAAAATATATAAAAAAAATTCAAAATTTAAATTTTTTTAAAAAAATATTTGTATTTTTTTAGTTTTTAGTTAAAAAACGTAGTTTCATATACCGGGTGCGTCTCAAAAGTGGCTCACCCCTATAACTTTTTGATTTTTTTCAGTTAAAAAAACGAGGTTTGGTGTGTTAGTATATGACATAAATTAGGATTGATTGACATATTTAATTGTTTTCGATTATTTCCGGTTTCACCGGCACCCTCGGTATTTTTTTACTTTATTCGATAGAAAATGACACTATGTCAAAAGTTGACATATGATATGTCATTCGATTCAGAGTGTCATTTTCTATCGAATAAAGTAAAAAAAATACCGAGGGTGCCATTTAAAAATTAAAAGTTGTAGTCATTTCAGGTGAAACCGAAAGATCCAGTGGTTCTCAAAATTTAAGCGAATTTTTTTTAGACGTCACAAAAGTAGGTATATTTTTGCGACGTGATTGACAATAAAAAAAGTCATTTTAACGCCTAGGCATAAAAGTAAAGCACTTTTACGCCTAAGCATAAAAGTAAGAAAATATATTATTAACATAAAGTGTCAAATTCAACGAGCGAACCATAGTTTCTCGATATACAGGGTGGTCCGAACTGTATTCCGGAAACTTCGGCAGCATATTCTGCAGGTAAAAATAAGTAAAAAAGTTCGTATAAATGTATGTCCTAAAATACTTAGTTTCGGAGATACAGGGTGTAGAAGTTTCATTTTTATTTCGATTTTTCTTAAATAATTTCTGAAGTAACATCACTATCTGGATGAAAATTGGTGTCTGAGAGTTTTGTGACATGAGAAATTTGATTTTGATGTCAATATGACTCCTACTAGTAGAGGGCGCCACCTACGTGTGTTTTAACTGTTTTGAAACGTAATAACTTCTTGTCCGTACCTGTATAAAACTACCGAGCGAAAAAATATACATCTCTGTGATTTTCTACGTAAAAAATATCTCTTTGCAAAAATCGCTGCGAGCAACCGTTCTTAAGATATTTAGAATGGAAATAGTAAATACATGTCATTATTGACGTAAAATAAATACATTAGTATATATAGTTATTTCGCTGAAATAATAAATTTGGGAAATTTTAATTTTTTTAAATTAATCATAAATTTTTTTGCAAAAAATGATGATATAACAGTTTCTGTTGAACATTTGGCACAAAAACATTTCAAATTTACGATTTGAGTCTAATAACTATTTAGTCAACATCTTTAATTTATGTCAATGATGACAGGTATTGATAATTTCTATTCCAAATATCTCGAAAACCATTACTCGTAACAGTTTTTACCAAGAGACCTTTTTCACGTAAAAAACATTATAAATGTATATTTTTTTATTCAGTAGTTTTCTACAGGTACGGACGAAAAGTTATTATTCTTCAAACCAGTTAAAACATATGTAGGTTGCGCCCTCTACTAGTAGGAGTCATATTGACATCAAAGTCAAATTTCTCATTGCTGAAGTTTCCGGAATACAGTTCGGACCACCCTGTATATCGAGAAACTATGGTTCGCTCGTTGAATTTGACACTTTATGTTAATAATATATTTTCTTACTTTTATGCTTAGGCGTAAAAGTGCTTTACTTTTATGCCTAGGCGTTAAAATGACTTTTTTTATTGTCAATCACGTCGCAAAAATATACCTACTTTTGTGACGTCTACACCCTGTATTTCCGAAACTAAGCATTTTAGGACATACATTTATACGAACTTTTTTACTTATTTTTATCTGCAGAATATGTTGCCGAAGTTTCTGAAATACAATTCGGACCACCCTGTATAATTACACACAAGGTATGACTTAAATCTTTTTATGTTATTTGGAACGTTTGAAATTGATTAAAAAGTTAAAAGGATATTCTTTGAATTTATCATTTCATTTGGAGGTGATTCTGCCTAAATTTGTATACTATAGATTATTTTCATATACAGGGTGAGCCTTAAATAAGTGCAAATATTTTCAGGGCTGGCAGATCTCGATAAAAGAAATATATTTTCTCTAAACCGTTTTTCAAATAAGTCTAAAATAACCGAGATATTTTACTTTGAAAATTTCCAAAAAAATTGTTTTTTTGTTTAAATTTTGAGAACCTACAACCACTGGATGGACCTTCTTGTAAATTTAATCCGCTACCTATGTTGCCATATTATAAAGATATTATGTTTTTTAACTAAAAATTTTAAAAAAATTTCAATTTTTTTTCAAAAAATCAAAATTTCAAAAAAAAATTGGTATTTTTCTACATTATTCGATAGAAAATGACATTCTGAATAGAATGACATATCATATGTAATCTTGACATTTTTGCTTAAAACAAAATTGTATTTAAATTTCAATCTAGAGTGCCATGGCTGTGTTAAAACATTAATTTTTAATCAAGGAGCCTTGGAGAAAAATATATTTGATCGTCTAATGCTTTTAGTGTCTTGTCCTGGTCGGTTAAAAGATGCTCTAATTATTGTATTTTTAATAATATCTCAATTTTTTCAAATGGAACGAGGGTGGCTCATCAGCATATTAAAAAAAGATTTTTTTTAAGAATAATTTGGTACCACACACTTGGTATTTCGAGTCAAATTGTCGTTACGAATCGCATGTTACAATTTCAAATAAACCATATTCAAAAATGTCAAAAGTTGACATATGATATGTCATTCTATTCAGGGTGTCATTTTCTATCGAATAAAGTATCTAAATACCAAGGGTGCCATTAACAGGTGAAACAGGAAGTGACCAAAAACAATTAAATACGTCAATGTAATCCTAAGCATATGAAATCTCGTTTTTTATCTGAAAAAATAAAAAAGTTTTAGGTGTGAGTTACTTTTGAGACGCACCCGGTATATTTAAATTTTTGGTTTTATATTTTTTCATAAATCATATTTGTTTTACGCAACTTGATGGTCTATTATTCTCACTTTGATACTTTAGTTTTGGCGATATATTGGTTATACTAGTACCACAAAATAATAGGTACCTACTTATTTATTTGTATTATGTGTCGTTTAACTCAATTTTTCCAACTTCTCACAATTTTTAATATTAGAAAAACATATGATATAATTTAAATCAAAAATTAATACCAAAATCACAAAAATTTACACCAACCAGACTCTATCTGTAACACTATTTATTTTTTATTGTTCTGTTTCCCACGTTGCTTTTCAAAAAATATAATGTTTTGGTAATTATTGGGAAAATTGGAAATCGTCTGATTTTCACCAAAATAGGGTGTATTATTTTGAGGTCGTAGATTACGAATCTGAACTTTTTTCTTGGCGGTCTCTTTCAGAAAAACGGAAATTTATTTCAACATTGATTTTTTCTTTATTTAGGCCCTATAAAGTAATAATTTAACTATATTTTCATTATATTATAGTTTATCTAAAAGCCACACTTGATTGGGGATCGAAAAATGTCCAAAATTTTACTGCAAAACACTTTTCTTAACAAAAAACAAAGGAAATTGAGACCAGATGGAAGTTTGACATTTGCTATATCCTTCTTTCTCTCTCCTATGTAATGAGAGAGACAAATACATTCTAGAACTAATCTAAAAATTTGAAAATTTACAACGTTGCAATATCCTCTATTTTTTCGGGTGATTAGGGATTTTAAATAAATTACCTATTATGAGATCGACAATAATTAAATATACCTACCCATATCCACAAAGTCACGCAGAGTTTTGATTGCATTGGTTTCAACTTCTAGGCGGAGGGGGTTAATCTTTTTTTTTGTTATATTATATTTATAACCACGAAGTTGCACGAAAGAGTTTTGATTGCATTGGTTTTAACTTCTTTGCGGAGGGGGTTAATCTTTTTTTGATATAAGTAATATAACAAAAGATTAACACCCTCCGCATGGAAGCTGTAACGAATGCAATCAAAACTCTTTCGTGCAACTTCGTGGTTATAAACAGTCAGATCTCGTAGGTAAAATAGCAATTATGGGAAGGAGCCGTTCTTCTGGCGAGCGCCTTTCGTAATCCCAGAATGAGCGAAAAAAGCACGCTAAATTTAGGTTTAGCATTGGCAACGTTGCTTTAAATGCCAGAAACACATAACCCAACATTTTCAGATTGTTTACAAATTTATTTTAGCAAATTTTCCTCTATTGTGCATAGAATTGGTTTAAAAAGTAACCGAAAATAGCAAGAACATCATTATTTATTGAATACCTAACAAAATATGTGCTAGAAAACCTTAAAAATATGAGAAATTAAGAAAAATTCGATGTTGAAATAATTTTCCGTTTTTCTGAAAAACGGTAAGAGACCGCCAAGAAAAAAGTGCAGATTCGTAATCTACGACCTCAAAATAGGGTGTATGCCAATTTTGGTGAAAATCTGACCATTTCCAGTTTTCCCAATAATTACCAATGTTCTCATATTTAATTATAAGATGAAAGCACCCTGTATTCCTTAGAAATATCTACGTTCCTCCACTCCAAGCAGCTCATTTAAAACCATTCATAAAATCGGTTAATTAATAATAAAGCCTAAAGTAACTCTTCGATGGTATACTGCCTCCGTAACTCCTCACTTTAAAACCGAAGGGCGGTTTTATATTAGGAGAGGCAAGGGAAGAGACTGTTAAACAACACCTCGCTAGTGCCTCTCTTAACCCTTAGGGGCTGAACGAAGAGACGAGTTATTATATAGCAGAATATTTCCACTAAATTTCATGTACTCTATCAATAGGGGAGGGTAGATACAGGATGTCACTATCTCAGTTTGCGTTACGTGTTCTTGGAGATCTATCTGTATAAACCTATATGATTTGTTTTGTGGTTTTTAATGTTTTATAAGAGATTTTTTTATTTTAACATTAGTTCTATTTTTCCTTCAGATTTCATTGAGGTTTTTGGTATACTTCATTAGAGAACATTTTTTTTTTCGAGTTTTAAGAATATATTACACGTGCACAATATATTCTTTTTAATCTTTTATTTAGATTTTACAAAAATACGTAAATATAACGGTTGCGTCTCAAAAGTGGCTCACTTCTATACATTTTTTATTTTTTTAGATAAAAAATCGAGATTTAGTATGTTAGTATATGACATAAATTAGGATTGATTGACGTATTCAATTTTTTTCGGTCACTTCCTGTTTCACCGGAAATAACTACAACTTTTGATTTTTAAATGGCACCTTCGGTATTTTTTACTTTATTCGATAGAAAATTACACTCTGAATAGAATGACATATCATATGTTAATTTTTGATATTGTTACTTAAAAAAATCGTATTTTAAATTTAAATCTAGTGTGGCATGGCTGTGTTTAAAACACTAATTTTTAATCAAGGAGCATTGGAAAAATAAATTTAATCGTCTAATGTGAATAATCTCTTCGTGTCCTGTCCTGGCCGGCCGGTTAAAAGATGCCCAAATCGTATTTTTAATCATATGTCAATTTTTTGAAATGGAATGAGGGTGGGTCATTAACATATTTGGAAAAAGCATGTTTTTACGAATAAATTGATATTACGACATTCGTCATCTCCCGCTTCTCAACTTCCACAGATTTCTGTCTATCCAGTCTTCTTCCTGGAAGAAGACTACGCTCTCCTTCCATCTTCGAGGTGGTCTTCCACGTTTCCGCCTTTCGCTTGGTGTCCATGAATGAATTCGTTGGAAGTGTCCGTACCAACTTAGTATTTTGCCATCAATGGCGTCGAGAATCGTTTCTTTTTGTCCTATAATTTCTGGTATTTTTTGATTTGAGATGTGTTCCAGTCTTGAAATGCTTATTCGCCAAAAATCCATTTCAAGAGACAGCAACTTATTTTTCTCTACTTTGTTTGGCTCCCACGTTTCAGCGCCATAAGTGGTAATGCTCTCTACAATGGCTTTATAAAGTAGAATTTTTTTTTTGGGAAATTTTGTCACTCCACAACAACGAGTTAAGTTGACCGATAACTCTTTTTTCCTTAACCAACTTTATTTGCAATATCTTGAGTGCTTTTTCCATTTATTGTAAAAGTGACGCCCAAGTATTTAAATGTACAGACATTTTTAATTGTACCGATTCCTACATCCAAATCCTCACGTTCGTCATCACCCACTACCATGTACTCCGTCTTCTTTGTGTTTATTGTTAGTCCCCATTTCAAATATTCATCATGCAGTTTTCTAAACATATAACTCGAGTCGTCTCTGTCTCCCGCTATTAAGATCTGGTCGTCGGCAAAGAGTAAGGTATATAAAGTGTCTTTTCCTACTGGGATTCCCGTTCCACGGCATTTCATCTTCCAACACTTTAGTACTTCCTCCAAATATACTTTAAATAAAGTTGGTGCTAATGAACACCCTTGTCTTAAGCCCTTATTCACAAGAAATTCTTGGGAAATATTGTTTCCAAGTTTAACTGTGCTACTGAAACCCTCGTATAATTTTCTTGTTGCTTGGACATACCAACTACTGATACCAAACTGTTGCATTGACACCCACAACTTACTTAGTGGGACTGTGTCGGATGCCTTCTGTAGATCAATAAATGTCAAGTGGACCGTCCTTCCCTTTTCTAGCCTTTTTTCGATTAGATGCTTAAGAGTGAAAATGCCATCCATTTTGAAAATCAACCATTTTGCTCTTCCGATTCCGTTATTTGTGCTTCTATCTTATGTTTTAGTACTTTGCCATAGAGTCGAGCAACAGTACAAATACTATTACTGTACTATTACGTACTCTACTATTACGAAAACTATAGAGGAATTAGTGTCATTTGTACGAATAAATTGATACCACTTGGTATTTCGAGTCCATAAACCCCATATTACAATTTCGAATAAACCATATCCGAAAATATCAAAAGTTGACATGTGATAGGTTATTCTATTCAAAGTGTCATTTTCTATCGAATAAAGTAAAAAAATATCCAGGGTACTATTAAAAAATCAAAAGTTGCGTTAATCAAAATTAATAATAACCATCTATGAAAGAATGAAATCGAAATTATATTATAGAAACACCTTTTTGGTCAGCCATATTAATAATATAAGAAAAAAATTCAATCATATTTTCATGTTTTTTTTTAATTCTTTCTAAAACGCTATGGAAATTTGGAAAAGTATAAACGGGATTAACCATTTTAGAACAAGCAAAAATTTTAATGAAGAATATATTTTTGTCAAAATTTCAATAATAAAAAAGTTTTTCTTCTAGTAAAGAAAATCCGGGGATATACTGTATATAAATATCAAATGTTGATTTTTATATGCAAAAAAATAAAAAATTTAAAGATGAGCCGTTTTTCAAAAACATCCAGTATTTTCCGAAAAAAATTATAGATTCAGCTTATTAAACAACAATACTACAAGAAAAGTATGTTTTTTATATTTAGTTCTCTAGAAATTTCAACTGGAAGCCTTTTCATTTACACCCTGTATAAATATATACCCTCACCTGAAATTTAACTTGTAAATATCTAATTAATTTTACTTGAGCCAAACTTAATTACCAATTCATATACACTGTGGGTCGGATAGGTTGTGTTTTGCATGTCGACATAAATAGCACTCGCAAAATACCACCCCTGCTATTCGCAATAAAATAACAATTTGACTTGATCAAATTACGGCATGACTTTGGACATCGTCCAACGGGACAACTCTTCCATAGGGAGCGGACAAAAACTAACTGTCAGTAAAACATGCAAAGCTTTATCATCTACGTAGGTTGCCTTTTAAGTTTTTACAAAAAGTAAAACAGTAATGAACAAGTTCGAAACAAAATGTTTTATTGCTTTTTGAAATATTCTTCCTTAAGGTCTATACATTTTTGACAAACGCTCAAACCGATTCTGGAAACATTTTTTCCTCTCTGAAGTCTTCAACAGCTTCTTGAGGTGATGAAAATCGCTGTCCGCGCATATTTTGTTTGACAGTGGGGAACAAGAAAAAGTCAGTCATTTGGCGATAAATCGGGTGAATACTGGCAATGAGACATTAATTAGATGTTTTTCTCTTTCAAATATTGAATTGTTCGACGTGCTTTATGGGAGCTGGCATTGTCGTGATGAAGAATGATGCGACGTTTTTTATTCTTTTTCTTTATTTCATCGAATACTGTTGGAAAACAAATTGTTGTATACCATTCGGCATTGACAGTTCTTCGTTCCTCTAATGGAGACGCGTCCAGTACAATCGAAGGAACAAGCGATTCTAAAAACTTAAAAAACAAGCTACGTAGAACAATCTATTCTAATTTTTTTAGCTATTTAGAAAAAAATGTCATACTTCATTTTTTCTAAGTAATTATATAATAGTATACATTTTATTATAACTGTGAACATAGGCGTTGAGAAACAACGGCGAATGCAGATTCTGTGGGGAAAATGGGGAAACACCAGAACACCTTGTCACTGAGTGCGCCGAGACGACGACCATTAGTGCCATGAACTTTGGTACGGCTGATGTCGAGGATGAAGAGCTGGCCTCTGTGGAGCCGTCTCAGATACTGGCTTTTGTTAAAGCCCTGAGACTGTATGATGAGTTATAAGTCATTATAACTCAAGAAAGGGGTTCTCCACACACTAGATATATAAGGTCGCGGTGATTAACTCCCCTCCTAAACATTCTACATTCTACAACATAGGCGTTAACCATTGTAATTTGTAAATCAGTGCTATAATCAATCTTTCATCATCGTTTGATTTATTATTGACAGGCAATGCAGTTTTTTCAATAAAATATAATAGACATGAAGTAAAATTGAACTATTTTTGTTAAACAAAATAAATTATTTTAAAAGAAACCAAATATTATTTTTTGTAACTTTTCTTTGTAATTTGCGTATTGTTTGTTGCATACATAGACTTAAAATAAAATTTTAATCATTCAAATCCATTGTTCCACTTTAAAAATGAACATTGCCGAATAGCATTGTATATTAATCCTTATGTTCACAGTTAAAATAAAAGCACGGTATATATACATACTACATTATTTTCCAAGTATTTCTAAGTAATCCGTTCATAGAAAGGAAATTGACCAAAACAAAACCAAAGCAGGAACAAGGAAAAGAATACTTGAGCCGAAAAATAAATACTCCAAAATAATGACACCTATTCCAGCATCATTCAGGCACAAATCAAAGGAAAGATGCGTACAACGTATCTTAGATAGAAACCATGAGAGAAACAAGAAATAACCATCATATTCGATAGCCAAGCAGCTTTAAGCGATCAACTCGCTAATCATCAATACGAAGTTGGTCAAAGAACCCTTAGAACAATTGAACAAATTAGGCAAAGAAAATGAAGTCCTCCTACTCTGGGTATCAGAACATCAAGAGAAGGTTATAAAATATGATACGATTTGGTTTGAAAAGGAACGAACACTCCACTAACTGTACCAAAACCGTTCTGATTCCCATGTGGAAAACAACTTAAAGCGTAACCAAAGTACCTAAAAGACTCCACCTGTACCTTGGAATGGGAATTCTCCAACGGTCTGCGACATACAAATGAGAAAAATCAAAGATTTTCCTTGATTTAAGTAAGAATAATCTTCGGATTGTCAAGAGGTTTTTAACAGGAGACTCTCTCCTCAACGATTGATTTCAATAGATTGAAGCAAAGAAACAACAGCAAATGCAGAGAATTCTGTGAGAAAATGGGGAAACACCAGAACATCTCATCACTGAGTGTGGCGAGACAACGACCCTTAGTGTCATAAACTTTTTTACGACTGGTATCGGAGATGGAGGACTAACTTCTGTAAAACCATCTCAGATACTTGCTTTTGTCAAAGCTCTGACACTGTATTAGAACTCAAGAAACGGTGAATAACTTCTCTCCTTCCATGCATTATTCCATTATTAATATTTTTTGGTCTGTGGTATTTTGGTTATTAACCATTGTGCGTCGAGCTCCCGACCACAACCGTGCATTCTATAACTATTGTTGTCATAACTAAATAAGTTGCGATTAACAATGAAGTGATATCTGGCAGCGGAATACGAATTATTCTAGTTTAGTATTTCGAAAGTCCCTCTATATGTCCTCTTTCGATACTCAGAGCAAATATACTGACCGAATACGTGTTATTTCAATCGTATATATGCATGTTGGTTTAGGCTATGATACTTGTTGTGGTCGTTTTGTATTTGCATTGTCAGATCTGTGATATCATATTAAATGTTAGACCATTATAAATATTTTTGTTATAAATATAAGTCCGGTAAATCAAATTTTTCTGTATGAGTAAGGCTTTCAGAATTTCGAAACTGAATAACCTAAAAATAAACATATTTCTTTAAATATAAAACATTCAGTTTTAAGACACTCTATACACATAAATAATTATTGATTTTTAAAATATTTATCAGATAATGAACAGAGATGATAGGTGTTAGGTAATAGCTTTGAGACTATCGTTCGAGACGCATTGATGTTATTTTGGTTTGTAAGTTTTGCTTATTGTAAATTATTATAATTGTGATATTAGCTTTTTTCGTTTTCCTGCTATTACCGATTCTGAACCGTCCTAGAATTGTGATGCGTATGCGCAGAAGGAAATATGAAGACATTATTTCATTTGCGCATGCGCTGGAGAGTTCTAGGACGATTCAGAATCGATAATAACAGGAAAACGAACAGACCTATTATATATTACTGTTTTTTTTTTTAATTCCACAGGTTTTTCATATGCGCTAGCCGCGGTTTAACCAAGGCTACCACACTTCCACATCACCTGGCTAGAATTCGTCTCACAATTGCTGTAGTGCCCAGAATTGCTGCTTTTTGTAGTAGAGCCAAGGACTGATCTTCGCAATCCCAAACGCCTCAAGATATCAGGTAAGTTTTTATGTATTAATCCGTTGGAAGTAATAATTATATTGGCAACATTTTTACGGATTTTAGATTCCAAACTCTCTTCAGCTCAACGCTTAGACCCTCATATTTATCCATCTTTTTCTTGTACGCTCTGCATATGTTGTCTTCTACAGGAATTGACACGTCTGTAATGGTAAGTTCTTTATTTTCCTTTTCCAACAGCATGATATCTGGCCTATTACTGGATATTAGTTGATCTGTAATTAAGCTCATATCTAAATATAGCTTAGCAGAATCATTTTGGATTATTGCTTTAGGCTGGTATTTATAAAATGCCTCTTTATTTTGGACTGTTTTGTCTTTCAGCCCTAGTTCTTGGTGGATGATTTTGGCTACTTCATTGTGTCGGCTGAGGTATTCTGTAGGAGCCAAATGAGTGCAACTTGACACTATGTGCTGGATTGTTCCTCCTGTTTGCATCCCCTGCGGCATGATGTATCGGGTAAGTTCTCTTTTAATATGAAGTTCCTATAGTTTTTAGTTTGAATTACTTGGTCCTGCATTGCTGCCAATACCCCTTCAGTTTCAGTAAATAAATATCCCTGTGTTAGATACAGAAATTATTCTTCTTTTGCTACTTCAGGATTTTTCAAACTGTTATAGAACCTACTATGCAGAGACTTCTTTTGCCATGTTTCTTTTAAAGTTTGTGGTATAGTTTGGTCTTCTTTAACCTTTGAGAGTGATAGTGGTGATAACTGCTTATCTATTTGGATTATTGCTCTAATTAATGGATGGTTTTGTCGATTGAAATATTTACATAAGCTTATTGTACTATTATACAGGGTGGTCCGAACTGTATTCCGGAAACTTCGCCAGCATATTCTGCAGATAAAAATAAGTAAAAAAGTTCGTATAAATGTATGTCCTAAAATGCTTAGTGTCAGAGATACAGGGTGTAGAAGTTTCATTTTTATTTCGATTTTTTCCATATAATTTCTGAAGTAACGTCAATATTTGGATGAAAATTGGTGGATGGGTGTTTTTTGACACGACAAATTTGATTTTCATTTTAATATGACTCCTACTTGTAGAGGGCGCCACCTACATATTTTTAACTGTTTTCAAGAGTAATAACTTTTCGTCCGTACCTGTATAATCCTTATGTTATTGCATAATGTACTTATAAGTATTAATTGTTCTCTATGTGTGCTCTATGTGTTACACTAATAGTTTTGTTAATGCTTTATATTTTTTATATTTTTTTGTATTTTTCATTGTTTTTTTTTGTTATTATATTTATACATTTGATATATTAATTTAAGATAAGGTAGTAGATATTGATATTATTTGTTAGGTTATACTGTAATGGTACTCGGTTAACTAAGCAGTTATTTACTGAAATTCGCCGAGGATTATTAAAATAAAGACATATTATTATATTATTATTATTATTATAAAACAACTGAGTAAAAAAAGAAGCATTTACAACGTTTTTTCGTAAAAAATGTCTATGGAAAGTAATGGTTCTCGAGATATTTTGAATCGAAATTATCAAAACCTGTCATCTTTGTCATAAATTAAGCATGTTGAATAAATAGTTATTAGGCTGAAATCATAAATTTGAAATGTTCTTGTGCTAAATTTTTTTTATCATCATTTTTTCTCAGAAAAATTTAAGATTAATTAAAAAAAAATTAAAAAGTTCCCAAATTTATCATTTCAGTCAAATATCTGTCTACTCAACATGCCTATTTTTTGTCAATAATGACATGTATTGACTATTTCCACTCTAAATATCTTGAGAACGGTTGTTCGTAGCGACTTTTACCGAGTGACATTTTTTACGTAAACAATAACAGAAATGTATATTTTTTCACTCAGTAGTTTTATACAGGTACGGACGAAAAGTTATTACTCTCCATAACAGTTAAAACACATGTAGATGGCGCCCTGTACAAATAGAAGTCATATTGACATCGAAATCAAATTTCTCATGTCAAAAAACTCCCACACACCAATTTTCATCCAAATGCTGAGGTTACTTCAGAAATTATTTGGAAAAAATCGAAATAAAAATAAAACTTCTACACCCTGTATTTCCAAAACTAAGCATTTTAGGGCATACATTTATACGAAGTTTTTTATTTATTTTCATCTACAGAATATGCTGCCGAAGTTTCGAAATACAGTTCGGACCACCCTGTATATTATATATTATTGTAATAAGTGTATTATTATTATTTGTAAATTACTTTAAAACCTGATATTCCGAACTGAAATCAAAACCTAAAGCTCCGTTTTACGATACAGTAAAAATTCATTTCTTATAATTATTTGAACTTTAAAAATTTCATATTCTTATAAAAGTAACAGTGTGAAAAAAGTGTAAAAAGGGGAGTGATAATAGGATTATTTTAAGGGTTGAAAAAAGTATCGAACTTGATTAATTAACAGTGATAAAGGGGTTGTTAGCAAAGGCAGCTGTGCTTTTAGATAAGCCGCGAAAATTAAAATATTTATAAGCGTATTAAATTTCTTTATTAAGAAACTTTGGTTAATGAATTTTGGAAAATGAAATTGATATTAGAATTCAAATTGCTATTAATTCTAAATTAATATTAAGTCTATGTAACAATATCCAATTTATCAAATATAATATACAGTGTGAAAACGGAAAGATGTAGAAACAACATTTTTTCTGGGTATATGTAGAGAGATAATGTGCATAATTTAAAATTATTGTCAATTGTACAGGGTGTGTCAGAACTAAGATCCATACCAAAGTTATATTTTTTCTTATGGAACACACCCAATATTTTATTTCATTTTTGGATTCTTGAGCATAAAAGTGCGAGTCGGACTCGCGCACAAAGGGTTCCGTACCATTCATTATCTATACAACATTAGACACTATATTATTATAAACTTTTTTTCCGATATAGCTGAAATTTTGAATGCGCGTATAAGTAATTTAAAAAAATGAAGAAACACAATACTAAAAATTGTATTAATCAATAATAAATATGTAAAAATTAAAAAAAAACGATTAAAAAAAAGTCGCCTTGATCAGGATTCGAACATGCCTTACTACGGCTCCAACGTCATAGCAGCGTCAAGTCCTAACGCTTTAACCACGCGGCCACCGAGGGCTTGAAAGATTCGATGTAAAATTCTTACTTAAAAGATAATGGTTAGTGAAAGAAATTTTTTTATTTATAAACATTTATTTAATTCTCTTTTTAGTATTTGTTCTTATAGCGGCAACATAGATACATTATCTGTAAAAATTTCAACTGTCTAGCTATAACGGTTCATAAGATAGACCTTTTTACCCTTTGGGTACGGAACCCTAAAAATCATCAAGAAACTGAAAATAGCGACATAAGATTTAGATAAAAAACCTAATACTGTATATTGAATATAATTTAATATTTTTTTCTGCACTACGATATACCATTGTTGGTTTGCATTAAGCTAACCCACCGGCGCGTTATTGGCCCCGACAAACAAATACGGAAAAGCGCGAGTGGCTGCTCTAGAGGGGGGCTAAAAACGCCGAGAATAATAACCGGTAATATTTACACCTCGTTGTGTCCGAACAATGATACCAACGAAAGCGGTAATTCATCGGAGTAGAATAGACAATGGAAAGTTTACGGGGGCGCGCTGCTCGTTGTTGGACGGTCTGGAACGCGCAAAATGGAAAATAATTGTTCCCGATTTAATCGAACACTCAGAGCAGTAAAACTCTTGGGGAACAGATTTTCCTGGAATATAACTTGTCTTTTTTCATTAATCAATACATATAAACAAATTAAAAAAACTTTCTTTTTTATTTGTTAGAAATTAAATTTCTTACAGATACTTAAAGATAATTAGGGTACGCACTGACATGTAAATTTTAGTCGGCCGACTATTTAGTTGCAAAAGTGAAAACAGTGCATTCTTATGGAGACGATCGGCCCAATATTTGATTGTATTGCGTACCTTAGGCTATGCGCTGACAGGCGATTTTTAATCGGCCGACTATTTAGTTGCATATTTGTAACCAATATATCCTTATGGAGCCGCGCTCACATGGAATCAACTAGTTCGATCGGCCCCATAAGTAAGTATGTATTGTTTTTGCTTTTGCAAGTAAATACTCGACCGACTAAAAATTACCGGTCAACGCGTAGGCCTATTGTTTCGAGTTTCCTTAGTATCCAAACTATTTGTAACCGTAAATTACAAATAGGAACATAAGAAATAAAAGGTCAACCGTTTTTTAGAAATGGGACTTTTTATATAAACATAGAATAAAAAATACTTAATTTTTAATATTACAAATCTACAACGTTAATTTCAACTTAATATAATCTTATTTTCTAGATACTCTCTGTAAAAATCGTACCATTACTCGTTAGACCTTAACACGAAAGTCAGTAAAATATAACACAACTAAAATAAACCACCCTATCAGTAGAATCACTATAACAATCAGCCCAGAATTAGTAGTAGGTTTTGTTCATGTTGAGTTGAGTAAGTGCCACGAGATGGCGTAATCTTCTACAACCCACCGTCTGTTGTAATACTGCAATATATTTAACCAACCGCATCTATAATGTAAGGAAAATAATATGCTGAGAAGAATAGGATTTGATATAGATATAAATTATAAACTTACTGCATTGATATTAAAGGCTTTGTCATGGAGAAATATTTCGATAGATGTGAATTGTAAAAGAATGTGATTTTCTATTTTCATATTATGCCTAATTGTAAAATGTTATACATATGGAAAAAAAACTATTTTCTACTACTCTGAGTCGGTGTCTCGTCGTTAGAGCAGTCGGAAAACAATAAACGCCATTTTAAAAGCGTTTTATTTTCGGGAGGCGACAAAACGGTTGGCGTTTAACAAATTGGACAAATCCATCCTGGAAAATTGTTTATGACAATTTTGGAAAAAGCCCAGAATCTTACTGATTATTGTCGCACATTCAGATCGTTTTAAATAACAGGATTAACTAATGCCAACAAACAATTATTTGGAATTAAATAAAAAATAAGTAATCATATAAAAGAGATTTCATTTTCAAATAATTTAGTTAGTAATTGTAGAAAAGTCAAAAAATATTTAAAAAAATCTGTAATAAGCATTTATTGGACTCTTTTAAATGATACGAAAATAAATAAAATCTTATAAAGAGCTTATTTCTTCTAAGTTGTTCTCTAAGAATATAAACCTTCTTCAACCACTATTCAGTAAGAGAAACTCTTTGTGATTCTGGTAATTAATATTCTAGAGCTTTCCATTACAGAGAGTAGGGCTATTAAGAGGAATGAATTTCTTGAATTGATGCATAAAGTGCATCTTGCATATTCTTAAATTTAATATTCCGTTTTGCTGTTTTAGTAATATTGTGAGATATAAAATGCTGCAAGTTATAAGCTAAGACATATAATGTTTATTAATAATATTTTTAAGTAGTATTTATGATTCAAGACTTGTTTTAGTATTACCTAAAAATATATACAGGGTGGTCCAAACTGTATTCCGGAAACTTCGGCAGCATATTCTGCAGATAAAAATAAGTAAAAAAGTTCGTATAAATGTATGTCCTAAAATGCTTAGTTTCGGAGATACAGGGTGTAGAATTTTCATTTTTATTTCAATTTTTTCTAAATAATTTCTGAAGCAACGTCAATATTTGGATAAAAATTGGTGTCTGGGAGTTTTGTGACACGATAAATTTGATTTTGATGGCAAAATGACTCTTATTTGTAGGGGGCGCCACCTACATGCGTTTTGACTATTTTGAAAAGTAATAACTTTAACTAACCTGTATAAAACTACTAACTAAAAAAATATACATTTCCATGACTTTTTACGTAAAAAATGTCTCTTGGTAAAAATCGCTACGAACAACCTTATCTTGCTTTTAAAACTGACTAATGTTCCATTTTAATTTTGTCTCACCCTGTATAACTTTTCGGGTCAAATTTCAATTTGGTTTAACATACAATAGTTACTGTAATTAAATACCAGGCTATACAAGGTCAACTAAAATTTAGGTAGCTGTTATCGAAATTTAAAATTTACTCTTCATTTTCACAAAATGTGAAATATGTCAAAATCTTTAGATGTTAGGTATATGCTTCTTTAATAAAACTCACATTTATTTTTTTATAGAATCCGAAAATCAATTAATATATAGGGTGTTTCATTAGAATAAACAGAACTTTGATGTGTAACTTTTTTTGGAGATACTCTGTGTAATTCTATATATTTTTATAAAATGATTTCAGTTAACTGGAATGCTGCCAAAATTTCATTGGAGCTTCCGCGGCGTATGAGAGGCGCCACCCTGTATTATTTGAATCTTTTACACACTACAAAAGAGTTATTTTTCTCAGTTTCTACTGTTAGTAAAGTCTAGAATTTTATGTTTTTACCACTCTAAAGTTACGGGTCCAACTAGTTATTTATTTTAGTTCAGATCAAAGTAAGAGAGCCCTTACACGCTAATTAGTTCACGCTAAACAAGTTCAGTAAAAGAAACCTACCACTTTACACCCATGTTTCCCCACGTCCTACTATTTTTATTTTGGCTAATATTTAACCAACCAACTTCAAAGCAAGTTATAAATGTGAATTTAAACTTGCCCCGTACGAGACCGAAACCAGTCCGAACTTATCTGTTTACGCTAAAAATGAGATATTAAAAATTGTTCTCGTTAAACCGGCGTAGTTGTTAAATTCACGCTCTGGTGAAAACCCGACCGACGCCAACAAGTTTTATTTTCGAAAATGCCGGGATATCTAAGGGAATTTATTACTGCAAAACGGATTTTTTGCGGTCTGTGCAATTTTCATTTTAAATTAAACGTTTCGCTGTGTTCTCGTTTATCTAATATTAATAATAGTGTTGGTATTATTAATTTTACCGGATGATTTGTTTAATAATTTAATTTTGTGTTTATTTTTGCTGAATATTATAAAATAATATTCATAGAAACTTTTGGGACAGAAACAAGAAAAGGCTGGTTATTTGTCCCTGAAACATAAATCTAAAATTTTTTTTAATTATATATACCGGGTGCGTCTCAAAAGTGGCTCACTTTTCTGTTTTTTTTTTCAGATATCAGATATCAAAAATCAGTAAAATTCTATGAATATTGATGTTAAACACTCTATACCTAACATTAGACGTTTTTGAGAAACAAAATATTTAACCTCCATTTTTGGACGAAAAAAACTATCCGTCAAAAAAATTTGTATAGCCTAAAAGTCAAATTTAGTGATTACTATAGCCACTGTGGCATAAAGAGAAGACATGTGGCTATCTATTTCAAAAATTAAATTGTTCAAATGTCATATAATAATGGTAGCTGTCATGGAAATGAACGATTAAAAAATTATCATAAATATTTTTTTTTTTCAAATGGAAACCTACATATTTCACTAGCGAAAAGGTTTTTCAATTCGTTACTTTTTAACTGTTAATGTTCGTATACCTAAAATAAATCGTTTTTAAATTATTTAAGATTTAGTTTGGAAACGTATATTTTTCTTGTTTTTATCCAAGGACTGTATATATTCTAAAGAACTGTTCGATCGCGTCAAATCGCCGCTATCGTAGTCACCCTGGATGCTTACGTCACGCAGGGACCAGCGCTCCACAGTGCGGCGGATGGTTATTCTAGCGGGACAAAATCTCAGGAGCGATATTATATTTATGGTTGGTTGATAAAAATGTATCGAAATACAAAGAATATATCGACCAAAAAATAATTCGTGCATTTTTATATCAATTGGAATGTCTACCATTTATTCTTATCAGTACACATTTTTGGCTTATTTCTAACCAAACGGTTTTGTCCCGTTAGATTTATCTTCCGCCGCACTGTGCGCTTGTCCGTCAAACGCAAAAATAACTGTCACTGTCTAAAATCTTTAGCGCGAACTTCAACTCGGTCCCTAGTAGAAAATGTAAAAAAACTGACAGTACAGGAAGATAGGAATCGAACTATCCTTATCTCTATAGTATCCTTGGTTTTTATCTAGCTTCTTTTGACAATTAAGTGTCAAACAGTCAGACAACTTATTTCCATCTCTCAGAAACCGAACTATTTGAATTTCTTATATTATAAATACCTTAGTTTGGGGCGAAATTGACAACCGGGGGCGGGTGTGCCATTTTTGCAAAAATGCCATTTTGCAAAAAACGCGGTTAAAATTTTAATTTTAGTTAATTAATTTTAACCGCGTTTTTTTGCAAAAAAAATAGATAAAAAATGACACACCCGACTGCATACTTCTTGTCATCAAAGCTTTACTAAACAAGACCGATGCACACCACTGCTTCTAGTTGCCTAAATTTGGCGCTAAATTTACAAATTTGACTAAACCATGTAATTATCAATTTCGCCCCAAACTACGGTACTGCCTGCTTAAGTGTATTTATAAAAATATATCTCGTATTTTCGCCTTTTAGTGATATCTAATAGTTGATATTATTAATAATATACCGTATGATAGAAAAGAACAGCGCAAAGTTGGCCTGGAAATGATCGATAAAATACACCTTTTTGAACAAAGTGTCACAATATGATATGGCCAGATTATTGTTTTACATTACTTGATGTTTAAAGTCATAGGCTATTGGTTAAAATCAAGAAAATTATACGCTTTAAAACTAAATCTTAAATAACTTAAAAACGATTTATTTTAGGTATAGGACCATGTAATAGTCAAAAAGTAGCGAATTAAAAAGCCTTTTCAGTAGGGAAATATAAAAAGTTGGGTTCCATTTGAAAAAAATGATTTATGATAATTTTTTAATCGCTCAATTCCATGACAGCTGCGGCAATTATTATATGACATTTGAACAATTTAATTGTTGAAATAGATAGCCACATGTCTTTTCTTTATAGCACAGTAGCTATGGTAATCACTAAATTTGACGTTTAGGCAATACGCAAATTTTTGACAGGCAGTTTTTTTCGTCCAAAAATTTTAAATATTTTTTTTTTCTCAAAAACGGTTAATGCTGAGTATAGAGTGTTTAATATCAAAATTCATAAAAGGTTTTCAGAGAATTTTTAAGTATGTAATAAAAAATGTGAGCACCCATTTAAAATAAGAAAGTTGCTGTTAGCTTCCGGTGTTTCCGGAAAGTGCCGCCATATTAAAATATTTTTAATCGATAGATCTCATGGTGAAAGAATGATGTACAAAAAATATCCGTTCTAGATATTGTAGTTCTCTAGAAACTTCTAATGCATGCTCAGTCTGGGACACCCTGTATATAGATCATATTCGTTTACTTAAACAAGCAAAATTTCAGACCATTATTATAAGATTCTCCCTGTATACTAAACTAAAAATTTTTTGGCACAGACAGAGCGAAAAACATTTATATGAGATTTTTGTATTAATGTTTTTAATACTCTAAGGACCCACAACCACAGTAGCGACGTTGCCAGCCGCACTCTTTTTATTCCATTTTTGTTAATTAACTTTTATGCTTGCAATTTAAATTTTGTTATTCGCCTCGGTTCAGTTCGACAATTTTTCCGGCAGATGGCCGATTTGACTTTTTTTTATCTCAACTCTCCCAGTTAGAACAACGGTATCTGTTACAATAGAAGTCACTTAGTTTTTCAATGCTCTTTCAAGATTCTAAAATTGTATATGATTGATACTTTTTAACTAGAAGTTCCAAATAATAATTGGGCCTGTTAAAATATATAATGTTTTTTGATATACAGTATGTCTCCGGATTTTCTTTACAAAAGGAAACATTACAGTTGAGGGTTGGAACCTTTGGTGCTACACAGCAAAATAAAGCACTAAATCACCACAATACACCAAAACACTTTTACTTTTACACTGGACGCGCGTTTCGCTAACCATGCTAGCATCATCAGCAGATGATTATAAACTAAAGTACAATCTACAAGTTGAGCGTATATATACTCGCTCAGTGGGCACCGAGAGGGCGTGGCAAAATCTAGCCAACTGAATCAGAGCCACGGAGCGTAACAGTTAGATTTCCGCCACTAGAGTAGTAGGAACAAAGAACTTGAAGGAATTGGACCGTTGTCTCTGTTCATACTACCTTTACATTTATTAATTCTGATGCTTTCATATGCATCTAATTGCCTGTAATTTGAAACTTGTTTAATTAATTTTAAATTATTAAGATCTATACGATGTTCTTTATCACCAATATGTTCGGCAACGCAAGATTTATCCGGTCCACCATATCTTATCTGAGCTAAATGTTCTTTAAATCTAGTTAATATTGATCTTCTAGTTTGCCCAACATATTTCTGATTACAATCTTTACAAGAAATTTCATAAATACCCGACCCTTCCGAAGTGTTTTATCCTTTGGATTACCTAATAATTGTTGTAATTTATTATTAGCACTATACACAAGTTTATAATTGACATTCTTAAAAATTCCTTTGAGACCACGGGATAACTCTCTATCAAACGGTATTGAAAAATATTTAGACGTATCTTTCTCCACTTGAAAAGTCGAATTTTCAGAAATCAATAACATATACCTACGTTTTCTAATTAATTTATCAACTAGTGAAGGAGAATATCCATTACACTCAGCTACATTCCTAATGCAATCTCTTTCTATTTCATATCTTTCATTGGAAAGTGGGAAACTAAGTAATCTATGAACTAAGAAATTTATACAAGCCATTTTATGCTCAACACTATGATGTGATTCATTAGGAATATATCTGCGTGTGTTAAGGAAATACTTCAAATTTATTTTATAGAATATAATTCAATATACGTAGGTATATATTTTTTTCAATGGTGAAAAATTATTATCATTTTTTTCTTTTTTTTTATTCGACACCAACCCACCAGAAGAGAAGATGAAAAAATAAATAAGTTATATATAAAATCGTGTTTATTATTATTTATTTCCGAAATAAAATGAAAGGAAAGCCTCAAGCACCTTTCCGTTGCGTATTAGTGATATTCAGCACGATATTCTATTATGTTATTTTTTTATCTGCGGCGTGAAACTCATCTCGCCCTGGCGCAAAACGAAAAAGCGACACGAGGGATGAAAATAAAAAAACAACATATTCTCATTCACCCCAAACGAAAGAATAATCCTGGAGGAGGGGAAGGAGAGCGACGCTTTCGATGATATTCGAGTGGAGAGAAAAACAGAAAATAAGAGGGAGGAAAATTTGCAGTGCAGATTTACCTTTGCACCATTCCTTGTATGGATCTTTAGACAATACTTGGTGATATTTAGCTATATTTGTGAGTGTGTATAAAAAGAAAATACATAAAATATTAAAATGATGTTTCTGTTTAATATAAAATATATCATTTCTATGCTAATAGGATTTACTTCATAAATATCAAAATATTCCAAAAAATATACCTTTGAGTTGGAAAAAGTATACATCACAAAACACCCCCCTTAAGAACATTTTTTTGTAATGGCAATGATGGAAGTAAAAGCTATACTATGCGAACAAACACTAGAGGTGCTGCTAATCATTAAAAAGTTAACAAATATTCATTTGTTTTTAAATATGTCAATATTTCGATTTCGTTGTGTTTTGTGAATATTCAGTGTGTGATTTTTTGAAATTCCTCATTTAATTACTGGTGTTTTTGTACTTATTTTACCAAGTACATTTTATTTTTTGATTATTCATATTTAATTGCGACAACAAAAATGGTAGTTTTTTTCGTTTTCTAAATCCCGGAAAAATTCGAATTGTTTTATACTTTTTTTTTAATTTATAGGTATGTAAAATACATAATTTATAATAACGTCAATAATTGTTTTATTTTTATAAACGTTCGATCGGGTATTGATATAAACATTTTTTTATTGTGACAAAATAAATATATTAAAATTAAATTATATCTTATATATTTATAAATCACAAATTTTTATTGTAATTTTTAATATATAATGTAATTTTAATATACAGGGTTGTTCACCACATACGACACGGAGTATTGTAGCTAAACGATGAGATTTTTACAAATTGTAAGTTTGGGGTTCGTTGAAGGACTATTAGAGCAGATACAGAGTGTCCCAAATAAATTAAAAATATCAAAGTTGTATTTTTTTAAATGGAACACCCTGCATATTATTACATTTTTAGTTTCTACGATTAAAATAAAGGTAAATTTGATTAAGGTTTATTACACTTAAACCTTACCGTTTTTGAAATATTTTCAATTTTGTGAAATTGCAGTAAAAATTTTAAGGCTTCATTTCTCCAAGGGTATGAAAGTTTTTAATACTAAATATTTACTGAAGTTTATTTATTGATCAGTTATTGTGTTGCAATAATAAAAATAATATTACCTTATACAGAGTGTCTAAAAATTTATTTTAAATAATTATTAGCTTTAGACGGCAATAACTTGTTCAATTTAAATGGAACACCCTGTATATTTTATGAGAGTCAGATGGACAATTTAATTGTCTATCAAATTGTATTATACCATTTTTTACCTATCTCTTTAAGTTTCCGTAGAAAATGCATTTTCTTGTAATTTAGAACTTATCAATATACCTATGGAATACTGACATTTTAGATTATTTTTAAAGATGTACCAAATTTATAAAGAGTATAGACTAATATTGTCGATATAATTCGTTTATTTCATTAACCAATAAAAAAAACTTAAAATATTTGTTAAAGAGGACCAACTAATATGATTCCAGTATTGAAATTACATTAACTGTCTGTTTGCGTTGATTAATAATAATTGCCCCAAATATTAAAAAACTGAGTTTTCTATGTGTATTAGACAGTGTGGTAAAAACTAACACCTTTAAAATTATATTTCATTTTTTAATAAATGCTTATTTATAACAACAGAGACGTTCATTTTCATAACTTATTATTATATTGATTTGTGATTCAAATCCACATTTATTTAGAATAATTTATTAACGAACACCAGTAAGCATGTAATTAATTAGTATTTGGGCGGAAATAATTGTGTTATATTTAATTTTAATGGTATATTCTTTTATAAAGATTTAAATAATATTCTTTTGCATACAAATGGGCTAGTAATATTATCGTTTTACTAAAAATCATTTTGTACATTTATTGCTTTAAAAACAATCTAAAATGTCAATATTCCATGGGTATATTGATAAATGATGTCTAAATTATAAAAAAATGCATAGTCCACGAAAACTTGAAGGGATGGATAAAAAATGATATAATACAATTTGATAGACAATTAAATTGTGCATCCGATTCTTCTAAAATGTACAGGGCATTCCATTTAAATTAAAGAAGTTATTGGCGTTTAAAGCTAGAAATTAATTAGAATAATTTTTTAGACACTCTATATGAGGTAGAATTATTTTTATTATTGCAACACAATAACTAGTCAATAAACAAACTTCAGTAAATATTTAGTATTAAAAACTTTGACACCCTTGGAGAAATGAAGCCTTAAAATTTTTACTGCAATTTCACCAAATATTTTCAAAAACGGTAATGTTTACTGGTGTTATATAAACGATATGTATGTATATATGGTGTTATATGTTCGATAAACCTTAATCAAATTTACCTTTGTTTTAATCGTAGAAACTAAAACTGTAATAATATACAGCGTGTTCCATTTAAAAAAATACAACTTTGACATTTTTTATTTATTTGGGACACTGTGTATCTTGTAAAAATATTTTTAAATTGTAGCTCTAGTAGTCCTTCAACGAACCCAAAACTTACAATTTGTAAAAATCTAATCGTTTAGCTATAATACTCCGTGTCGTATGTGGTGAACAACCCTGTATATCTATTTCGTTACAATTAAAAAAAAGTTTCTGTAAGATTAAAAAAAAATTAAATATAGGTATCGATATTTCATGAATTTAGTGCGCAAAATCAAATCTAGAATGTTACTTTATCTGTCTTATTTATTATTTTATTCCTATAAAGCTGGTTTTTGACTAGATATTTTTGCGGCAGTTTTTTTATTAAATATGGATTTTAAAATATTTTTTCTGGATAAGTATTGAAATATATACAATGTGTCGCAATATTCCGTGAACATAGGACTTCTGCGTATTTTTGGAGTCAAAATAAGTTCATTCGACTCAATTTACCTCTATACAAAAGTGCTTTGTTTCTCTGCTAGAGGGCATCAAACTCCAAAAAAAAATGGATATTTTTTGGATTTTCTTTCTTGTAAATTTAATTTACCATTTATGCTGCCATATTATAAAGATAATTTGTTTTTAAGTAAAAATTAAAAAAATGCGCAAAAATTTTTTCAATAAATTCCAAATTTTCAAAACTTTTTTTCGCGAAAAGCACCTCGTAGATGTGTTTCTAATTTACTATTTACTACCCCTAAAAATATTTGCACTTATTTAAGACTCTCCCTGTATATTATGCTAGTGGATTTTGGTACACCTAGTTTTAAATATGCACAAAATTTAATGGTCATATCTCAAAAGCATTCGTCTAGAATATGAGTGTGAAAATAATAATTAACAACAAATATGCTGAGTGAATAATATATAGTATTTTAATTAAAAATATACTACTATTGTTTGTATATGTGTTTAAATCACCCTGTATATCGATAAAAATATTTTTAAATTGTGCGACTAGAAATCTAATATAGAACTTTTTTCGAAAGCTAGATCATCCTGTATATACATACATATTTTTCTTTTCAACAAAAAATATACCAACAACAGTGATTACCACACTCGCCCAAGTATTTTTATCAAATTATTTTGTTTTATATTATTTAACATCATCATTGATGCCATTACTCGTATTTTATTTACTTATTTAGTGCGTAGCCATTCAAAATATCGACGTATTATTTTGCAGAAAACGGACGCTCAGTTCCAGGTTTTAATGTCGGACATGCAATGTTAAACTTCCATAAAAATGACCCCATTTGTATTTTCAATACTAAACATATAGCACATCAATTCAAAACCGTATGACATAAAATCTACAATACAGTTAGTCCTTACAGAAGACCCAACGAGAACGATGGCCAAATTGATGTACAACGCAACGTAAAAATTGTCGTTCGCCCTGGAATAGAAATAGAGCTTCTCCTCCTTATACATTCGCCATCGATTGTCAGAAACCAATATTACCCCACTTAAGCGCTATTCCAGATCGTAAATTTCTTGCTATTCAGTTCGGCAAATTCTTTATTATTCAAATTGCGCGCCGGCGGCAGCGTAAATTCTTCGGTAAAACGGCTGCAAATAAAGAAACAGGGCGCCGTCGATAAATTTTCCGGTAATCGATTCCAATAATTGTTTTTAAGGAGCCGCGACATACTTGGTATTCGAAGAAATAAGTGGAGGAATCGACCGTTTCATTAAATTAACGTTTTGTTAGTTTAAGTGCGGCGTTGGAATGGTACGGTATAATTTATGGTGTTGATCGGACTATTATTTCAACTCGTTACTGGTTTAAAACAACGAAATATAGATCATTTTTTTGTAATTTAAGGTTATAAGTAAAGAAAGTTTTTCTACAGTAAATTTTATATACAGGATGAGTTTCCTACGATGTTATCCGAGATACTATTGGTATCTCGGAAACTACTGGAGATAGAGAGTCGGTTAAATGGAAAAAGAATTGCAGTTTTGTGGGGTCATAAATATGCGCCTTTCAGATTTTAGAAAAAGTTCATAGCTTACTAGATATTTAAAAAAAACAAATTCCGGCTATTTTAAAAATTGTCTCTAATTCCATTATAAGCTAATTTAGACAAATAGTTTTCAGATAAAAGTTGTAGATAATCACATCCTTAATGAGACTGTGCCTTCCGTTTTTTTTTTCTAAAGCCTGTCATTTTTGACATGACACAAACATATGTTTTTGTAAATGGAAACCATAGTTGGCCATGACTTTATAAAAAGCGCCGTTTTTTAGGCTTTTCAACGATATAAGCTATAATATGTTTTCTTCGAAAAATTACTGAGTTAATAGCTAATTCTTATTATTTTTAAACAATTTCACTTAGTTAGCCATGGAAACAGGTTTAATCGTCTTTGCTCTCATAAATGTGAAGCTGTCACATCCAAACTTTGTAAATTAAAATAAACAAAAATTGTAAATATGAATTTTTCAAATGAAGAAAAGCGTGTAGGATTATTGGTTCAACTTTCCTTGGCCATACATTTTCGAGGATACGTTAAACGGTGAATGTTACATTTTATAGAGAACGGTTTTCAAAACATGTTAGAAAAGCTAAATTTAGTTATAGCCAATTCTTATCTTTCTTGACTAATTTCACTTAGATTGCATGGTATTTTTATTCTGTTATGATTTATAACTTATAAAAAGTCACAATATATTCCTAAACGGTTCTTTACAATTTACATTACACAAACTAAATCTTAAAAAAATAATATCGCTACATACACTTTAAGTTATTTTAGAAAATGTTCAAAAAATCCGCCACTGTTTTGAGTTACATCTTTTTAAAACTGAATTACTACCTATTCTCACACAAGGACCGATCGACTTAATTAAACTTTTCTCGTACCGCCACTTCGAGTGCCTCTCTTAATGCATAAGTTCTTTTGTAAACCTTATTGTTAACTATACCGCATAAAAATTGTAAAATGGATAGTTCAGGTGATCGAGGAGGCCCATGGTCTCAAATAGTGGTCTTCCTATCTCTGCGTTTGTATACTTATGATATAAATAATTTTTAACATTTTTTTCATTATGAAATGTGGGGGGTGGTGTGTCATAATGAAAGTCATGTTGGAACCACTCTATTGATGCACGAGTATCTACACGCTTTTCTTCATTTGAAAAATTCATATTTACAATTTTTGTTTGTTTTAATTTACAAAGTGTGGAAAAAATGGATGTGACAGTTTCACATTTCTGAAAGCAACGGCGATTGAACTTGTTTCCATGGCTAACTAAGTGAAATTGTTTAAAAATGATAAGAATTGGCTATAACTCAGTAATTTTTCGAAGAAAAGATATTATAGCTTATATCACTAAAAAGCTTAAAAAAAGACACTTTTTATGAAGCCATGGCCAACTATGGTTTCCATTTAAAAAAACCTATGTTTGTGTCATATGTCAAAAATGACAGGCTTTAGAAAAAAAAACGGAGGAAACGGTCTCATTAGGGATGTGATTATCTACAACTTTTATCTGAAAACTTTTTGTCTAAAATAGCTTATAATGGAATTAGGGACAATTTTTAAAATAGCCGAAATTTGTTTTTTTCGAAATATCTAGTAAGCCATGAACTATTTCAAAAATCTGACAGGCGCATATTTATGACCCCACAAAACTGCAATTCTTTCCCCATTTAACCGACTTTCCGGTAGTTTCCGAGATACCCATAAAGAACATTGTAGAAAACTCACCCTCTATACTAAGGGCTGGCAAAAGTTAGTTTTGGATCGAGATTTTGGTATGTAAGAAGAGTACAATGCGTTTCTAATGTACTGAACAAAGAGAGAACAGTGAAAACATTGCCAAACGTATGAAATAAATCGAGAATCTGTGCACATTGCTAAGAGACGTGGAAGAGGATACAGCAGATTCGTCGCGGTCGACCGGTCGACCCTATCACTGCTTAAAATTTTAGGAGAAGGGTGTATATCATGCGTTCAGCTTTACGTCTCGTGATACTTTATTTGTTTATTTATTAACGAGTCGTTGTAATTTTCCCTGTAGCTTGTAAATATTTAAAAATTCGGTAAAATAAGTGGAATTTAGCTAGTGTTCGACAGTGGTCGCGCTATTAGAACTCTGAATTCAAAATCGATATCTCGAAATCTATTACAAATAATTTATTGTAGTTTTTTTTCAAAAAATTTCTTAATATTTCTACTATATTTTCTTCGCAGACAGTATGTGAAAATCTTTATAAATAAAAAGTTACACGATTGCTGAAAATTGCTATGCACTAAAAGTAAATGGATGGGGTTTTAGAACAACACAACAAAGCGATACCTCCAGGCATACCTAGTGGGTTTCATTAAAAAGTTCAAATTGCATATTTTTCTTAACTTATTTACTATTTTTCTTAACTTAGTTATTAACTTAACTTTTTTTACTACCTTCAATAGGTAAGCCTACAGGTATCGTATTAAATGTCTCTGAAAACGCTGTTCATATTATTTTTCATAATTTATTTGGACATGATTTTCACTTTCAACTAATACCAAGAAACTTCAGAATATAGACAATATTAAAGTCCAGTCATTTATTTTTAATATCCAATATATCTAGAAATGGTAGTCTATCTTTGCTCGCAAGTCGAAGTTTTTTCCAAAATAACCATAACCATCAGGAACGAACCAGTAGAGCATAGGAGAGAGTTTACTATATGATTATTAAAACTAAGTATCATAGATGCCACAACAGGATGAAGTAAACTATAAACATGTTTAACATTTTTTTCCTTCACGTTTGCTTGTTTTCTACAAACACATAGATGAAACTTTGCCCTGTTGACAATTTAATCAAAGAAACGCTGTTAAAACTATCGTCCCGTGTGCATACTTAAAAGTATTTTACCCCCGAAGCAAAAAAAAATCCCGCGGGCGACCTTAAAACATCTATTTGTTTTTGCTCACCCTTTTTTTCTCCATCACTCTCCACTTCACTCACCCTACGTTGGAGGGTGTTGTCATCTTATACGTCTCCGAGCTTCACGAAACAGTTAAATCGATCAAAACGCTGCCCTTGTTAAATGCGAGGGACGAAAGAAAAGGAGACTTTTCCCGAGTTTTTTTCGTCGACTGCGGAAAGGAGCAGCAGCGTGTCGGGTTAAGTAATTTTTCTTTGTTTGGTCGTAACGCCCCCGGAGGCTATTAGTAATTAGAGTGGGAACGCTACGCCGAGTGACAATTGAAAAATACTCTTCTGGTTCTTTATGCTTAGGATAGGGTTTAAAGCTTTTACAGTGTGCCAATTTGAAAAGGCGTTTCCTTAGGGGGGAATAAAAAAGGCCACTTACACGAGTAGCTGTGAATAGCTCTTTCTTTCATAGTTGTTAATGTTTTTTAGTAATAGTGGTCAATATTGTATTCAAGTATTATTTGGAGGTATTATTTTTTTATAAGACCACAGGACTTTTTATTTTTTAATTAACAACAAATTATTAACTTATGATTTAATGGTCTTTACTTCTAATAAGGCTTTTGAGATTATTTAATGTTTACATTTTTTTTTAATTCACTACCCTGTCAAAAAACTTCAACATTTTCTAAGACTACTATGGCGTCGTTTTTATTTGATACAGCAATATATGTTCATGTCTTTATTGGTTTTGTAGTGGCTCCTTTCTAGTGAGTACACTATTTTATACACTTCTAGTATGCAAGATATTTTAGTGTAAAAAATTGTTTATACCAATTACTCTGATACTTAACAGCAAATAATATTTTTGATAATCTATACTAATATATAAAATCCTTAAGTGACTGACATACTGATTAATCACGATCCTGCTCAAACCACTCAACGTAAGAAGCTCATTTTTGGCATACAGGTTGATTCTAGGGTATAGAGGTTCGATAAGAAGGGATTTTTCAAAATTCCAGTTCCAAGAGGGTGAAACCACCCCTCAAATATTAAAATATTTTTTATTTAAAAAACGGTCAAGTTTCCAAAAAAACGCTTAAATACGTATATTTTATTTTGTTTTTTTACATATTTTAAGATTTTTTAAAAATGTATACAGGGTGTTTGGACAAATCTGGTTATTGATTAATCACGATCCTGCTTAAAGCGCTTGACGTAAAAAGCTGATTTTTGGAAAACGGATAGACTTTAGGGTGTAGAGGTTCGATAAGAAGGGATTTTTCGAATCTCAAATTCCAAGAGGGTGAAAACGCCCCTCATATATTACAATATTTGTTATTTAAAAAACGGTTAGTCTTTCGGGAAAACGCTTGGACAAGCATAATTTATTTGATTTTTTTAACATATTTTGATTTTTTTTTAAAAAATCATACAGGGTGTTCCAAAAAGTTGGGTAATTTCTTAGCCACGATTCTGCTTAAACTTAACGTAAAAAGACTTAAACTTACTTAAAACGTAAAAAGCTTATTTTTGGCAAACGGATTTTTCGAAAGTAAAATACCAACGAGATGAAACTACCCCTCAAATATTACCAAGTTATATAATAATATCGCCATATTGTTTTTTCTCATGCTGACATAATGTGAGAAAATTTTATCCAGTTTGTATGTTAATGGAAATTCTTGCTTTGCTTTGTCATCACCATTACAAATGATTAATTCGACGCGAACGAAGTCGCTGGTACACGCTAGTATTCGTATATTTTAACAAAGTAAATCACTATAAATAATGAACAAAACATCTTCCATCTCCGACACTTACCCCCGTGGGGCAGTTTTTTTTTAATGACACCTACAATAATGCGTACTAGATTTTTTCTGTGCTAGATAATTACAAAAGGACTATTTTCAAAACTTTTAACATCCTGTAACTCTAAAACTATGCATTTCCGCAATCATTTTAGAGGGACTTTTTTATATTCTATGAGGAATCAGTGGGTACTTATTTTTAACACTTTGGCAAGTTACTGGTATTATAATTTTTAAAGGTTACTATTAGAATTGGATTAAGGCGAATTCATTAAAATGCGTTTATCTCATCAAGGAGGCCCAAATCGACAAAATATCAAGAAACAACTGTTAATCAGCATTTAACGATCTACACAATTTTAAACTAATAAAGTAAAAAAGTCAGTGACGCACATATCTTTATTAGAAAATATTCCTGTAGACACATTTTTATCATTAAAATGTGTCGCAGAAATTTCATTCGAATCGCTAAAAGGACTTGGAACAATTACAAATTATAATAAATCGAAAAAAGATAAAAACTTTAACCCCCTGCAGCTACGAAAAACAGCATATTTTAATGGGATATCTCCCCCACGGGAGATGACACATATTTTGTGAAACACCCTGTATTGCTTCAATTCAGTATTTTTTAAAGAAAATATATTTTCGTTTTCCTCATTCAACACCTCTCATAAAGATTGGATTTGTCAAAGGCTCAAAAAAGCGTAAACATTGAAAAGCGAAAAGATAAAAGATAGACAGAAACAATCGCATATCGAATATCTGCGACGATTTTTTCCTTTCCCATCGAAGAAGGCCGTACACGACGAGACAAGAGAGGGCATGACCGTTCCCGTTTCGAACAGATGACAATCGAAACTCACACATACACACATTCGGAGGGAAGTACAAGAGCGGAACCAGATTACTAGGATCGAGTGAGGACAAAATGGCCGATACATGTCCACGGAACAATCGTCGCTGTACGCGTTGGGCGAATGTGGAATTCGGAAACGTGTCCTACTTGATTTTCGTCGAAGGGAGGTCGGTGTTGGAAGGGGAGGGGAAGTCTGACGGTCTGAGAAGGATAAATGTGGGTATTGGAAAGGATAAAGGCTGGAGAGGATAGGTGTCGCGTGGGCTGGAAGATCGAGCGGTCTCCATTGAAGTTAGACTAGACAAACGTTGTGTTTTAGAGTTCCATTTAGTTTATTACAACGTGACGGATATGACTATTTAAAAAAAATTAACAGTCTGTTTGAAAAAAATTAAACAAAAATGTTTAGTTCAAAATTTAAATTGTAAATGTTATGTCAATGTAATTTGAAAGTGTGTATAATGTTCAAATAAATTGTGAAAAATAATATATACATATTCTTAGGGAAAAATTTGATTTTAATGTCAATATGACTTCTATTTGTAGAGGGCGCTACCTACATATTTTTTAACTGGTTTGAAGAGTAATAACTTTTTTCTGTACCTGTATAAAACCATTGACAAAATTTACATTTGCGACGTTTTTTACGTAAAAAAAAGTCTCTTGGTAAAAATCGCTACGAGTAATGGTTCTTGAGATATTTGGAATCGAAATTATCAATACCTGTCATCACTGACATAAATTAAACATGTTAACTAAATAGTTAATAGATTGAAATCATAAATTTGAAATGTCTTTGTGCCAAAAGTTCAACAGAAACTGTTTTAACATCATTTTTTCGAAAAAAAAAATATGATTCATTTAAAAAAGTTCCCAATTTTTTTAAATTTTTTTGTCAATAATTGACAAAGGTATTTGTCATGTATTGACGATTTCTATTCTAAATATCTTGAGAACGATTGCTCGTAACGATTAAACATAATAATGAGAATAAAATAATTAAATATAAAATATAAATAATGATAACCAAGAAACATTTTTGACTTAAAAAATCATTGGAATGTATATTTTTTTAACCCAGCAGTTATATACAGGCATGAATGAAAAGTTATTACTCTTCATAACAGTTAAAATACATGTAGGTGGCGCCTATTTAAAATAGGAATCATATTGACATCAAAGTATAATTTCTTATGCCAAAAACTCCCAGACACCAATTCTCATCCAAATATTGACGTTGCTTCAGAAATTACTTGGAAAAAATCGAAATATAAATGAATCTTCTATACGTTGTATCTACGAAACTAAGTATTTTAGAACATACATTTGGAATATACATCTTACTTGGGATTAACAATCCTGGGGTAATAATGGGCGGTTAAAGCGTAGTGCTAGCCACATTACCTTCCTTGTATACCGAACGGCTCTAGCATGGCAAGCTGTACCTTGCTACTCCCAAGGCGTTAAACGCTATATACGGGAGCCATTATTATATATCTGCAAAATATTCTGCCGAAGTTTTCAGAATACAGTTTGAACTACCCTGTAGATGTAATAATATTTTCTCGAGGTTTCCTTCATTGGTATACCTCAAGCTTTTCCTTAACCGGTGATTCAATTTTTCCGCAACAAATCGAACAAAACCTAAACGAAGCGGCGGACAATCGCTTAATGCCTCGAACTAAAGGAATTGTTTCGCTGACGGGCCAACACAATTTGTCGAATTAAAGTTTTAATTCGGCATTTAAATTCTCTGCGACGCAAAAGCCCCGCCGTTCTATATGCATGCCATTTTGTAATTTGTTTTCTGCCCCGTGTAGCCTATGGCGATGCGCGCCGCGTTTCAGACGCGGAGGCCCTTTGTTGGCTTGTTGCGCGCACAAAGCGCCCCGACAAAATATTTCCCTATTAACCGATTTCCAGCTTAAAATTGAGCCGTTTTGGCGTTTTTCCTGCTTCGCTTTCTTTCTTTTTCGACTATGGCGACGCTGTTTACGATAGACAATCGCTCGTTTGCGAGTCGAACGATTTTAAAATCCTATTTATAGAAGGGCGTCGTTGTGTTTAATCGGCAACTTGCAGCGCTCGTGATTTAATTTGTACGAAAGATTATTCAGAGTGCCTTTTAGTCAAGTGATAATAACTGTTTTTTTTTTATGGGAAAGCATTCAAAGTTGGATTCACAATTTTGCGTAAAATATGATATATTATGTATAGTCGATTTTCCGAAATCAAATGTCGATTAGGGTTCACCAAAACTAGTATTAGTTTAGTTTCTTCAATTTTGTCATGAAACAGTGGCGTATCATTAATTCGCTCATTAATTTATGAATAATTAATTGTCGTGCTGGACAGCATTCATTGCGAACCACCAGGTTCAGCATTGGTCTGGTTGTACCAAAGATGCCGAAGAATAGGGTGGAAGAAAACAAAACAGGCATTACTCCAGTCAGAACGTTGAAAGATCCAAAATCCCTGTTGGCATTTTTATCCTGTAAATGCAAAACCAACAACTATGGTAAAGCCTGCGGATGCAGAAAAGCAGGATTAAAATGTTCAATGATTTGTGCATACTGCAATGGAAAATCCTATGACAACGTCACTGAAGTGCCACTCGACGAATTCGATGAAGAGGAGTTGGACTTGCCAGTAGATATCGCGATATTGTGACTTGCCTAACCTAACCCTCTGGCGGCTGAAGATGAAGAGTTGGACGTATTGAGAGACCACCTTGATGAGCCCAGCACAGCAGACACGATCGACTTTGACATCAATTAGCCAGATCCGTCGGGCTTGTGCAGATAAGTTAAAGTTTTTAATTTACCTAGTGGAATAGGCCTCCGGGGAGACCATGTTAAAATAAACGCGCTATATACTTTACGTCTTGGGTGGTGTGGAAACAAGTACACATTTTCAATAATTAAAATTAATTATTCATAAATTAATGAGCGAATTAATGATACGCCACTGTTTTATGACAAAATTGAAGAAACTAAACTAAAACTAGTTTTAGTGAACCCTAATCGACATTTGCTTTCGGAAAATTGACTATACATAATATATCATATTTTACGCAAAATTGTAAAATTTCCAGGGATTTTGTGCCTAAACGATTGACTTTAGCGAAAATTTTCATGTAACCTTTTTTATAAGAAATTTTATTCTCTTTAATTTTGCTCTCCTCAAATTTTCGCGAAAAACACATAGTTTTCGAGATATTCACAAAATACCGATTTTAGGCGCCATCTTGGCAAGATGGCGGCACCAATATTGAACAAATGCATGTCGTAATATCGCTACGGATACTTTTTACTTTGACTTTTGAGAGGTGTCAAATAAAATTTGAAATTTTGACATCCATTTTTACTTGAATTTTAGACACAATATACAGGGTGGTCACAACCAATCACTGCGCGTCTCGATCTATTTCAGGAAACGCGGGAACTAATTTTTATAACACGGGCTTATATTTGAGTTTACTTCTGAAAGTATTTCCAGTTATATAGATGTTAATTGAAATTGAAGAATAATTATCGAATTCAATAAGAAAACGCTAAAAAGTTGCGTGGTCCTATGAAACGTAACTCCTGGCTCTTTCTTATCGCTGCTGCTTTTATATTTGAAAGCTGAACAACTAATCACCATTGTAATAAAGTTTATACGAAGTTTACTACACACAAACTATTAAAAATCGCTAAAATTGTCGCTGGTGACCAAATGATGACTCATTGCTTGCCACCAAAAGAAAGGTCTCTAAGGTCACAAATTCTGCTGCAGCCCGTATAGGGGCGTTACATGTCCTTATATTCTTTAGTCATTGAAAGCGACATATTTTAAAGCTAAAAAAGTGTCGACATATTCACCATCAGGGACGTGCATATGGGTTATCACTAGAATATTTTTCTAAAAAAGTATGTATGCCACTGACTTTTTTCTCTTGTTAGCGAAATATTATAAGCTGTTTAATGCCGATTGAAAGTTGTCTTTCGATATTTTGTCGATTTCGGCCTCCTTGATGAGATAAACGCAATTTTAATAATTTACCTTGATCCAAGTCTAATAGCAACCCTTAAAAAATAATATCATTAACTTGCGAAAGCTTAAAATGGGTACTTATTGATTCCCCATAAAAAAATATAAAAAAAGTTCCTATAAACATGGGTATGGAAATGCATGTAGTTTTAGAGTTACAGGATGTTAAAACTTTTAAAAACTAGGTTTTTGTAATTATCTTAAATACCATTATTTTTTTATTTGAAGTTGCTGTAGGTTGGGTTAATAGGAATAATAACTAATAGTAATAATATTTAATAATAAATTAGTTATAATATACAGGGTGTCCCAGAAATAAGGGCAAATATTTTAACTGGTAGTATAGTTCAACCCCAGAAACACGCCTATGAGTTTTTTTGCGAAAAAAAATGTTGAAAATTTAAAATTTTTCTTGACATTTTCCGGGAAATTTGAAAAAACTTTTTAGTGCCACTTGTTTATTCACCTGTGATTTCTCTACGGTGTATCTAAACGTTGCAGTGTTGCAACCTCCTATGTTATCCACATTCTACATAGTTCTACATTTATAAATTCATAGACAAATTTCTACTCAAAAATTAGGAATGTTAAATTTAATCTTTTATCAGTGCTCATTATTAATAATTATTATAGAAAAAAAAACACATTAATTAATTTTAGTACTTACCTTTTCAATGAAAACTTAACAAAAACCACCGAAAATTAACTAAATGGCTAAAACATTACGTTTATGACGTTTACGAAAATAATTCATCATATTATTCATAACCAGGTCACAAAAAAGAAATTCCTAAAATGTTTATAGTAATTTAGAATTCAATATATCGAAAACAGCCCAACGAATAATCGATTAATTTCTGTTTTGTTTGTTTTCTTAACCGATTTCCAGCTTAAAATTGAGCCGTTTTGGCGTTTTTCCTGCTTCGCTTTCTTTCTTTTTCGACTATGGCGACGCTGTTTACGATAGACAATCGCTCGTTTGGGAGTCGAACGATTTTAAAATCCTATTTATACAAGGGCGACGTTGTGTTTAATCGGCAACTTGCAGCGCTCGTGATTTAATTTGTACGAAAGATTATTCAGAGTGCCTTTTAGTCAAGTGATAATAACTGTTTTTTTATGGGAAAGCATTCAAAGTTGGAGTGATCAAAATATTGAACAAACGCATGTCGTAATATCGCTACGGATACTTTTTTACTTTGACTTTTGAGAGGTGTCAAATAAAATTTGAAATTTTGACATCCATTTTTTACTTGAACTTTAGACACAATATACAGGGTGGTCACAACCAATCACTGCGCGTCTCGATCTATTTCAGGAAACGTGAGAACTAATTTTTATAACACGGGCTTATATTTGAGTTTACCAAGTAAAAATAAGATTTATTTTTCATATCAACATTCTGCTTTGTTTCGTATTGTTTTGATTTATTATAATTTTCTCCCAAGTACTTTTAACGTTTCGAATGAAATTTTGATGGTAAAAGTTACTATAAATGCGACATATTTTAAAGCTAAAAAAGTGTCGACATCAGGGACGTGCATATGGGTTATCACTAGAATATTTTTCTAAAAAAGGTATGTATGCCACTGACTTTTTTTCTCTTGTTAGCGAAATATTATAAGCTGTTTAATGCCGATTGAAAGTTGTCTTTCGATATTTTGTCGATTTCGGCCTCCTTGATGAGATAAAATAATATTTATTAATAATTTACCTTGATCCAAGTCTAATAGCAACCCTTAAAAAATAATATCATTAACTTGCGAAAGCTTAAAATGGGTACTTATTGATTCCCCATAAAAAAATATAAAAAAAGTTCCTATAAACATGGGTATGGAAATGCATGTAGTTTTAGAGTTACAGGATGTTAAAACTTTTAAAAACTAGGTTTTTGTAATTATCTTAAATACCATTATTTTTTTATTTGAAGTTGCTGTAGGTTGGGTTAATAGGAATAATAACTAATAGTAATAATATTTAATAATAAATTAGTTATAATATACAGGGTGTCCCAGAAATAAGGGCAAATATTTTAACTGGTAGTATAGTTCAACCCGAGAAACACGCCTATGAGGTTTTTTTTGCGAAAAAAAAATGTTGAAAATTTAAAATTTTTCTTGACATTTTCCAGGAAATTTGAAAAAACTTTTTAGCGCCACTTGTTTATTCACCTGAGATTTCTCTACGGTGTATCTAAACGTTGCAGTGTTGCAACCTCCTATGTTATCCACATTCTACATAGTTCTACATTTATAAATTTATAGACAAATTTTTACTCAAAAATTAGGAATGTTAAATTTAATCTTTTATCAGTGCTCATTATTAATAATTATTATAGAAAAAAAAACACACTAATTATTTTTAGTACTTACCTTTTCGATGAAAACTTAACAAAAACCACCGAAAATTAACTAAATGGCTAAAACACTACGTTTATGACGTTTACGAAAATGATTCATCATATTATTCACAACCAGGTCACAAAAAAGAAATTCCTAAAATGTTTATCGTAATTTAGAATTCAATATATCGAAAACAGCCCAACGAATAATCGATTAATTTCTGTTTTGTTTGTTTTCTTTCATGTTTCTCGGTTTTATTTCAACCACTGATTTACAAAACACCTTGAAAAGCGCACATTACTTTGAATACCGTCTCTTACTTTACGAACTACTTTCAATCTAAGAAAATACATGTTTCACTCAACAATTTTAAATACGTATTTTGTTTTTTCGCTATTTTTTCGATGTATTTCGACAACCCAAACGTCGCGCGTCGGCCAAGAGTGCCACGTGTGAACTGGTCCTTTGAGCCGCGCCGTCGTGGCGGGCTTGCGTCAGACGACGATGTTAAGCAACGTTGCCGTAGTTACAACAATTTCAAATTTAAGACATTCGAAGCAATCAAATTCGTATTAAATTTTAAAAATAAAACAGAGAAACATGAAAGGAAACAAACAAAACAAAAATGAATTGATTATTCGTCGGGCTGTTTTCGATATATTGAATTCTGAATTACGATAAACATTTTAGAAATTTCTTTTTTGTGACCTTATCAATAATCAATTCATTTGTGTTTTGTTTGTTTCCTTTCATGTTTTTCTGTTTTATTTTTAAAATTTATAAGAATTTGATTGCTTCGAGTGTCTTGAATTTGAAATTGTTGAAACTACGGCAACCTCGCATGACGCAAGCTCGACACGCCGGCGCGACAAAGGAGCAGTGAGCAGTTACCAACCAGTGATGCGCGACTGTCTTGGCCGACGGTTGGGCTGTCGACGGAATTGTCGAAATACATCGAAAAAATAGCGAAAAAACAAATTACGTATTTAAAATTGTTGAGTGAAACATGTATTTTCTTAGATTGAAAGTAGTTCGTAAAGTGGCGGTAGGAGACAATAATTCTCAACATTTATTCATTCAGAAAGGTATTCACAGTAGTATGTAATGTGTGCTTTTCAAGGTGTTTTGTAAATCAGTGGTTCAAATTGTGATGAAGCCTATATGAAAATAATGTGTTAAGTTAAAAATGGGGAGTGTTATTTTAGCAGTTTTTATAATAGCATGTACAAGTAAAGCAGCACAATGAAGTGTATTTTAGTTAAGTGTGTATCGAAAAAGAGAACTGTCGCAGTTACATCGATCTGTCATAAGTATCTTTTTTAATGTTGGGTAAGTTTTTTAATTTAACTTTTTTAACTTTTAAACATTTAACTTTTAATTCATTTTATGTAATAATATAACAATCTTATAAATGTAATGCATCTCTGCAAACTCCTCAGGTGTTGTGATTTTATGACTTACTTTTAAACAAATACTTTCTTGTCCATATGGCAACACAGTGCGTCGAATTAACTGAAATCCGGGCTTGATCCGGGAAATTGGATGTAGTTGGCGATATCTGCCGGCGGTTCTCAAAATGTTGCGATTATTTTTTTAAATTTTCAAAGTTAAATAATTCGGTTATTTTCAATTTATTTTAAAAATGGTAAAGAGAAAATATGTTTATTTTGACCAGATCTACCACCCCTTAAAATATCTGCACTCATTTCTGGGACACCCTGTATAATTTTATTTTAATTTGATTAATTGTGATTAATAAAATTGCGTTTATCTCATCAAGGAGGCCCAATTCGAAAAAAATATCAAGATATAACTTTTAATTGTCATTAAACGATCTACACAATTTTAATATCAAAAGAGAAAAAGTCAGTAGCGCATATGTTTTTTTTTTTTGATAAATATTCCAGTGATAACCCATATGCATGTCCCTGATGAATTTATTGACACTTTTCTAGCATTAAAATATGTAGCACTTATAACAACTTACCCTCAAAATTTCATTCAAATCACTAAATGTACTTGGAAGAAAATTATAATAAATTAAAATATTATTAACCCCCTGTAGCTACGAAACAAAGCAGAATCGGACCTATGTTGATATGAAAAATAAGTCTTATTTTTACGTGAGGAATCTCACCTGTATAACAGGCCAAACCAGATTAAAAAACATAAAATAAGAATAATTATATAAAAGATATTTTACTTTTTATTGTGTAAAAGAATAATAAATCACTGAGATCACTGAGTCTAAATCGTTTCGGGTTCGCCTAAACCAGATAAGAATTTTGTTTTATTACTTTTGCTTCTTAGTTTCCGTTTATCCATCTCGAACCGAAACTTCCGATCCTTTACCCACCTATCTCTCCGGCTGCCCATCGAAAGTAAGCGGGGCGAAACCCATCGCATTGTTTTAAAGATATTTGTACTGAACGTAGACAAATGATCCGGGATCCTGTTCGAGACGTTTCTAGATCGATGCCTACATTATCGGAGGGATTCCGCATGTTATCCTGCAGGGGCAAATGCCTTGGCCACAGCAGTGGCATCGTGTCTTAAGAATGAAGGGACAAAGGGTGAAGCGAAAATATATAGGGAAACAGGGTCGGTAAGGTAGTTGCGGTCGGTATCTTTAATTATTGAGCGATCCTCCCTGTCTTGGCACTTTGGTTATTGGGAATATAAATTGAGGGTCTTAAGTGGAAAATTCCTTTGCGTCCTCGAGGGTCTTATAACCATAATTTTTCTAGTTCGGAGTTCACGCGGGCCTTGTCGCTGCTATTGAAATTAGAACTGTGTCTTTTGAATAACAAGTAGATAGACATTTACATTAGTTAACTTAATTAGAATATTAAGGCTAGATCATTTAGGCCCAGTCAACATAGATATACTATAAAAAGTTATAGTGCGAGAGCTAGCAATGTCGGAAAAACAAGTATTTTAATAGCTGGATCTTTAATATATCGTTTACTATTTTCTCTGGAACAGCACGCGGCCCGTCTGGCTGCCGGTAAACGTTGCGTTCCCTACTGCGCATTGAAAGAAGATCCTATATTTCTATTAGTCTTTTAAATTTTAGTATTGAATATAAACCAATCGAGTCTCCATAGCTCAGCGAGGAGTTAGAGTTCGAGACCGGGTCAGGACAAAAACTTTTTTATTTTATTTTCGTTTATATTCGGATAGTAAAGTATTAAATAATTCTGGTGATTCAAAAAAAAACAAATATTTAATATGCTTGCTTCATCTAAGTTACCGTAGATGGAGCTGAAGGCTTAGTAGGGTTTATATAAAAAAACAAAATACAAGAAGCAGAAATTAAGACCTAAAAAACCCTCCATATATGCTAATTCTCTGCATTAAAATTAAGCAATTACATTTAATGCCGAGGATTAGCATAGATGTAGGATTTTTTAGGCCTTAATTTCTGCTTCTTGTATTGTATTTTGTTTATTTATATAAACCCTACCAAGCCTTCAGCTCCATCTACGGTAACGTAGATGAAGCAAACATGTTTGTCCTGTAGGCCGCTGGTTTTATTTTTGGCGGTACGATCTGTAATTGTTACAGCTGCCGCTAGATGGCGAGAGCGGCTAGCACTCGCTATATATCAAAGAGTCAGCTTTCTTAAAATACTTTCTCAAAAACGTTGCTAGCCATGGTACAAAGAATACAAGGTATGATATTGCGCAGGTTGGTCGCTACGTCACAGGTGATAACTGGCGCTATTGGTCAGCACTCTCCGCGCGCCAGTTCAAATCGTCAAGATATTGTTATAAACCTGTTTTTTTGTTTATATACCGTCTTTGAATTATCGTTAAGCAAGTTACTGTGGAGCAGTGCGTAAGGAGTCGGGCTAGGAAGCGAGAGACCGGAGTTCGAATCTCGGCCGGGACATAACTTTTTATTTATTTTTTAAATACTGTTGTATTCTATAGTTTATTTTTGCAGTATAAAAAAAAAGAACTATTTATTCTGTTATTTTTTAATCTCCGGTATTAATATAAATTGATTGTTGGCACAACACCTCATTTAATATAAAATAATATTCTACTTTTTGAAATGTATCGGGCACTAATTGTACCTAAAAGTAATATATTTTTAGTGATATACCATATTGTAAACTATTTAATATTTCAGTCACTTAAAAAGTTAATTTGCATTGAATTGCCTACCATTAAAGGAAATTTGAGCTATATAATCCTTGATGGTTATATTCTGGGTATGCTAAAAAAAATGGTAAATACTTCCTCTAAATTTTGGGTTTCGTTCAACCGATTTATTCTCAAAACCTGAAACATCTGCATATAAAAAGAAGAGCACAGGTCACTAATTATAATAGACTTCACCCTTGGAATTACTTCTATCACAATTACAATACATTCATCTGCATTGGCATTTTCTACTTTTCGATGGGAAACTTCAACTTCCCAACATTTTTTAAATGATGTAACAATTCCTCTTGTGGTTACTTTTCCATAGATATCCTCATCTCTGTCCTCATGTGAATTCAGAGGCAATGAACATGAAAAACATGAACCTAATAAACAATTTTATACCGAATATAGAAATAAATTTAGTATTCTTACCTATTATTATCGTCCAAATCCATGTTAATAGATAATTATTTTTAAATATATTTTTTGGAACTGCTGGTTTTAGTAATTATTAAATTAAACGAATTAAAAAGTCTTAAAAATAAACAATTCTTAACCATAACCCCCAAAAATGCAGATCTCCTGTCAACTTTCTTTATTTTTTATTTATTCATTATTTTCCTAGTGACGTCACAGGTGGTATGCGCGAACTGAACAAAATTGGAGCCGCTATCGATCATACCTTGTATTCTTTGTACCATGGTTGCTAGCTCTTAAACTATTAATTTTCGGTTGTTCAGCGAGATTTTTTTTATTTCTTGCTTCCACTTAACAATGTGTAACTGATTAACGATCAAAAAATAATGGATATGATGAATAACAAATTTTAAGGTTAAAAATTATTTGAATATTCAGGGTGAATCAACGATAGAGTAAAGTCCATTATCACATTTGTTTCAAGGTTTACAAAAATATATTAAATATAAAAGTTATAGAGAAGGTTAAAGTACACATTTTAAAATTATTACAGAGTATAGAGATTGCTTAAAAAAGTGTTGCGGATATGACATATTTTAGTTTTTTTTAATATAAAACCCTACTTAGATACACCCTTTTATAAAACCACATAGGTATTAATTAAAAATATATAAAGAGGGGTGTGAATACATCCTTCATCAACGTAAAATTTATGTTCACTTTCCCGCAACGCACAAACGTTCCATTCACCCTCGTTCTTTATCGCTATCAAAAAGCCCTTTTCATTTGTTTATCATTTTGAAGTGACGCCGGGTTTCCGTAAGCTCTATTCCTCCTCATTTTCCTAAGTGTACCCCGGAGAGTTTCTCTTCTGCAAACAATGTTTTCTAAAAGCCCATAAAAAGCATAAAAAATTGCTAATAAGCGCTTTTTGGTGTTTTCCCTTTTTTTGATATATCGAGGGTAATATACATTTAGATTAAAACTATTGATGTAGTGTGATGGAATATTATATATTATAGATAGAAAGGCGATGTAAAAAATGGATAAGTTAGATTAATATATCAAGTGGGAATACTACGGAAATATATACAAGGTGGCCCATCAAAAACGTTCCGCAAGACATAACGGCCTTATTTTCAAATGGGAAGGGGGGTTAAGTGGTACCGCAATGAAAAGGGCTTTCTATTCTCTATACTTTCCCGCTTCGTTTTTGAAAGTCGGTCGAGTCATTGAGAAAATATGAAGGATTGAAATTTCAAAAGTTTATTTAAACATTTATCAGAGTAAATGATAAGGATAAATTCCTTCGAACAATTTGCTGTTTTTTCTTATTATTTCTAGATGTTTACGCATTTTTTCAGTTGCCACAAAGTTGAGCGATCAGGTGCCGTAGTTTTTAGAATTTAGAATTTAGAATGAGTGGGAGGGGGGTTAATCACTTCGACCTTACAGATCCATTGTGTCCCCCTTTCTTGAATCATAACTCATCATACAGTCCCAGGGCTTTGACAAAAGCCAGTATCTGGGACGGTTTTATAGAGGGTAGTTCTTCATCTCCAATATCAGTCGTACCAAAATTCATGGCACGAATGGTTGTCGTCTCGGCGCACTCAGTGATGAGGTGTACTGGTGTTTCACCATCTTCCCCACAGAATCTGCATTCGCCGTTTCTTCTTAGTTTCAATCTACTGAGGTGTTCATTGAGGAGACAGTGTCCTGTTAAAAACCCCGTGACAATCCGAAGATTGTTCTTACTCAGACCCAGGAAGATCTGTGATTTTTCTTGATCATAAGCCCTCAGAAACTTCTTTGAGTGTCCTAGACCATTGCAAGATTTCCATTCCAGGTTGCGGATGGAATCTTCCAAGTTCTTGAGTTCCGCCTTGAGTTGGTTACCACTTGGAAAGCAGAACGGTTCTGGTCCAGTTAGTGGAGTGTTCGCTCCTTTCCTAGCTAGATTATTTGCTTTTTCATTGCCTTCTATCCCTTGGTGAGCAGGCACCCAGTGTAGGAGGACTTTGTTTTCTTTGCCTAATTTATTCAGCTTCTCTATGCATTCTTTGACCAATTTCAAATCGATTGATACTGAGTTGATCGCCTTTAACGCTGCTTGACTATCAGATAAGATGGCTATTTCTTGTTTCCGATAGTTCCTATCTAAGATAAGTTGTACGCATCTCTCGATAGCGTAGATTTCTGCCTGTAGGATACTAGGGTAAGTGCCCATTGGTTCGGAGTAATTAGCTCTCGGCGCAAACACTCCGATCCCTGTTCCCGTATTGGTTTTGGAAGCATCAGTATACCAAGTTATGGTATGGTCTTTTAACTGCTGGGCAAGCGTTTCGCTCTTCCAATCCTTCTTATTGCTCAATACTACATTGACATGTTTGTCAAAGTTGTACGTTCTTGGCATATCGTCCATTGGGAGTTGCAGAAGTGGTATTTCCTTTTGAGGGTGTTCCAAGCCCCTGATCTGACAATTCTCCCAGTACTAATTCCGTTAGTGACCATTCTAATCATTGTCGCATTGGCATATCTACCAATGACAATGTGCAGTGGTGTTAGATCTAGAATGACCTCCATTGCTGCTGTTGGACAGGTTCTCATGGCTCCTGTGATGCAAACACATGCTAGTCTCTGGACTTTGCATAGGTTTAGCCTTGCCGTCCGTTGCTCAGTTTTGTGTACCAGGCAACTGCTCCATAAGTAATCATGGGTCTTACTATCATGGTATACATCCAGCGCAAAATGTTAGGGGAGCAGCCCCATCTATTTCCGGCCAGTCTTCTGCATATCATGAGAGCCTTTATGGCTTTGCTGGTAGTGTTCTTAATATGCCTGTTCCACAGGAGTTTACTGTCCAGGGTTATTCCCAGGTATTTAACTTCCTGTGTTGGCAGTATTTCCTTTCCATCTAGTTGGATTCTTTTCAAGTTTTTCAGACTTCGCCTTCTGGTGAATGGCACTATCGCGGTTTTGTCTGAGTTGATACTCAGCCCGACAGTCCTACACCATCTCTCAGTGATACGGAGTCCTCTTTGGATAATATCACACAAGGTGCCTTCATGTTTCCCCCGAGCGATCATGACTATGTCATCTGCATACCCAATGCAGTGTATTCCCGCTAGAGTTAATTCATCTAGTAGTTCATCCACCACCAAGCTCCACAGCAAAGGGGAGGTTACTCCACCTTGTGGAGTTCCTTGCGTTGTTTTAACAGCTACAGTTTTGGTGCCCATCTGAGCCTCTGCTGTTCGTGTTGACAGCATTTCCCAAAACCAGCGAATAATAGTTCTGTTCACCCCTCTTGTTTCTAGAGATCGCCTGACCACCTTATGTGGTATATTGTCAAACGCCCCCGCAATATCCAAGAAGGCACAAATTGCTGTTTCTTTGCTATCCAGACTTGTCTGTATTAGCTCCGTTAATTGGTACAGAGCAGTTTCTGTGGATCTGCCCGTTCTATATGCATGCTGACTATCATGCAGTGGTTTAACCTTTAGATGATTTTCTCCAATATGGTTGTCAACTACTTTCTCCAGCGTTTTTAGTATGAACGATGTGAGACAAATAGGCCTAAATGACTTGGGATTTGTCCAGTCAGTTTTGCCTATTTTGGGTATGAAGATTACTTTTGCTCTTCTCCATGTGGTTGGTATATATCCCATCGCTAGACTGCTTCTTGTAATGCTTAGTAGATGGTGAGTAGGTGCCGTAGTTGCTAGATAGCTGTTCTGTGACTTGTGCGTTGAAGTTCTTCTCAATATCGTAAAACATTTTAACAATTATGGTGTACTCACTTGCAGAAAAAGTAGAAATAATCGAACTTTTTATTTTAAAAATAATGAATGCGAGAATTCGCGAAATAGTAGCAAAATTTCGCGAAACTGGTTCCGTTATGAATATAAAGAGGCAGAGGGAAAATCCTGCAGTAAATGAAGCTATGGAGGTATTCGTACTGGGCCAAGTTGCCATGGATAGTACGCTGAGTACAAGAAAATTAGCCAATAAGACCGGCGTGAATCGTACAAGTGTCCATAAAGGATATTAAAAAAACACTAAGTTCCATCCGTACAAAATTCAGTCGGCACAACTGTCGGTACTGGGCTGAGGACAACTCCAGGGTTTTTCACGAGGTGCAAACACAAAACCCTCAGAAATTGAACGTGTGGGCTGACCCACAATAGAATTTTCAAAAATACGAAAATTCTATTGTGGGTCAGTTTAACAATATTGAGAAGAACTTCAACGCACAAGTCACAGAACAGCTTTCTAGCAACTACCGCATCTGATCATTCAACCTTGTGGCAAGTGAAAAAATGCGTAAATATCTAGAAATAATAAGAAAAAAACAGCAAATTGGTCGAAGGAATTTATCCTTATCATTTACTCTGATAAATGTTTAAATAAACTTTTCAAATTTCAATCTTTTATATTTCCTCAATGACTTGACCGATTTTCAAAAACGAAGCGGGGAAATATAGAGAATAGAAAGCTCTTTTCATTGCGGCGCTACTTGACCCCCCTTCCCATTTGAAAAAAGTTGGGGGATGACACCCCCGCTTAGTGGGTTGAAGATTTTGCAATCATTTTTGGGGCAAAAGTTGTCCCCCTCAAAAACAAAATTGACGTGTTTTTGGATTTAAAAAAAAAAAAACTCTGGCCGTTATGCCTTGCGGAACGTTTTCGATGGGCCACCCTGTAATGTTTTGGGTAGTATAGAAAGATATATTATTTTTACCGTGTACCGTTCGTATGTTGACTTGAGAATTAGGCCCTATTTGTTTGTTTTTTGTTGTATCTTTTTCTAACTATATGCCTAATATACCAAGGTCTAGGTAGGCTATTTATCGATATAGAGATATTCTATATTTTATTTTGATATATTGATTATTTTAGAGGAATAAACATGAATTTAACCAAATCTTTTCATAAATAATGATATTATTTTCCTTAGGTGCCCGGTGGCGTAGAGGTACAGGCTCTCGTCTACCAATCTCAAAGTTGTGGGTTCGAATCCTACACCCGGCATTTCATCAGCCGACAATTTTTATTAAAATAAAAATAGTTTGGGTACCTAGGTCGACTCAGCCTTAAATGAGTACTTGGGATTCACAATCCTGAGGTAATAATAGGCGGTTGAAGCGTAGTTTACCACATTACCTTCCTTGTATACAGAACGGCTCTAGCATGGCAAGCTGTACCTTGCTACTCCCAAGGCGTTAAACGCTATATACGGGAGCTATTATTATTATTATTTTCCTAAACTGTTCGAAATTTTAATACGCCTAAATTAGAGCAAAGCGAATCTCTATAAGACAATTCGCCATATTGCATCCAAAATAAACAACCTTAATACGGCGTAATAGTCCATTTCTGTAATCTGCCTTTCCCATCTTAAAGCCTATTTAACAGTAATATTCGCTTTAAGCCCCACGACGCCCGGCTCCACATTAAAATAACTTATTCAGCACTTACCGTAAAGTAAGCGAGGTTAAAGATAAGCATTAGAATACAGCACTTTAATACTGAATGCCTCTCCAGTCGGTCATCATCGAAAACGTATAATAACGCTGCGCAATACAGAAAGTCTATTCTCGACTAACTTACTCGTTCAACTTTGCGCTGTGCTATTCCGCAGTGTAAATTATATTTTAGCGTAATATCTTTTTTTATTCCTTTTATTTCTCTCTATCTTGGAAGTGTAAAAAGTAGACGTAGCCAGGGCTATATTAAAATATTATATTCCTAACGGTAAACTTAGTTATTTCTTTTCATATTCAATGCTCTAGTTGGCTGACGCCGATGTCGTAATGTAGATTAGAGTTCTTTTGTGAGACTGAGTTGAATAGGGAATTCTGGGATATTTATTTTTATGCTTTTCCTCAAATATACCTAAACGGCATAATATATAGTAATATTCTTTTCTCTCTGAATGTTTTAAGTATTTTATAAGTTAAAGTTTCTCTCTTTCCTTGCGTGCCCTCTCTTTTGTGGAAGTTGGCGATCGCATTGGCAAATTCTTGGCGAGTTATTTAGAAGTAAGGTGAGTCCAATTTCTGATGTTTCTCAACCGATATAGTTACTTCTTGCCGAGACCTCTTTAACTATTAATTGTCTTCTAGGTCTCTTAATTCCTCGGGGGACTCTTCAACTTAGGTTAATCAACTTAATTATTAAGTATGTCATATACCTATTTTTATTAGTTTGCGATTTATTCCAATTTTTTCTATTTTTACCCATATTTTTAATACAATTACTGCGCTATATCATCATAGTTGCCATGACGAAAAGTAATCTTTATCACAATTTCATGTCTGTTAAGCAAGTTAAGAACAAAATTTGAATTTTAGTTTAATTTGTTGTAATAAGTATAAATGGTTGAGATAATAGTTACAGATTTTCTTGAAATTAATTAGTCAATATGACTGATATACACGGGCAAGCCTAGAAAACCACATTTTTTGGTTCAGTACTATATATTATATAGTACTTTGCTAACTACTATAAGAATAGATGTATATTATCTAGAAAACATCTTCAAGTGTGTTAATGGGACGGTTTCGCGGCAGTAGTAATATTGGCTTTGCCAAATGAATTATATAAACCAGAATTACTACGAGAAAAAACTTTACTGTATGTTGAAGAAAATTCCTATATCAGTAGTTTTCAGCAATTAGGTAATCTTGTATTACCCTAATCTGTAGCTATTCGCTCCGTCGAAAAATTCCAAGTGCCATCTTTCATAATATAAAAATACTCCCCTATATATACATATACAAATAAATTCATTACTGCGATTTAGTTTATTTGAGTAAAGTTAATTAATTTTAACTAATACCAACAATTGTAACATATTATGAAGCTACTTGTTAAAGGTAAGTAATAAATAGTTTTGTTTTCTCATGGCAACTATGATTTTATAAGGTAATTGTATTAAAAATATGGGTAAAAGTAGAAAAAATGGGAATAAATGGCAAACTATTAAAAATCGGTATATAACATACTTAATAAAAGTTAAAGAGTTTTGTAAAATCTATCAGAAAAAATTGATAATATATAGGGTGTCCCATTTAAAAAATTTGAGATTTTTTAATTTTAAGTAGTTGAAATTCATAAATATATTTTGAACATCCTGTATTATTTAACTAAAATATATTTACATATATCTTTTTTTTTTCATCTCTATAAAACTCTCCTACCAAATTTTGATACTCCAGCTGCAGAAACAATGGCACCACTGACGATTTTTTAATACACTGCAATTTAATATTTATTTAAATAAATTGAAATATTACAAAAACTACTAATTTTAGGTATATAACATTATATATAAAAAAGTTATAGAATTTTACGCAAAATCTAAAAATAAATTAAAAAAATAGGGTGTTGCATTTAGAACAACATAATATGTTATAGCCGCCACACTTTTTTGGAGCACCTTGTATACTCTATAATAATTTTAAAATGTGTATCTTAACCATCCCTATAACTTTTATATTAAACATTTTTTTGTAAACCTTGAAACAAATGTGATAATGGACTTTACTCTATCGTTGACTCACCCTGTACATTGCTTTAGTTTATGCTAAATTCATTTTGAGACCTAGTTTATTGATGGCTGTATTGAGCTCGTTAATTTGTGTTTGTAGTTCTTTAGGACTGTTGGCAATTAGGACTACGTCATCAGCGAATCTTGCCTAGTAAGCCTAGTTGACAGAAGATTTCTTCTAAAATGTTTTGATATATTTTATTAAAAAACATGCTATTTTTATAAAATAATCAAGTATGTTGAAAAATACGTTTTAATGTGCAAAACACGCAAAATATGCCTTTTTCTAGTTTTATCACGTACTAACAAATTATTCTTTAATAAACTCATCACAAACACATAATATGGTCCAAAATTTTTTAATATAAATGAGTTTTTGTTTGTGATTTTTTTAATTAAAATAACTGTACTACCTGCAACTTTGTTTTTGACTTGAATTTTTGATCTGAGTAATGTTTCTCATTACTCAATAGGGTTTAGTTGTGTCGGAAGCAATTAACGCCATTATCACTGCGTCGTCCGTACAAAATGCATACATTGATCAGCGACATCCCGCTAGTGCGCGCATTTGCATACATAATTTCGGTTTAATCTAAATGCCACTAATTCTAGTAAACCTTTTGTACCGACCGCCGCACATCGTTACCGGTATGTATGTGCGGTTTGGGCTGGTTAAATATTTTACCCGTGTATCATAATGTAGTGGTGTATGAAACTCATTTTGTTTTGATATTAGTTTTTTTTAAAGTAATGCTATTTTTATACCTTTACTAAAAAAATCATATTTTCTTGGGTTGGTTAAATAAATAAATTTAGTTTTCTTTAAAACATCTTCTTGACGTTTTGCCCTTAATTTTGGGGCATCTTCAAAAGTTTTTATTCCCTTGAATTTTTTTTCAGCACTTTGGATGTTCGTGCTATTCGTTCTCGAGATATTTGGAATCGAAATATAAATACCTGTCCTGTAAATAGTTACTAGACTGAAATCATAAATTTCAAATATTTTGGCTCCAAAAGTTCAACAGAAACTGTTTTATCGTCATTTTTTCGAAGAAAAATTTATGATTAATTTAAAAAAAATAAAAAGTTCCCAAATTTATCATTTCAGTCAAATTACTATCTACTCAGCATGTTTATTTTTTATCAATAATGACATGTGTATTGACTGTTCCGATTCTAAATATCTTGAGAGCGGTTACTCGTAGCGATTTTTACAATTTTTTACGTAAAAAATCACGAAAATGTATATTTTTTTACTCAGTAGTTTTTTACAGGTACGGACAAAAAATTATTACTCTTCAATACAGTTAAAACACATGTAGGTGGCGCCCCCTATAAATAGGAGTCGTTTTAACATCACTTCAGAAATTATTTGGAAAAATTCGAAATAAAAATGAAACTTCTACACCCTGTATCTCCGAAACTAAGAATTTTAGGACATACATTTATACGAACTTTTTTACTTATTTTTATCTGCAGAATATGCTGTCGAAGGTTCAGGAATACATTTCGGACCACCGTGTATATGTCTTCCCTTTATGTCACAATGGTGTGGCAATCACTCTGTTTGGCGTTTAGGCTAAATACATTTTTTTAACAGAAAGTTTTTTTCAAAAATTTTAAATATTTTTTTCTCAAAAACAGTTTACAGTACAGGTATAGAGTATTAGATATAGAAATTCGTAAAATTATACAGAGAATTTAAGTAGGTAATAAAAAATAGGGGTCTCTATTTAAAATAAGAACGGTGCTGTCAACTTTCGGTATTTTCGGAAGTGCCGCCATATAGAAAAAAAATCTAGTAACTGTAGTTCTCTAAAAACTTATAATGCACGCTCAGCTTGTGACACCCTGTATACCCTTTTCGTTCCAAAAAAAGTTCGTGCAGTAATAATAACTCGTTAAACCTAATTTTTTATTATCATTGTAAAATTATGTCTCAGGCAATATTAAATTACTTTGTAAGCGGTTTTAATATTATATTTTCCAAACTTTAAAATATAAAAAAGGGATATTACAACGCTGTGTGCAAGTACGCGACGTTTTTCTATTAAAATTAAAATTACTTTGTCGTTGAGCCGAAGTTTACCAGGAAGCAAAAATCCTTTATTTAGTTTTTAGTGGTTAATTAGATAATCGAGTCAAGTTGGAATTTTAAAACAACCAAAGAATAATTAAAAGCGTACTTCCACTTGTTATTCGGCTACTAAATTAATTTTTTAAGTACTCCTTCTAAGTCTACCGAAACTTGGTACAAATATTTGTTTAAGAAATTTTTAAAGTTCGAATTTTTAATTGAAAGGTTAATGAAGTAACGTCATCGAGCTAAGAAAGCACAGGGAATGTCCAAACAAAAAAAAAATTGGAATAAAACAATGTTTATATATAATTATACAGGGTTGTTCGCTGCATGCGATACGAAGTATTGTAGCTAAACGATTAGATTTTTACAAATTGTAAGTTTTGGGTTCGTTGAAAGAGTATTAGAGCTACAATTTAAAAATATTTTTACAAGATACAGAGTGTCCCAAATAAATGAAAAGTATCAAAGTTGTATTTTTTTAAATGGAACACCCTCTATATTACTACATTTTAGTTTCTACTATTAAATTAAAGGTAAATTTGATTAAGGTTTATTACACTTAAACCTTACCGTTTTTGAAATATTTTCAATTTTGTTAAATTGCAGTAAAACTTTTAAGGCTTTATTTTTCCAAGGGTATCAAAGTTTTTAATACTAAATATTTACTAAGTTTATTTATTGATCAGTTATTGTGTTGCATTAATAAAAATAGTACTACCTCATACAGAGTGTCTAAAAAATTATTTTAAATAATTTCTAGATTTAAACGGCAATAACTTGCTTAATTTAAATAGAACGTGCTGTATATTTTAGGAGAATCAGATGCACAATTTAATTGTCATCAAATTGTATTTTAAAAATCTATTTTTTACCTATCTCTTCAAGTTTCCGTAGAAAATGCATTTTCTTGTAATTTAGAACTCATTTATCAATATGCCCATGGAATATTTACATTTTAGATTGTTCTTAAAGTAACAAATGTACAGGCTAGTAATATTATCGTTTTTAGCAAAATGATAATATTACTAGTCCCTTTGTATGGAAAAAGAAAACTATTTAAATCTTTATAAAAGAGTATACGATTAATTAAATATACCACCATTATTTCCGCCCAAATACTAATTAATTACATACTTAATTGTTTTCGTTAATAAATTATTCTAAATAAATGTGGATTTGAATCAGAAATCAATATAATAATAAGTTATGAAAATGAACGTCTCTGTAGTTAAAAATAAGCATTTGTCAAAAAATGAAATATTATCATTAAGGTGTTACTTTTTACCACACTGTCTAATAATACACATATAAAATTAAGTTTTTTAGTATTTGGAGCAATTATTATTAATCAACGCAAACAGTCAATTAATGTAGTTTGAATCATATTAATTGGTCCTCTTTAACAAATATTTAAAAAGTTTTTTTTTATATTTTAATGAAATAAACGAACTATATCGACCATATTAGTATCTGTACTCTTTGAAAATTTGGTACATCTTTAAAAATAATCTAAAATGTCAGTATTCCATGGGTATATTGATAAATGAGTTCTAAATTAGAAGAAAATGCATTTTCTAGGGAAACTTGAAGAGATAGGTAAGAAATGGTATAATACAATTTGATAGACAATTAAATTGTACATCTGATTTTCATAAATAATACAGGGTGTTCCATTTAAATTAAACAAGTTTTTGCCGTTTAAATATAGTAATTATTTAAAATAAATTTTTAGAAACTCTCTATAAGGTAGTAGAATTTTCATTATTGCAACACAATAACTGATCAATAAATCGTCCCATTGCTGCCAAAAGTCACTAACTTACTTTTGAGTATTTCCGAGAAAAATGCGTCTAAGATGAATTGCATTGCGTAAAGATGTTATAGTTAGTAACTATTCTGTATTAAAATAAAACATAAATAGCCAGAAATCGTAGTTAATGACTTTTGCAATCGATTCTCCGCTTCAAAACATAGTTAGTGATTGAATTTGGTTGTTCGAAAAAATGTTAGTTAGTGACTTTTGGCAGCAATAGGACGAAATAAACTTCAGTAAGTATTTAGTATTAAAAACTCTTGGAGAAATGAAGCCTTAAAATTTTTACTGCAATTTCACAAAATTAAAAATATTTCAAAAACGGTAAGGTTTAAGTGTAATAAACCTTGGTCAAATTTATCTTTATTTTAACCGTAGAAACTAAAAATGTAATAATATACAGGGTGTTCCATTTAAAAAAATAAAACTTTGATATTTTTTTATATATTTGGGACACTCTGTATCTTGTAAAAACATTTCTAAATTGTAGCTCTAATAGTCCTTCAACGAATCCAAAATTTACAATTTGTAAAAATCTAATCGTTTACCTACAATACTCCGTGTCGTATGTGATGAACAACCCTGTATATAAGCAGTATTATATTATTGTTTATCAACTCCCTTTAACTTATCCTAGGAGATGAATTGCTTGCTTAAAACGCAAAAGGCACTTACTAGATAACTATATTTATAGAAGTAATCAAGGAGTTGAATTGTTGTAAAATATTTATTTTTAAACTATATTTTTCATTTCTTAAAATACCTACATGTTTACCTTACTTCTTAGATTTAATCGGGAAGTAATATAACTCATAATTGCCAATAATCTAAAAATAAATTCAAGAGATACATTTCTCGTAGGGATGTTATTGCTAGTTCGCATTCTTACTAGATACGTTTCAAACCGAATAGTACAATATATTTCTTTAGAACGAAAAATTTATTTAGCAAATTGGCTTGCTCCTGAAATAAATATTTGTGCCTCTATCCCGAGACTTTAAAAATAGATCAAATAAATAGATATACTGTAAAGCTGAAAGGAAAATGGAACTAGGGATGTTATAGGGCACTTATTTATTTATATTGTTAATCTTAAATTATGTCTAATATCCCAAGTGGCACAAATGTGCTTAAAATGGTTATATAGAGTGTTATATAACAATTCATGATAAATATGTACTATTTTTTAAGTGCTTTATAAACCTTAATACGATAGTTATAAGCACGAAAAAGGCGGAGCAGGTTTATAAAATAATATACTTATTTAGAAGTACGTTAAAAACTCTCCGATAACGCTTACAAAATAATATTGAGTACATTACAAAATATTTATAAAACTGTTTTATAAAAGATTTATAAATATTTTATAAATAACATATTTGTCTCAGTTAAAATATTTTTGTAGCATGCATCTGCATTTTTGTTTTTTAGTTATCAAGAATAAAATTATAATATCGTGTATTTATAGTGACCAAAATAAAACTGATTTTAAAATGGCAAAGTACACATATATTCTATTTAAATGACAGATATGGCTAATTTAAAGAAAGATGTAAATTGTATAAAAATATATCACCTAAAACGCTCCAGAAGTCAAATTTTCCTGCGGAGTAAATTTTACTGATATTATATATCCACATTTGTGGAAATATTTTAAGGCGCTTTTATTTTAATAAGATTTTGCAGTTATAATAAATATTTAATTTTTAGGAAATTACTGCAAAATTACCTGTAAACTGGAAAATCGACATTGTCCAATATCCGATATTATTGGAAACTAATTCGTTTCTTTTAAATACGTTTATTTTGAATTAAATTTCGATTATTTTGTTTTGCAAATTTCGACTCGATAAAATGGCCGACATACAGTCATCCAAATTCAACATAAAATCATGGCGTCGACTAACAAAACATTTTTTTGCTCAGGGAGCAGTTATACAATTAACTTGTTTTACAATAATGCTATACGGAACATATTTGTTTTATTACTTAAAATAATGTCGGGAAAATACAATTAAATTCGTCTTTATATTCCGGTGCTGTCACATTTACAACAATAAAATTATAGACGTGTTTTAAATTCGCTAGTAGGTTCATCAATACTTAAAACATAGGAAGACATTTTAAAAAATTAAAATGTTCATTGATTTTTCTACGGCAAATAATTAGAAAAAAATACATAATTAAACACAAATTTGACTTTTAATTATACCTGCAAACTTTATTTTTATTCTGGCAACATTCGATGACTTTCTTTCCTTCGCCTTTTAGATACGAACGCCCCAGAATAATAACGTAGAAATGGGCCTCACTACTATATAGTCGAACCGGGTTTTAAAATAGCAATATTGTTGCACTTCACGTGTTATCCCGCTATTTCAAAACCTGATTATTTTTTATTCATTTTGCTTATGTTATTTATTTTTTGTTAGCTACACTTAGACACAAATATGTTTAATATCAAAAATAAAATCTTCCAGTTAGAAATACTTGACATTTTAATTTTTAGAGATAAAATCACAAATTTAAAATATATTTTAAGTTAGTGCTATAGTATGTTTATAAGGTTTCCTAAACAACATTTTTGTATTTGGGGAAACACTTTTGTTTTTTAATCGCTTTATAAGAATTTTAATTCGTTTCTTTAACAGTAATTATAAAATTGTTTTCTTAGAGTATCGGTCGCGGTTAAATTATTGCGAAGATCAAATTGTTTTATAAATCAGTCGTAAAAACAGCTATAAAACATGTCGATAATGTTTTAATAAACTAAAATGCATATTTTTATAGCTGTTTTGTAAATATTTTATAATTGTTTTAAATCATATTATAAATCAATTATAAAATATATCTAGCTCAAGCATAAATAGTTGTATAAGATTTGTTATATAAACGGTCCTGAGCATATTAACGAGTATATTTATAAAAATGTTTTATAAATTAGTCGCCAAAACATCTATATAACAAAATAATAAAACACATTTGTAAACACATGATAAATTTGTGTTCTTTGCGTTTATTATATAACAATTCAGTGTATAAGATCGCTTTAATAAATCGTATATAAAACAATTCACTCTCATAATAACTTATTGTGCTACTTGGGATGGTATACTTTAAAGTATTTGTATTTCTATTAGTTGTATGCTGTTATGTTGGATTTTTGGAATCATTTTTTGCTTTTGTTTTTATTTTCTTTCCAGCTTTGTCATTACATATACAGGGTGAGTCAAATTCGACTTTTTTAAAGGGAAACAACCATCTCTATAGGAGAAATTTATATCGGTATCTGGAGCTCAATTTTTATCAAATATATGTTGGTGAAAATCGCACATCGATATCAGTTACCGTTTCGGAGATACGGGGTGTTTTTCAAAAATGTGCAAAAAAACAATGTGCAAAAACATTTCCAAAGCAAAAAAACCTTTTTACGTAGAATTTAATGGTTTAAGTATAATTTTTTAGAACTAATAATTTCAGAGTTAATTTTCAGATAAATTGATTTTATTATTAGCGACGCTCTGTATATCTTTAATTAAATGAAGAGAACTTAAAATTACCTTTCCAAAAATATAACACACATGATATTTTGTTATAATCCCTTCGAAATACAGAATTTTTAAAAGTTCGCCACTTTTAACTAGTAGGCTTTGGACCCCTTATTGATGATCAGCCCCTAACACGGAACTCGAAAATATATTTTCCAAACACGACGAGTCACCGCCTCAACACGCTGAAATTCATCAATCAGATAACTTTTGCAGCCAATTTCGATAATAATTAATTAGCTAACCAAGATCCCAGCCGTTGGCCATCGAGGCCGCCGGACTTATTGCCTTTGGATTTTTATCTTTACGAAAGAATAAAGGTTGTAATTTTTAAATTAATATAATCTAGTCAAAAATTTGAAGTACTTAGCGGTTATGCGAGGGTATCTTTCACCCCCATTGAGTTAATAAATTCCTCCAGAAATGTCGCGAAAACGATCCCGTCTGGCCATAACAGAAGATGGTCGACTTGTCGAACACCTGTAGCAAAATGTCATGTCTTGGTTTGCAATTAATTTTTATTGTTATTAGATATAGTTTATATGTATGGATGTTATTAAATATAGTTTAAATTGTTATAAAATTATAAAACTCTCATTGCAAATATTATTTTCGTTTTAATTGCTGCTCACAGCTACATTTTTTTTGCATTACAGGTTCAAAGCCTATTTATTCAAAGTGGGCGAATTTTTAAAAACTCTATATCTCGAAGGGGAATCGAGCAAAATATTAAGTATGTTATATTTTTGGATAGGTAATTTTAAATGATTCTCAATGAATTAAAAATATACAGGGTGTCCTATATAAAAAATCAAATTTTCTATTGATAATTCTTAAATTATTAATTTAATAAAAATATACTTAAACCATTAAATTCTACGTAAAAAGGTGCTTTGGAAATGTTTTCATAAAAAATTTTCCATAGCAAAAAAAGTATAAAAATGCACATTTTTGAAAAACACCCCGTAACCCATAAACGGTAACAGATATCGACGTGCGGTTTTCACGATATGTTTTTGATAAAAATTGAGCTTTTATAGAAAAGGGTGTTTCCCTTTAAAAGCGTCCAATTTGACCCACCCTGTATAACGCTAAATAAATTTAATTACTCAGATAACTAAGTTTGCCTAACACAAAACAACGTAAAGCAACGAATTTTGCGAAAAAAGAATGTCGACTTGGATGAAAAACTTTTCTCAGTACGTCGCAACCGTTTGCTGCTCCATTTCGTATTCCACTCTCACTCCGTATCAACGGTAAATATCATTTTATCTTCCGAAAGTCATGTCATACATCAAAATATATTAGTCTCTCTTCCAAAGCATAGGAGGGAGTTTTTCCATCATAAACGTTCCTGTTACTGTACATTGCATCGAATGTATATGTCCCTTTTATGTGTTTGACCGGCTCGGATAGTAGTACTCAATTGTAATATATTGAAAATCGTATTGGCCTTTGACTTCATTAATAATTCCTTTGACAGAGGAACAGAGTACGCTTTGTCGGTTTAGAACATAAAAGTAATATACAGGATGTCCCAGAAATAAGTGCAAGTTTTTAACTGGTAGTATAGTTTATCACCAGAAACACGCCTATGAGGTTTCTTTCGCGAAAAAAAAAAATGAAAATTCGAAATTTTTTGATTTTTTTTTGGATTTTTTTTTAGTTTTTTATTAAAAAACATAATTTCTTGATAATATAGCAACATAGGTGTTAGATTAAATTTACATGAAAGAAAATCCAGAAAAGATCCAGTGGTTCTCAAAATTTTGGCAAAAAATATTTTTTTTTGGAAATTTTCAAAGTAAAATAACTCCGTTATTTGGGACTTATTTGAAAAACGATAAAAAGAAAATATGTATCTATTATCGAGATCTACCACCCCTTAAAATACTTGCACTTATTTCTGGAACACCCTGTATAAGTGAGTAATTGAAAAATGTAAATATTTTTCAATAGCAGTTAATAATAACAGAATGTTATAATTTATGATTAAGATTATTTGTGTATTTCTGTTCAGTTAATGTTAAAATAACTTTTAATATATTTCCACATTGTAGCCCTACTTCTCCGACTTCGTTTGTTACATAACTAGTCAGTTTATGTTGCACTTTTATTATTTTTGAAGTTTTCATTTAGCGAATTTGAGAGTTCTGATTTATTTTATAAAATGTAGTTTAGCTAGTGTTAAGTATAACTGTGTAAGGAATATAACATTATAATATATTTTTTATAATATGACTTTATATCATTTTCATTGTACTAAGTAAGAGATTAAAACTTTTATTTTCATATTTGTGCCTGCTCATATTACTTAAAAAAATAAGTTATAGTAATTTGAAGGTATTTTAAACATAGCATATGTTTCAAGAGAGCCTAAAAAAATAATTAAAGCTGTAATTGCCCTGTTCAATATTATTTGATCTGGCTGTGTTCTCAGCTAAGATTATGTAAAGGAAATTCATATTAAGTCAAACAAATAACAAATAGTTATTTGTTTATTATATTATATATAAAGTATAAATTCAAAAATATAACAAAATATAAACATTTCTTCAAAATTATATTATATAAAAAATATATAATGAAAACTTATGTAAGTTTGTAGGATATTGTCAGCCTGGATGATAGCTGGCTCTCCAAATAGAACCAGGTAGGATCTGATCCAACTCACTTTTATCTACATGGATATGCTGATGGAACAAGTCCAGATGACGTATGCTTGAAAACACGTTGAATGAGGCTTCGGAAATTGCTGACTTTGTAGCAGTACAAGTAAATGGCGTATGTAGGTAGGTATAACAGATATTTGTTTCTAGTAATCTTGGGGAAGCATGCAAGTTTAGAGACTCTAACAACGAACGACAATCTTTTGCGGAATTGCATAATATACAGCGTGGTCCGAACTGTATTCCGGAAACGGCGGCAGCATATTCTGTAGATAAAAATAAGTAAAAATGTATGTCCGAAAATGCTTAGTTTCGGAGTTACAGGGTGTAGAAATTTCATTTTTATTTCGATTTTTTTCCAAATAATTTCTGAAGTAACGATAATATTTTGATAAAAAATTGTGTCTTGGAGTTTTTTGACATGAGAAATTTGATTTTGATGTCGATATTACTACTACTTGTAAAGGTCGCAACCTATATGTATATTTTGTAATTCGTTTGAAGAGTAATAACTTTTTGTCCGTACCTGTATAAAACTACTGAGTAAAAAAATATACATTTACAAAGTTTTTTACGTAAAAAAGGTCTCTTGGTAAAAATCGCTACAAGTAATGTTTCCAACCATTGACATAAATTAAATACGTTGACAAAATAGTTATTAGACTTAAATCATAAATTTGAAATGTTTTTGTGCCAAAAGTTCAATAAAAAGTGTTTTATCATCATTTTTTCCAAGAAAAATGACTAATTTAAAAAAACAAAAAGTTCCCAAATTTATCATTTCAGTGAAATAACTATCTACACAACATGTTTATTTTTTGTCATTAATGACATTTGGATTGACTATTTCCATTCTAAATATATTGAGAAGGGTTGCTCGTAGCGATTTTTACCTAGAGGCATTTTTTTACGTAAAAGATCACAAATTTATATACATATTTTTTTTAACCCAGTAGTTTTATACAGGTACGGACGAAAAGTTATCCCATGCCAAAAATCTCCCAGACACCAATTTACATCTAAATATTGACGTTACCTCAGAAATTATATGGAAAAAATCGAAATAAAAATGAAACTTCTATACCCTGTATCTCCGAAATTAAGCATTTTAGGGCAAACATTTATACGAACTTTTTTACTTATTTATATATCTAGAATATGCTGTTGAAGTTTCCGGAATACACTCTGTATAAGGATATTTAATTTGAAAACCTTACTAGGAGTCTCTTATGGTAACAGGAAATTCCATCTTACCAAAAGATTGGCATGATTACTTCCTCGTAGACAGTAGCTGTCATTAGTCTTAAAAAATAAAAAATAAAATAAAAAAAGGCCCTGAACACGTTAATAAATAGGATTTTGCGCGCGTAAAGAAATTTCACTTCAATAAATACTACAAAAATTTCTGTATTCGTGTATATTTTTCTCATCACTATCTACTACCGGCACCATTTCACCAAAAACAATAAAGATGCGCGAAGGAAGAGATTAAAATAATTAATAGCAAAACTCCTCCGCTCTAAGTGTGCGAACACATTGCAAGCAGGTTTGCCGCTTACTGGTAGTCAGCGCCAATCTGGGCACCTATGCTTGACATCGTTCGCAACTTTGCGTATACGCATCACGTGTATTTTTATAAAGAGGGTATCCCAGAAATAAGTGTCCCCTTTAAAAAGTATTTTAAAGGGTGGTAGATCTCGATAAAAGAAACATATTTTCTCTTTATCGTTTTTCAAATAAGTCCAAAATAATGGAGTTATTTTACTTTGAAAATTTCTAAAAAAAAATTATTTTTTGCCAAAATTTTGAGAATCTTCTTCTTCATGTGACTTCTCCTCATCGGAGGTTGGCGACCATCAATTGGAATTCCTCCCTGTCTTGAGCCAAACTGATAATTGCACTGGCCTCTCCTGTATTAAACCACTGGCGCAAATTCCGCAACCAGGAAAACCGTTTACGCTCGATGCCTCGTCGTCCTTCAATCTTTCCCTCAACGATCAGCTGTAGGAAACTATATTTGTTATTTCAAAAAATATGACCAAAATATGCTGCTTTCCGTCGTTTTATTGTAGACAATAGTTCTTAGTCCTTACACATTCTTTCCAATACTTCGAGATTTGTTTGAGAACCACTGGATCTTTTCTGGATTTTCTTTCTTGTAAATTTAATCTACTACCTATGTTGCCATATTATCAAAAAAATTTTTTTTTTAAATAAAAACTAAAAAAAATTGCAAAAAAATTCCAAAAATATTTTCAAAAAATTCGGAATTTTCAAAAAAAAATTATTTAGAAAAAACCTAATAGGCGTGTTTCTGGGGTTGAACTATACTACCAGTTAAGTTAAAATACTTGCACTTATTTCTGGGACACCCTGTATATGGTTACATAGTAGCGCCGCGCCGCGCAGCCTCGCGCTTATAACCTTGAAAAATTAAAGCGTGTTATCAAATCGGCTAGTTCACAGTGAAAGCAGGCAGGCACCGTCAACCAGCGTTCATCGGCGTTCTCGCTTTTACCGGAACGAAAATTTATTTATTTCTGCTTTTGCACGCGCCGACGGCGCACAGGGGGTATTAACAACTAAAAGTTGGCCAAAATTATGTTTTATGATTTTGTGCTTTTTGCTAGTAATATTAATTATTAATTAGAGGAGAGGTTGCTAATATGGAACCCCATTTTGTTTTTCCTACACAATATTTTTTCCTCTACTCTGAAACCCTTTCCACCGATCAAATAGGGCCATTCTGTGCAAAACCAAGCAATTGGATGAGGATGCTAGAACAAGAAAGTAATTTGTATATTATAGACGATATTTGAGCGAGGATGGGTGTTATAAGGGTAAAGACTATTTCCTTTAAGAATTTATTTAAATCAATGTTTTTTTTAGCAGTGGCAAATATTGGCAAGATTTTTGTACATATTCCAAAGCTGGAGACTTTAAGCATTGAACGGATACTAATTTCCATGCGGAATATTGCCGAATAGTCTTACACCTTATAAAAATGCCACTGATTTTTTAAATATAAAACATTATAAAAAAAATAGAATAGAAGGAAACGTTTCAAAATAAAAATATGGCATAAAACAGGACTTGCCAGCTGGCTCTGTATCCATCATGACAGTTATTATAAACAATTTAAATAAATAGAAATATTCAGAATACACTCAAGATAATTCATACTTATAATTGAAATATATTATTTATTTGATAGTCAACTTACGACTTAAAAAAAAGCTAATAAACGCGCTTACATTTAGTATTTATAAATTTGTGGTCAGTTAAGATAAAAAATGAAAATAAAAATATTTCACTTTTGGCCAGGTTTATAGACCAAATACTCCTATGTGCGGCGTTTGAATATGCTTAGGTTAGTTAATCAGGTAAATTTCCTATTAATTAACTACTTCCGAACCCTGCTCGCATCTCCGAAAAAGCCATATAACAATACACGGCATATACGCAAAGTTACGCATCACGTGTATTGTTATTTGGCTTTTTCGGAGATGCGAGATGTGAGCGATATTTGAAGATGCGAGATAATGCGAGTGGTCAAGAATAGGTCCCCAGAGACGGCGCTGGTTGCCGGAAAGCAGAAACCTGCCTCCACTATGTTCGTACCCTAAGGCACACCACTACACCCTCCCTATTAATAGGTTCGTAAAATTTCATTAGATCGCAACGCCGGCCCTAGTTGTTTAAACAATCGGGTGCCGGAATCCAAACGGAACCGAGATAGCTAGCAGGCCGATGCGCGAGTGTGCCGGCTCGTCTATGTGTGTATATGCCAAACGATTATACCGATGGGAATAAGTGGATTAGGCTTGGGGTTACCTGGGAAGGCCGCTTTATCTGCGGTAATTAATAGATTTAATTAACATTTTTATTGCTCTGAGTACGGGGCAGATGTTGGTGTTATCGCCGACGTGTTGTCTAAGATTATACAATCTTAGATAATATAATGACCGGCCATATATTTCTCGAATGAGGCTAAACATAATTGTTTATTAAGGTAGTTACATTATAGAGCTTAAACCATTAGTTTGCAAGTTGTAGTACAATATACAAGGTGTTGCAATATTCCAGTACAATGAACCAATATGTTTTTTCGAATCAAAATAAGTTACTTAAACAAAATTTAAGGCTATATAAAAGTACTTCGTTTGCATTAGGGGCATTAGATTTTTAAGATAATTTAAGAACCAATATTTCTATTTGAATGAGATTTGGGATGATTATGTTTTGTTAGGTGCCTTAATATTTTACTTAGTTAAAAAATAAAAAGGGTACGACAAGGGTGAAAACTACCCCCGCCCTTATATAAATTCTAGCGGAAATGCTTTGAAACTTTAACGAAGTCCTTCTAGTGTTTGCTACATATTTTTTCTCGACATAGTTTTGCTCGACACCTTGCATAGTTTTTGAGAAAAAAAAAGTTTTTCCTAACTTGATCTACAAAACATATTTCTTGTAACATCAAGCGCTAATATCTAGATAAGATAATAAGATAATAATCTAGAAAGCAAGCTATGTCAATGTCTCAATAATCTTTGGCAATAAACTTCATAGTTTTTATATTTATTATCGTTTGGGCTCATTTATGATAGTGATCCTCTAACGCACAAAGGAGGCACTTTTTTTATAAAATTAAAGTGTTGTGTCCAGATTATTTGTTTCTGATTTTGATGTGTTATTATGATATGTAATTATTCTTCTTCCTTCTTCATACTAGGCGAATCGCCTGTTGGGTTTCGTCGTCTCTACCGGTCAGAATGACAAGTAGTCACTCCATCGTTTTTATGGACGTCCTAAGCTTCTGCAATCTAGCGGTGATTTGTCGCATGCAACTCTCACTATCCTTTTGTTGTCCATTCAGCTGATATGCTAGTTCCATTCTTCCTTTTTGCTGAGTACCCACCATTTACATTTTCCACCTTGCATGCTCTTCTTATGCTTTCATTTGTCTCCTTGTCCAGAAGCGTCTTTCCAGCTATTCTGCGTAGTACTCTTATTTCGGTTGTCTCTAATAGTTGTTTAGCTTTCGCTGTATCAGGTCAAGTTCCTGCAGTGTGTGTCATTATTGGTCGTTGCCTTGTAAATTCTTGCTTTAGTTTAGTGTGTCATTCGGGCATCCTGCTATTCTGGTTGCCTTCGTTGTCCGATGTAATTAATATATTTTACTCTAATGAAGTTGATGTTGATGTCAATCTTAAGCGAAAAAAATTGTAGTAGTTCTATGTGCATGAAAAAGCGGGATACCTTGTAGACACTAGAGTAAAAAGTTAACAAGTGTAAAAGGTTAGACAAAGTTGAGTGGCATATCTTTGTCTTACCAAAAAACTGGAACTTGACATCTTAAGTTCATTTAACTAAAATGAACCCGCATATTTTGTGTTACTAAGAAACAATAATTTTGAAACTTAAAAGATCCCAACGTGCGAAACTTTTAATTACAGAAAGAAGCCGAGGAAATTTAGCACGAAATCTTTGCAAACAACGAAATGACACAAGTTAAGAAAACGACGGCGGGTGGGCTTGATAGGGGAAGAGTGCTTGGAACGAGACAAACGCCCTGTCTCCCCTACAACAATCTTTTGTTTTGTTGCTCGTACGGGGCGACAACTTTCCCGAAAATTTATATACTTAATTCCAGTCGCTTTGTTTTGTTGTTGCATGTAAATTATAAAGTTAACCGCCAGTTAAGTTACGTTAAGCCTGGCTTTGAGCGAAATTTATGGTTAAAGCGAATCGATAGGCCCCGTGGAAAGTTTACAACGTCATAAGCGTCAGTCTAACACTTTATTCCTCGAACAATAAGAGTCTCACTGGCGCCCAGACCGTCGGAGAATGTTGAATGCCGAACGAACGAACGGACGGCTTACGCCAGTCAAACGGTTTAAGCTTTTGCGTCTTAATTAAAATGGCGGTCGTGAACAGCGCGAGAGGTAAAGGTAATTGAAATTTCTGTCTTATTTAAAGTTGTAATTTGCTAAAAAATGACAGAAGAAAATATTTGCCTAATAAGAGCTTATTTTATCTTATTTGTGTACATCCATTTAGGGGATTTAAAGCTGTAGATCACGTCTGTTATCTGGATCTTCTGTCTTATCTTCTCTACACTCTTATAGTCCCTCTTTGACTTCAAGCATACATTATTTCATAAATTTTTATATAATCTGGAGTTGCCTTATTTATCAATTTTTGTTTCATTGTCCAATCCGCACAGGCATATCTAAAATCTTCGAAAATTACTGGGTTTAATGGGAATTCCTTTGTCTGACCAAAATTCTGGAAGTTTGTATCTTAAGTTCATTTAACTAAAATGAACCCTCATATTTTGTGTTACTAAGAAACAATAATTTTAAAACTTAAAAGATCCCAACGTGCGAAACTTTTAATTACAGAAAGAAGCCAGGGAAATTTAGCACGAAATCTTTGCAAACAACGAAATGACACAAGTTAAGAAAACGACGGCGGGTGGGCTTGATAGGGGAAAAGTGCTTAGAACGAGACAGACGCCCTGTCTCCCCTACAACAATCTTTTGTTTTGTTGCTCGTACGGGGCGACAACTTTCTCGAAAATTTATATACTTAATTCCAGTCGCTTTGTTTTGTTGTTGCATGTAAATTATAAAGTTAACCGCCAGTTAAGTTACGTTAAGCCGGGCTTTGAGCGAAATTTATGGTTAAAGCGAATCGATAGGCCCCGTGGAAAGTTTACAACGTCATAAGCGTCAGCCTAACACTTTATTCCTCGAACAATAAGAGTCTCACTGGCGCCCAGACCGTGGGAGAATGTTGAATGCCGAACGAACGAACGGACGGCTTACGCCAGTCAAACGGTTTAAGCTTTTGCGTCTTAATTAAAATGGCGGTCGTGAACAGCGCGAGCGGTAAAGGTAATTAAAACTTCTGTCTTATTTAAAGTTGTAATTTGCTAAAAAATGACAGAAGAAAATCTTTGACTAATAAAAGATTATTTTTCTTCTTTTTTCCCATCTAACTACATCTTGCAACTTGTGCGTTGATCTTATTTCGCCAAGTGTCTTTCCAAAGTTGGTTCTTAGAGCTTTCATCTCTGCCTTTCTTATTTTTTTCTATTTTACCGATTATGTACAGTGTGTCCCATTTTGGTTGAAATCATACTGTATCTCCGTTATTAGTGAAAATAGAAGGATGCGGTTTGGAAAACCTGTGCCACTTTTTTGTCAAACGGAAGATGCCGTAAACAAAATTTTCATAGCCTTCTTCTTTTCTGAGCTACAGGGTCTTTTTGAAAATGTTACAATTTGGAACACTCCTGTATCTCTGGAATTGTTAAAGCTATCGAGAAGGTGAAAACTGTTTATTGTAGAACTTTTTACGTAGAATACAGTAGCGTAGTCTGTTTTTCTACGAAAAAATAATTTTAAAGATATAAACTAAAATTATGTTTTCTTAAATGGAAAACTCTGTATATTTATAAATTATACAATCTGGCTTGCCATAAGCTTCTCAAAAATATATATATCACTCTATATTTATTTTCACTATTTACTGCAATATTTAAAAGTTTTATTAAAAGGTCATATTTATTAGTAGGCCATGATTGATAACAAAAGAAACTGAAGAATTATTAAAAGTATACTGCTACCTCTGTCTTGTTTTATTTTAGGAGCCACTAATAAATTCTTGATATATCAGGGAAACTTAACTCTCTACCATTATTTGTAAATCTTAGAAGCTATTGTACCGGAAATTTTAGATATTCCTTTTGCTAATTTACGTGAAATATATAATATATAGTTTCAGCAAGATGGAGCGCTTTGAAAATATTAGAATTTTGTTAAATTATTATTATTAATCAATAATAACAGTTAAAATATATCAATCTCAAATAAAATTTTAATGTGTATGAGATTATTTTAGTAAATACCATTTTGTCTACTAATAAGAAAATGATATATTTTAAATATTGCAGTAAATAGTGAAAATAAATATAGAGGATATATATTTTTAAGAAGCCCATAGCAAGACAGATCATATATGATTTATAAATATATAGGGCATTCTATTTGAAAAAAACAGAACTTTAGTTCATATTTTCAAAAATCGTAGTATCATTTTCGTAGAAAAACAGACTACGCCACTGCTTTCTACGGAAAAAGTTCTACAATAAACAGTTTTCACCTTCTCGATAGTTTTAACAATAACAGAGATACAAGGGATGTCCCAAATTGCAAAATTTTCAAAAAGTCCCTGTAGCTCCGAAACGAAAGGGGCTATGAAAATTTTGTTTACGGCATTTTCCATTTGACAAAAAAGTGAGACAGGTTTGTGCAAACCGCACCTTTCTATCTTCAGTAATAATGGAGATACCGTATGATCTAAACCAAAATTGGACACCCTGTACTGGTTTTGGAACAAAAAAAAAACATTATTTATTTCACAATCCCAGAAGGATTATACTTCCTATATGTTAGAACACAACCAGAAATATACTTAAAATAAACCAAATTTCAAAAGATGTTATTACATAATAACACAAAACTCCTCTAAAATACTTTTCCCATGATTTCCCCTTCAACTCACTTTGAAATAATGGATGATTATAATTTTCTAACAACCTCAACCATATCCGAAACTTTTAAGGGCGTGTACGATAAAAAATTCTAAAACGTATAGGCTTTAGAAACCCTGTTCTCCACAACCAGCGAAAAAGGGTCTAATGATGTTTTTTACGCGTTATATGGAGGGTTAGACAGATATTAGCCCCGGTTCATTAGCGGAGTCTTTAGCCGCGAGATGGATCGCAATGAAAAAAGGGAAAAGTTTATTGAAAAATATGATTCTGTCCCTAATTAACTATGTAGTTAGTACTTGGCATTCTTTTTTTCTTTTCTTTATATTCGGTTGGCTTTTTGTTTGCGAATAACCACTGATAAATTTTAAGTAGCTTAAGTAGGTATAATCTTTTTTTGTGGTCTGGATTAATGTGTAATTATTTTTATAGTTTCATTTTTACATTGTACGCGTCGACTGGATTTGTGTCTACGAAATTAATCTCAAAAATGCAGACAAAATATTTTAGTATGATCAATTTACTACAAAACATATTTAAATAAACAGCATACATACAGATTGTTAACTGGATGGTTACTTATTGGGGAACAGAAAGGCAACACTGCCTACATTTCAAATGAGTACTAAGCTAAGCTGCCGACCCATCCCGTCGCGTCGTCTCTCGACGAGCGGGCCGAGGTTGCCATATTTCAACCATATAGCTCTTGCCGCGAGTAATGAACAAATTAACAACCTGTATACATTTTGCATACAGCAAAACATATTGACGAAGCTTGGAAATCAGTACAGTCGTTATCGGTAAAATAGTTTTGTGATTGTGATCGGAAAAATAGATTGTGATACCTAATATAGTTTTGATTTCAGAACAGTTCTTGTATTTGTAATACTTTTTTTTAATGAAGTTTGAAAAATATATTTTTTTTATTTATTTATTAATATCTCTGAAACTATCGAAATATATTTATTCATATCTTAGGATTATGCAAAGTGATCTGAAAGGAAGCCAAAAATGTAATAATATACAGGGTGTTCAATTAAAAAAAATCATTTTGATCCACTCACATTTTGGCACCCTATAGAAGTTAAAATATTTTCCTGAAATACATCATTGTACATACTTTAGGTTTACACTTAAACAAAGTTCCCAAGTTTTTTATTCTAGGAGCTACAGATGCCCGACGCACTATTGCCGGACCCTGTGTAATAAAATCAGCGTTATTGTAGAAAAAAAACATTTTTTAGAAAATTTTACCACCCTCTATCTCAGAAATTCAGATGTTTAGGACATATATTTATAAGAAGTTGTTCTCTTAGAATAGGTCCAAGAATTACCCCCTTAAATATGAGCATGTCATTAAGGAACACCCTATATAATAGTTTTTTTTGCTATAAAGACTTGCGAAATCCATAAATGACACTTTCTAAAACAAAAAAACTGCTTGTCAATGTTGAATGAGTTTTTTTTAGATTTCATTACATAAAAAAAAACTCTAATAAAACCTCATTAAATAAATTGACTTCACAAAAAAGGCTTTATCTTGTTACAATACCCGTTCGGTTTCGGATAGGCTTTTACTTTGAAATTTGGCAAGCACTCTGTTTTTCATTAAAGCGGGATGCTTTCATTATTAATTCTTGAAATCGGATCCACCCCTAAAAATTCTGTAGTCATTCGCTTAGTAGATCGGCTAATATTACCCTATTCTGTTAGAGCACTATTTTTTTTCTAACAATCCTGTCTATTCGCCATGATATATTATACAAAATCAAACCTGCTGAAATAGTTTTTTTTAAGATTAAAATTATCATACTTTATTAGTAGCTATATTTTTCAGTTAACTTGTAACATCAATATATACGTACCTTAATAATCGTCATAAAATAAGATGTTGTAGTGTAACAACCCAAATTCGTCAACGAAGTTGAAGAGGTAATATTTTGGCCAACTGTATAACAAGAAATTTAAATGAAAGAAAGGAATCTATTTGTGTTAAATAATTTTTTATTGTGATTACCTCGGATGCACCTCGACAGAAGCAATATTTTGGGAAATTTGAGGAGAATAGGTTATATAAATAAAACGCTAAATTTGTAAATAGCCCTACTTATTTTATCAAATGAAATGAATGGTGTGCCGTACTCTGCCTGGAATTCACATGTAAAAGAGCACGGCAGAGAAAACCATGATCACTATTCCAGAGAATCTAACTATGCTGTCCTGAACTTTAATAAAAGAGAAATAATAATATAGAAACTGTCCTCATACCTAGGTTTATAGTTTAATACAATCAAAACATGCCACATTTATATCGTTCAAAACTGAAGAAATTTTTGTTAGTTTAACGGGTCCCCACCCGTAGGTACGAAGTCCCTTGTTGCGGGATCGACGCTAAAGTTGAAGGTTTGGTGCCAATATCTTATAATTTAATAAATTGTAAGTTATTCTATGAGTTATTCTTTTTATTGTTTTCGTTTGCCCTTTTGCGAGCTAAGATATTCGCCCCTGCACGGTCGAAAATTGTTAGTACACTCAACAAGGCCCTTATTCTCACAAACCACAAACATCGGCACGACGGAACAGTAAACGATTTTATTTAGATTACTTTTAAACTGAAATTATTTACAGCATAAATAGATTCCATTAAATGCATACACATGTTATATATTGTCTTCGTCAGATCAAATGAATAAGGAAAAGCTTTAGAACAGAATTAGAAGAAAACAAAATAATATGATTTAGTTAACATTAATTAAATAATGAGAAAACTTTTACTTTACCTTTAATAACATTCTTTGTCACAAAACTCAAGAACCAAAATAATATCAATGCGTCTCGAATGGTAGTCTAGAAGCTATTATTTAACAACTATCATCTCTGGTCGTCGCTCGATTTCCCTCTCCCTAGTTTGTGAATAATATTTTAAAAATCAATAATTTTATTTATGTATACAGAGTGTCTTAAAAATTAATGTTTTGAATTTAAAGAAATATGTCTATTTTTAAATAGGCGGTTCATCTCAATGTCATAAACAAAAAACACTATTCTAAAACTGGTTTAGCATTTAGAACGTCAGAGACTCTTCTCTCACCGGCATCAAATAACCTCAAATGTCACGCCGACAGCAAAGCAAATGCCGCAATTAAAACTGAATGGTTTTTTGCAGTTCGCGCGTCATTCCAAATAACACCGCACCAGCACCGACCGCTCTACCCTTCGTTTCACTCATTAAAGCAGATACGTATGCGGCGCGGCGCGAGGCTGCAAAATTAGACCGGAAGTGACTGCTCTTGAAGTCTGCCGGTTTGAATTTCCGGTAATTCAGCGTTTAAGGAGTGCGAACCGAGTTTTATGACTAAAACATTTCCTTTGCCGTTCTCTGGCTAAGAACATATCTCGGACGGGGTTGGGAAAATAGGAAGAAAAGCCGCGGCTCTCTAAGTTTCTAAAGCGCAAATTGAATTTTTAGCTGGGAAAACACTAGAATTAATTCCGTTCGTAGGTGCGGAGGAGATATACTCTGCGGTGGTAAATATGTATAATTAAGCAAGTTATGAAGTTCCATTTTAGTTTTCAGTTTGTTTTAAATTGTAGTAATGGAAGTTTCTACTTTTATATGATGACTACTACCGTATGATCGAGAAAAAACGGCGTCAACGATGGCTATGAAATGAAGATCGCTGTCATTTTATATGTAAATTTATATGGGAAATGTCATCGATCGTCATTTCCCAGCCAACTGGACGCCATTTTTTTTCTATCATACGGTACTTGCGTGTATAAAATAAATGGAGACACACCATTTATTTTATACATGACCACCGTGTACCCACAACTTCGTTCCCGTCGAATTAATCATTTGTAATGGTGATGATAAAGCAAAGCAAGAATTTCCATTAACATACAAACTGGAGCAGAATCGTGGTTAATCAATTACCCAGCTTTTTGGAACACCCTGTATGATTTTTTAAAATATTTCAAAACATGCAAAAAAAACAAAATAAATTATGCCTGTACAAGAGTTTTCCCGAAAGACTAACCGTTTTTTAAATAACAAATATTGTAATATTTGAGGGGCGTTTTCACCCTCTTGGAATTTGAGATTCGAGAAACCCCTCTTTATCGAACCTCTACGCCCCACAGTCAATCCGTTTGCCAAAAATCAGCTTTAAACGTCAAGCAGTTTAAGCAGAATCGTGATTACTCAGTGGTCATATTTTATGAAACACCCTGTACAAATTTTTAAAAAATCTTAAAATATGTAAAGCAGCAAAATAAAATATACGTGTTTAAGAGTTCTTTCGAAAAACTCACCGGTTTTTAAATAAAAAAATATTCTAATATTTGAGGGGTGGTTTCACCCCATTCGAATTCGAGTTTTGAAAAATCCCTTCTTATCGAACCTCTACACCCTAAAGTCAATCCGATTTCCAAAAATCAGCTTTTTACGTCAAGCGCTTTAAGGAGGATCGTGATTAATCAATGACCAGATTTTTCGAGACACCCTGTATACATTTTTAAAAAAAATTAAAATATGTAAAAAAACAAAATAAAATATACGTGTTTAAGCGTTTTTTTTTTCGGAAACTTGGCCGTTTTTTAAATAAAAAATATTGTAATATTTGTGTGGTTGTTTCACCCATTAATTTATAATATTATTTTGCCATAGTTAATTTTTTTTAAATTTTTGTTAATAATTAAATTTAAGGATGTAAGTTTATACCAGTCAAAGTATAAAACAAAGGATACCGTTACTCGATAAATTTCTTTCTGGTGGATATTTACATAACGTGAAAATAATTGCAAAGGTTGTTAGAGCTCTTTTGAAAACGTAAATCAAAAGATGTATTCCAATTATTTTCTTATTACTGGTAGCAATTTGCAACGGTCTGAACATTTATTTTTTCTTTTTTTTCTATTTCAAAGGAGAATTAGTTTTCCTGACGAGTGAAATAATAGGTTTCAGTGAATATTTTTCAATTAATAGATATCGAATTATTTTTAGAAACATTGATTTTATCGACTGGAAAAAAGGAGAAATGTAAATAGTTATTTTTGTAATTACAAGAAGGTTTATATACAAAGTGTCTATAATTTGAGGATAACTATCTAGGAAACCATAAGAGATACAAAAGAGGTCATATTATGACACCAGTTTTAAACTCCCATGCTGAATAAAATGACCATTTAAAAATTCAAAATTATGAATATTTATTAGATAGATTTGACATATTAGAAATAGTTATTTATGGTCCTAGTGTGTTATCTTACATACTAAGGGCTGGCAAAGGTTAGTCTTGGGTCTAGATTTCCGTATGTAAGAAGAGTACAATGCGTTTATAATGTACTGAACAAAGAGAGGACAGTAAACACGTTGCCAAACGTATGAAATAAACCGAGAAACTGTGCACATCGCTAAGAGACGTGGAAGGGGATATAGCAAATTTGTCGCAATTGACCGGTCGACCCAATCAATACCTCTGTCAGTACTTAAAGTTCTAGGGAAAGGTGTCCGTCATGCGTTCAGCTTCACGATTTAATTGCGTCTCGTGATAATTAATTTTTTTATTTATTAACGAGTCGTTGTAATTTTCCCTATAGCTTGAATTTTTTTAAGTGCAAGCTAGAAACACTTTTTTTGGTAAAATTAATTGGAATTGAGTGGGTGTTCGATAGTGGTCGCGCTATTAGAAATCTGAATTCAAAAATCGATATCTCAAAATCTATGAGAAATAATAGATTGTAGTTTTTTCAAGACCTTTGTTAATATTTCTGCTGTATTTTCTTTGTAGACAGTATGTGAAAATCTTTATCAATAAAAAAATTACACGATTGCTGAAAATTGCTATGCTCTAAAAGTAAATGGATGGATTGTTTACAATTTTTGAATGGAAAAAGCAACCTTATCGAATTTTTCTTATGTAAACATATTGTAAAATATCCGATCTTGAAAATAAAAAAAAAGTTTTAATATCTAAAGTGGTTCTTGAGTAATGGCCTGTTATGTGTTAAAAAGTTGAGTTTTTAAATAATGGCGATTACTGGCGTTTTCTCGTTATAAAAAAAATGACACCTTAACGATATCCTTATAATTCCATTTCAGATGCTCAGAAACATGTCTAATTATTTTATCTAATTATCTCTTGAAAAAGTCTTTTAAAAATAAGCGGTTTGCGATCGTGATTTTACTTTACTTGATAGGGAAAGACGTATCGGCAACGCCGCAACAGCACACCGTCGCGCGTCGCGTCGGTCGGTTGCATTTCTCTCACTCCGACTTAATAAGATCCCTATGCGATTTACTTCCACACATGTAAATGCCGACCCAAAATTAACAGTTGCCAGCACGGTATAAGATACGCTGGGAAATAAAACTCTTTTATATTACATTTATATTTGAATAGTTTTTTTTCATTAAATAGTCCTATTTATTCATATTAATTAATCCTAATTTTAATCCAATTAAACGAAACAGACTGTGCATCTGTCGTATCTTTTCATTGTAATGTTCATAACTCCTATCCGGAACGGTGTCTCAATTAAGGTAGACAACTAACCGCAAACCAATTTCAAACTCCGAAATGTCAAAGATTATCAGGCTCATCACTTTATAATCCAAATTTAACTTGTTCCGCGTCACTTGGCGCACTAGATTGATTCGAGCAGAACAAGTAGAACCGTGTTAAAAGTTTAATTCATTTATAATTATGTGCGTTATATCGTAGATATAATCTGCTACCTGATAACTAACAGAACTAACAGTATATAGGGCCATTAAATATGGTGGATATAGTGAGCTTTGTGCCATTAAAAGGATTGTAAAATGCGAAGTAATATATTTTATTTATATTGTTTTTATTTGGTTTTCGTAAATACGGATCATAAAATAGGTAAGTGCTGGGGTTTATAGAATAATAAAATCTATCAAAGTATGTAAGAATATTATTAACTTAGTCGTTAAAACCTTCGAATAAAAATGTTATAGTTATTTTTGTGTCAAAGTAATTATAAAGGTGATAATTACCGAGGGCAAGGTTTCTGGATAATAATTGCCCGAGATTATTAAGAGTCTATTACGCTGTACTATCCGGGTCGCTCTCAGGGATCGGGTAAAGCGGATGTGTGGCCGAAGGAAATATATATTTTATTTCAGAAATCTGCCCTAAGGCGTAGCCCGATCCTGTCGTGTTAAGCCACACCCAAAATTCCAAACACACGTGCTTTGATTAAGATTTCATTAAGGTTTGCAGAACTTCATTTTCATTTGCTATAAAATAGCGAGCAATTTGTTACAAAACCATATAAATTATATATCACTGTAATCAGAAAACTCCAATCAATTTTCGTAGTGTAACGGAATTTAAATTATATCGATATTTTCGAGAAAATTTAGTCCAAACATAAGGAATATTTTGTTGATGTTTAACCGTCAAAATCTTAAAAATAAAAAAGTTGTCTAAAAATGTGCTACAATACGATATTGTATAATCCTTTATCTCTAATTTCCTTCTTCATTTGTGTAAAAATACCTAGCCAGTTTTACATAAACCGTTAAATGCCGAAGGCTTATTTTGCTACTTTTTCGACTAGTAAAATGGACTCTTAAAGACGCTTCACCAGTGGTGTTCTAATTTTATATTCAGTATGACCCCGGATTATCTTTACAAGAGGAAAAACTCTTTTATTATTGGCATTTTGAGAAAAATGCATTGTTCATAAAACAATTTGCTTGTTCTAAAAAATAGTTAATGCCGTTCATACTTTTCCAAATTTCCATACCGTTTTAAAGAAAATTAAAAGAAAAAAAATCATGAAAATATAGTTGAATAGAGAGATAACGCTAATACAGGCAAATCATTTATTTAATATCTCGATATTAACTGCCAACTAAAAACAGTTATTGTATTGTAAAATTAAGTTATGCACCGTAAGACCAGGAAAACAGTTTTATAAAACAACAACCTTCAAATCTAAATTAAAGTTAATTAAATTTAAATTCGCCAAACATGTCTCCCGCATAAATTCGTAACGTATATTGTACAACTGCTAGCGAGAGAATTATTTTCGCAAAGAGAGAGATTTTAATTAAATTAATAACAACACTAAAGGTAATTTTAGTGAAACTACCTTATTAGTACACGCATATCTTCAAGGTGAACACAGAAGAAGCAAGTTTCAATTTGCAAAGTCATAAAGTCGTTAACCTGCGGTCGTAATTAACAGTATGCCATGTCAAAAACAATTAACAAGACATACACACATACACGTAGGCACATACGTGGAGGGAAGAACTCCCTTCGCACAACAGAAGTTTGAAAACTCCAGCTTGAAACTAATAAATAGACACAAACATAAATAAAACACGCAGAACGAAATTGTAGTCGTGACATATTGTATTAGAGAAAGTTTTATAATTAACTTTGTATGTAAGTTGATAGTTTATTTAATGTTAAAAGCATAACTCGCTATCATATGATACGCACTTAATTGAGTTTGCAGAAGTATTGTTTTGTATTAAATATGTTTTGTGTCTAATCAAATATGTATTAAAATTATATTATTTATTAGTATTAAATAATTTATATTCATATAGAGAAAATTTAAAAAAGTTAATAAAATAATTTTTACATTTATAAAATCATAATATTATAAAAAAATGTATAAATACCAATAATAAAATAATATAAAAGTGTTACGTGCTTTTGTAGATACCATACGATTGAAAAAAGGCAATGGCTGGGGAATGACTTCTTCTTCTTCTTAAGGTGCCATGCAGATTCCTGCGTAGGCGTTCATCTTTTTCTTCCTCATCAGATGGTTCTATTTATTGCAGCGACCTCGAGTGCTTGGAACTCCTGTATGCCTGTCCAATGACGAATATTTCTCAGCCAAGATAGCTTCCTTCGGCCTATTCCCCTTTTGCACCCCTCGATTTTACCCTGGAGAATTAGACGCTGAAAGTGGTATCGTTCTCCTCGTAGTATGTGTCCCAAATAGGCTATTTTCCTCTTCCTGATGATTTCGAAGAGTTCACGTTCTTATAGACCAGCTCTTCTAAAAACATCTTCATTCCTCAGACGGTCGATCCAGGACACTCTTAGAATTCGTCGTAGGGTACACATTTCTAAGGCTTCAATTCTGTTTATTGTTGCTACCTTCAGTGTCCATGCTTTCACATTATATAACAAAACGGACCAGACATAGCACTTCACCATTCTGTATCTAAGGCCAAAGATCAAGTTCCTATCTGTGAGAAACCTTCGAAGTTTTAAAAAAGTTGTTCTTGCTTGCTTGATCCTGCATTTGATCTTCTGATCTGGATCCCACGTTTGGTTAACCATGCATCCCAAGTATTCAAATTGTGTGACCTGCTTGATGACCTCTCCATTTAAGTAAATTCTGGTGTACGGAATGTTGTTTCTGCTGACAGCCATAAATTTAGTTTTTCTAGTATTAATGTTTAAACCCAGTTTTCGGCTTTAATTGTTAACCTTATTTTGGGGAATGACAATCGATGATAATTTTGGCGAGATCAAACCCTAAACGTGATTCACTTGATTATTTTCTTCACTTGTTTCAAGGTCAATACCTAATACAAATTATATATCTTAATAAACAATAGAAGATACAAAAAATCAAATATCAATTATTTAAACCACATGTTTAATATTAGCTAACTGTGATCAAGTAATAATTGCTAATTTAAAAAAAAAATCATTTAAAAGATTTTAAAAAAGGTTTGTTCAATGAGTGAGGAAAATTTCAACAGACGACCGATGTCCAAAGAAATGATAAAATACAATTTAAAAAAAAAGAGCTTCAAGGCAAAAAAGCGTCAAGAACAAAACTAAAGTTGAATCGGAAGGTTCATCGCGGTCATATTTGTAGAGATATATTTGTATAGATACATTTTACATACATTTCTACACACGTAAAAATCGGCAACGCTGTATACCGTATGTTTTTTATTTTGTTTTATTTTGACTCTCTGTTTGTTAACCCGTCATTTATATTTATCTCCGTCACATGCATTAAAATACAGACAGATGAAGTGACCAGGATGGTAGAGTTCATACAGGGTGAGTCATAAATAAGTGCAAATATTTTCAGGGCTGATAGATCTCGATAAAATAAATATTTTCTCTTTGCCGTTTTCAAATAAATCCAAAATTACCGAGTCATTTTACTTTGAGAATTTCTAAAACAATAGTTTTTTGCTTAAATTTTGAGAACCAGTGGGTCTTTTCTGGATTTTCATTCTTGTAAATTTAATCTACTACCTATGTTGCCATATTATCAAGAAATTATGTTAAAACTAAAAAAAAATGAAAAAATTCCAAATTTTCGATTTTTTTTCGCAAATAACAACTCATAATCGTGTTTCTGGGGTCGAAATATACTACCCCTAAAATATTTGCCAAAAAAATTAATTCACCAATTTATATTATTTTATATTCATACTAGTTGAAGCCTGGCGCATCCGCCACAACATTAGGAAAAAAAAACCTTTTTATTTTTTGTTTAATTAAATAAAAAACAAAAAATCCGGCGATGACAGTTTTTAGAAGAGCCAATTAGCTATCTTTTAGTAAAAAAAGTAACTTTCTAGAGCAAGTCGTTACTTCAGTAGAGACGACACAGATAAACATTAGCATTTTATATACACTCATCGGCAAAAGTCTTGCACCCCCCAGACAAATTTATTTCTTTGCATAGCATATTGTTGTGGCTATGTGTACAAATACCTTAATATGTGTCTACAAAATATAGGTCATAAAAGCAATGAAAGAAAATCTTATCGATGGAATGTGTATGGTTTTGCTATTTGCGGTCAAATTTTGTTTCTCAGTTCGAGTTCAATCTTGTAGTAAGCGTTGTGACCGGCGACAAAAATGTCAGGGCACGAAATTTCTGCCTTCGATAGGGCCCGAATTATCGCTTTGCATGAAGAAGGTCTCAGCAGGCAGCAAATTGCTGATCGTTTAAATTTAGTGCGAAGTACTGTAAGCCGAATTATACAACGGTATATGGACACCGGAAATGTAAGATCTCGTCCTAGGTTGGGTCGTCCAAATGTAACGACTGAATGACAGTATCGCTACTTGGCTCAATTTGCCAGAAGATTTCGGTCAGTTCCAATTCGAGAGCTACGATCTCAGTTTCAACGAACTTTCCACCGAGTGATATCAAGCCGAACCATTTCCAGGCGACTTTCTAATGCTGGATTGCGGCGTAGACCTCCACTGCGAGTCCATCTATTAACTTTACATCATAAGCAAAGGAGGCTACAGTGGGCTAGAGAACACCAGAACTGGTTATTACCTCAGTGGAAAAACGTAATTTTGACTGACGAAACCAGGATAGGTTTGATCAGTGATGACTCTCGTCAGCGAGTGTGGAAGGAGGCAGGGAGGTGGCATCGCTTCAATACAGCCCTTGCTATTGGGGAGGAACTGAGATGCTAATGCTTGCTATTATCAAGGAGGAACTGAGATGTTCTGGGGTGGCATCATGTACAATAGGCGAACAGAGCTCATTCATACTCCTGAGGTGATGAACGCCCATTTGTATGTGGAACTGTAATCAGACCAATAATTTATCCACTGCGAGAAGAAATCGGCAATAATTTTATTCTCATGGATGATAACGCTCGTCCTCACAGAGTTAGGATGGCCCAGGAAGCATTAAATGAAGGGGAAATAACTTATCTGGACTGGCCTCCACTCTCCACCGACATGAATCCTATTGAACATGTCTGGGACTACATCACCAGAGCTGTATTTCGCAGAAATAACCCACCAATAAATCGCCAGGAGTTGATCATTGCCGCTCAAGAAGAATGGCAGAACTTACCTCAAGAAACCATAAACAACCTTATAGTGGGGATGCCCCGACGACTTGATGCACTCATAACAAATCGAGGAGGCAATACTTTATATTGTAACCTAAATTTTGTCAGAATTTATTATTTATTTATTTATTTTCTCTTTTTTGTCAAACATTTTTCTTCATGGAATTTGCTTTTTTTTTTTTGTATTTTGGCAAAATATATTATTAAACTTGGTGAAAGTTTTCCCTTTTTGTGTTATTTTTTAACATAACTTTAGCATCTATTGATTTCCACGAAAAATTAGTTTGAAATGTAATTTTTATTGAAATAGTAAGGGAGTGCAAGACTTTTGCCGATGAGTTTATGTAGATTGAAATTAATGTTACTCATACAAAAATCATGAGTAAGTATAAGTAAAGAACTTCTACAATTCACACTCTCTGAAATAAAATGTTATTTCCGCTCTTACTGTGGCAAAGTTTTCGTTCGACTCTGCATTATATCTATCCACGATTGTTTCATGATAGAGATCAATTCAACGTAAAACCGCAGCGAGTGCAAACAACGAATTTCGTTTTACCGACAAATTAAACTGCAGAATCTTCCATCCAGAACGGTTTCTTTTCTTTCCCGTTCGCCAATTGTCGCTACGCCCGACTAATGGCCGCCGTGTTTTATCTGGCCGAAAACCATTTAAATGCTAATGATTCGGGCGCTAAACGTTAAACGGCGGGACAGTAGTCCCTAACCTCAAAACGCGGAACCAGGTAGAGCGCCGCAGAGCCAAAAAGAGCGTGGCGGTGGTGGCGCCATTATGTACATACGTTCGTTGTGACAGAAAACCGCAAACTGATTGACAATGGTTTGAATTTTAATTGGGAAATCGTTATTGGTTAGAGTGAATTTGCACCGGTGAGACTATAGAGAGATTTAGGGGGTTGATGGTGTTGTTGGATCTATAAAAGTCTTAACAGACGTTGTTATTTATTGGCAGTTTTGGCAGACAGAGGAAACATGTGTACAATTTATTTTTGAGCACATAATTATGCTTTATAAACGCACTTTTTGTTTGACACTAATTACAAAAATGCCCGTCGGTTTTGGGGCTTGTTTCTCTCTAAAATTTCCTGTTTCACAATGTACCGTTTGTGTCCGGGAAGGGTTCATAGTTTCATAGTTGTCGATTTTCGAAAGAAATCAGTACATGTATATTATTTCGTATATTTTTCATTTTATTGATTTTATGGAAAGCACTATTCATTAAAATGTTGTATCCTATGTTATAGGGTTTATTTCTTTCTACAATTTCCTGTCTCACAATGTACCGTTGGTGTCAAGGAAGGGATCATAGTTTCATAGTTGTCGATTTTCGAAAGAAATCAGTACATGTATATTATTTCGTATATTTTTCATTTTATGCATTTTATGGAAAGCACTGTTCATTAAAATGTTGTATCCTATGTTATAGGGCTTGTTTCTCTCTATAGTTTCCTGTGTCACAAAGTACAGTTTGTGTCAAGGAAGGGATCATAGTTTCATAGTTGTCGATTTTCGAAAGAAATCAGTACATGTATATTATTTCGTATATTTTTCATTTTATGCATTTTATGGAAAGCACTGTTCATTAAAATGTTGTATCCTATGTTATAGGGCTTGTTTCTCTCTACAGTTCCCTGTCTCACAAAGTACAGTTTGTGTCGGGGAAGGGATCATAGTTTCATAGTTGTCAATGTTCGAAAGAAATCGGTACATGTATATTATTTCGTATATTTTTCATTTTATTGATTTTATGGAAGACACTGTTCATTAAAATGTTGTGTCCTATGTTATAGGGTTTATTTCTTTCTACAATTTCCTGTCTCACAATGTACCGTTTGTGTCAAGGAAGGGATCATAGTTTCATAGTTGTCGATGTTCGAAAGAAATCAGTACATGTATATTATTTCGTATATTTTTCATTTTATGCATTTTATGGAAAGCACTGTTCATTAAAATGTTGTATCCTATGTTATAGGGCTTGTTTCTCTCTATAGTTTCCTGTGTCACAAAGTACAGTTTGTGTCAAGGAAGGGATCATAGTTTCATAGTTGTCGATTTTCGAAAGAAATCAGTACATGTATATTATTTCGTATATTTTTCATTTTATTGATTTTATGGAAAGCACTATTCATTAAAATGTTGTATCCTATGTTATAGGGTTTATTTCTTTCTACAATTTCCTGTCTCACAATGTACCGTTGGTGTCAAGGAATGGATCATAGTTTCATAGTTGTCGATTTTCGAAAGAAATCAGTACATGTATATTATTTCGTATATTTTTCATTTTATGCATTTTATGGAAAGCACTGTTCATTAAAATGTTGTATCCTATATTATAGGGCTTGTTTCTCTCTATAGTTTCCTGTGTCACAAAGTACAGTTTGTGTCAAGGAAGGGATCATAGTTTCATAGTTGTCGATTTTCGAAAGAAATCAGTACATGTATGTTATTTCGTATATTTTTCATTTTATGCATTTTATGGAAAGCACTGTTCATTAAAATGTTGTATCCTATGTTATAGGGCTTGTTTCTCTCTACAGTTCCCTGTCTCACAAAGTACAGTTTGTGTCGGGGAAGGGATCATAGTTTCATAGTTGTCAATGTTCGAAAGAAATCGGTACATGTATATTAGTTCGTATATTTTTCATTTTATTGATTTTATGGAAGACACTGTTCATTAAAATGTTGTGTCCTATGTTATAGGGTTTATTTCTTTCTACAATTTCCTGTCTCACAATGTACCGTTTGTGTCAAGGAAGGGATCATAGTTTCATAGTTGTCGATGTTCGAAAGAAATCGGTACATGTACATTATTTCGTATATTTTTCATTTTATTGATTTTATGGAAGACACTGTTCATTAAAATGTTGTATCCTATGTTATAGGGTTTATTTCTTTCTACAATTTCCTGTCTTACAATGTACCGTTTGTATCAAGGAAGGGATCATAGTTTCATAGTTGTCGATTTTCGAAAGAAATCAGTACATGTATATTATTTCGTATATTTTTCATTTTATGGCATTTTATGGAAAGCACTGTTCATTAAAATGTTGTATCCTATGTTATAGGGCGTGTTTCTCTCTACAATTTTCTGTCTCATGATGTACCGTTTGTGTCGGGGAAGGGATCATAGTTCCATAGTTGTCGATTTTCAAAAGAAATCAGTACATGTATATTTATGATATTATGTCATTCTATTCAGAGTATCATTTTCTATCAAATAAAGTAAAAAATAGCGAGGGCGTCATTTAAAAATCAAAAGTTTATGTCAAATATGTATGTGTATGACAAATTTATGTCATATACTACCATACCAAATCTCGTTTTCTATCTAAAAAAATTGAAAGTTATAGAGGTGAGCCACATTTGAGAGGCACCCGGTATAATGAAAAAAAGTTTAATTAGGAACTTGTTGATTAAAACCATTAGATATAATTTTTAAAATGTATTTCAAAAAATTGATAAAAAAATTACAATGTACAATAATTTCTAAACGTAGTTTGAATTTAAGTAAAAAAAAATGTTATTAGTTGAAGTATATTTTTGTACGTGATAATTTGATTTATGAGAGATTTAGCAGGAAACAGCGAATTACTGGCAGTATAAAAGCAGTATAAAACAATGTTGCCAGTTATAACAGCTTTCGATACCAACTTACTCGATATGTGATACTAAAATATGTATAACTAAGGACGTAACTTATAAACCAAAATAATTAAATAGGATACTAAAGATATACTCTAGTACATCAAACTTAAAATTTGATGCATTTTTGTAGTATTGATTTTATATATTACATATCGTATATGTACTTATATTTTTTTATATTTCTTTTCATTTATTTTCTACAATAAATAAAGTACTATATTGAATAGGATTTATTCGAAAATGCATAGACCGGCGCAGCCTTTATAAAAGCATTTAGTGTGAACTGCAAATCTGCTTAAGTCCTATAAATATTTTAAGGAACGGTTGTTTTCTTATTCTGCAGAAATTCCTTATGCACGATTTCGTGCTTTTAGGGCCGAGATAGAAATTTTTAAAATACATTTTACGATCTAGCGTTAGAAGGGAAGAATTGCAGATGTATTTCTATAAAGAGGTTTAAAATATTTCTGAGTATATGTGCTGTTCGGATGTGCCGAGAAAGATGTGAAATAAATTGTACATTAAAATGTTACTCTTTATAAAGTACTCTATAATCCATATAAACTAAACTGTATTTATAATTTTAATTTTTAAATTATATGTAACTAGCTGACTCGGCTAACATGGTATAAGCTAGGTAGATTGTATCGGATGGGAGAAGTTAATCACCGCCACCTTAGAGATATATTGTCTCCCTTTCTTAAATTTTTAGTAATAACTCATCATACCCAAGTAAAATTTTTGGACACATATTAGGTAATGCTTATAAAAATTGTGTCTCCTTCTTGACACAAAATGGAAACGGTATGCCACAAACAGAAAACATTTTCAAAACCTATGATGGCACTAGCCGTTTCCCGAAATGTTTCGATGCGGAATCAATACTTTTGGAAGGAATGTTTCGAAACATTTTCTGCAGTTTGTGTCCAAGATGTTCCCGTTTTCACCAGTCACTCTTTCTAAATGTGAAGAAACAAAACACACAACTAAAATAGTCTATGTCTTTGTGTGGATTTCAAAATGAAAACAACCATCAACAATGACCTCCGCCATAATTATTTTGTCTTAAAATCTTTGCTTTTGGTTTTCTCGCACAAAAAATGTCTGGCAAAAGCAAATTCTTTTTTTAATTTAATAATGTACTTTCATATTTTTATTTATCATTACTTGTTGCTACAAAATGAATCGACAATAAATGGAAACCATGTTTCCAAAATGTTTCGGTTTAGCGCTATCTCTGTAGAAATTTCGAACTAGTCACCTGTCAACAACGCCAATCAAAACTTGTAGTCAAAATAATGAAAACATGTTTATTTACTTATTATAACACAATTAAAACATAAAAACATGTATTCCATTGTGGAAAAAGAGAAAAAAACGTTTGCTGGTAATATTTTTCTTCGGTCTCCTCTTGGGTATGGGTAGTGGTTGTTATTATCATTTATTCCTAAAACAAATCATCTTTGTAATGTGTATAATAAATAATTATAAAATCGCATGAGAAAAATATCTGTATTTGTACTCACCATACTTTTTTAATAACAGTATTATAAAGACTTGAAGAATGCTTAACTACAAAAACTGCACAACAAAATTAAAATAATAAAGTAAGGTATGTTCTCATATATGGCAGAATATCAAATAAATTTGATTAGATTCTTCCCCTAGGAGATGCAAGACCTTGTCGTTGGAGGGGAAGCTCCTGGTCAAGTGCTGTGGGGAATCCCCCCTAGCACTTGGCTTGGTCTAAGAAGCATCTCACTCATCGTCTTGTCCCTGACCGTAGTGTCGTGGCCAGGGAATTGCACCAAGACATATAACGATACCGGGCGGGGCTACGGACAGCGTCAACCTTGGGGCACCTCATTGTATTTTACCCCTTACTTCTACATGCGGGGCTCTGTAGAAGTGGACCGACTGTCCGTGGAGCGACTCATAGGAACACTATGAGATCTGGTAATAATAGTAATAAAAACATCACCGGTGAAGCTGTGGGGAAACCCTCTAGCGACACTGGAAACAGTAACAATGAAAGTTTCAAGGGGCCAAACCCAAAGAGAACTACAGGAGAGGTGGCTGACACTTGCGTGAGACCATCCTCCGCAAGTGGCATACAAGCTACCACCTCCTCCAAGGGTTGGGAGCCTACCTCCTACCTCTAAACCCATCAGGCGACACAAGCTACCGTTTCGTCTACCCGGCCTGGGTCGTAGCTCCTCGACTGTGAGGGACACAGATCTCCGTAGGATGTCCTGGGACTGTATGATGAGTTATAACTCAAGAAAGGGGGACACAATAGATCTAAGGTCGCAGAGATTAACCCCCCTCCCACTTATTCTAAATTCTAATCCAATAAATTATGGAAATTGTTCGGGTACAAAATCTGTAAAGCCACATCTGTTTCTTAAAAGTTTCGAAAAAATTGTAACACTAAGGTCTTTGTTATAGCTTATGTAGCAAAACCATATTTTGGTAAAATGTTTCGGAACAAAAAGCGATTTATGGTTACGAAACATATGTATCAAAAATGTGACGAAACTGTTTCGCAACGTTTCTCAGCAGAGATTTTGTTTCGATTTTGTGTCTAAAAATGCTACGTGGGTGCACTTACAGGGCTTTGACGAAAGCCAGTTTTTGAGTCGGTTTTACAAAGGTTAGTTCTCCATCTTTGATATCAGTTGTACCAAAGTTTATGGAACGAACAATAATGATCTGTACTAGTGTTTCCCCATTTTCCCAGAGAATCTGCATTCGTCCTTCTTTCTTAGCTTCAATCTACTGAGGTGACCATTAAGAAGTCATTGTCCTGTTAAAAACCCCGTTACAATCCGAAGATTGTTCTTACTGAAATCAAGGAAAATCTTTGATTTTCTCAGTCCTAAGTCATGAGAAATTTCTTCGAGTGTCTTAGACCGTTGGAGGATTCCCATTTCAGACTAGTATAACATGTTCTCGAGTTCCGCTTTAAGTTGGTTTCCACTTGGGAAGCAGAACGGTTCTGGTCTAGTTAGTGGAGTGCTCGCTCCTTCTTTAGCTAGATCGTTTGCTTTTTCATTCCTTCACCTTCTATCCCTTGGTGGACTAGCACCCAGGGTAGTAATACTTTATGTTCTTTGCTTAATTTCGGTACAACTTAACAATGAGGTGAAGTATGAGTTTCTGTCAGATTATGTATTCTAAAGTATTTCTTAAATTCTGAAAAAACTAAAAAACTAAAAAAAACTTTAAAAAAAATATTAAAAATATTTACCAACAATCTTTCAAACTTTTTATTCTAATCTTGTAAAAAGCAATTGAAAGGAAACACAGAACAAGAAAAACGCACAACTATTTACTGTATATTTTTTACCTCTGTTGGCTTATCTGTTAGAAATCTTGAAAATATCCAGGCGCAAACTAAATCTAAATTCGAGCATACCAAATATTTAAAGGCGTGCTAGTTTCTCGATACAGGCGAATATTTCATGTCACATTTCGACTATTGAGATATGTTGCCGGCGAGGAAGCCAAGCAAAACGAATAAATTGTCACTTTAAAAATATATATTCCAGAGTTCAAGCCAGAAAAGTCTATTCTCATATATTTCGGATTTGGTGGCAACAGTAGGAACACAATAACGTTTGTATTGGGTATCCAATATTGATTATAGTTTGATATCTATTGATATAGATATCAATAGACTTTTATACAGTGTCTGCCAGAAAGTAGTCTGCTTCAAATGGAATTCTCTTTTATTACGATAGAGACTTAAACTTTACAGGTTATACAATGTGAATTAAGTAGAATATGTTACAGTAGTTTTTGATGTCAAGGTTTGTTTTGATACATGGTCAGAGTAGGTAAATTATAGCGTAGTCATATAACATTTTAAGACAAAAAACATGGTTTTATTATTCTTATATTATTTTGATAGTTGATGACAGACAAAAAATTTAAAACAAAAAATATTTTTAATTTTTATTTACTCTATAACCTTCCATTACACTAATCGTATTCTTTTTTTTTGACATTTCTGAGAAATTATATCCAAACTTTTCCGTTTTCCTTGAAACAGGCACTTTTTGCAGCAAAACCCGTATTTCAATGGCAGAACTTTCTAACAGGAGCATCATTCTTAGATCAACAATATGATGTTAAGTAAGAAGTTTTAGTTGGCAACCTTCCCCGGTTTGTTAGATGTCTTCTTTTGGGAAATAGATCAAGTTTATATTAGCAGAACGAAAAATATCCGATTAAGAAAAGTTGCCGGTCAAAAAGAGAAAAAGTGTCTGTAAGTTGTTTAGTAGTAAAGAAAAGTCATGTAACAAGAAACTTTCTATCCACGAGTTGTGGTTACGACACCAAAAATAAATTGTAAATTATATTAACCTAACTTTTGGGTTGTATTATCTGATTATATTTTTCATATAAAAATAACTACAGTAATGTATATTTTTTCAGAAATATATATTTTAGTAAAACTACGATAAGATTATTAACAACCTTTCTTTATTTTTTCGTATATCTAAAATAAAAAAAAATATAACATTTTCTCTACAATATTATATTTTTTTTTCAAACGTCACAAAAGTATTAAATTTTGCGACATGACAATATAAAAAAATAATTTTAACGCCTAGGCATAAAAGTAAAGCACTTTTACGCCTAAGCATAAAAGTACGAAAATATATTATTAAACTGACATAAAGTGTCAAATTCAACGAGCGTAACCCTAGTTTCTCGATATACATACAAGATATGGATTTAAATCTTTTTAGCCGACCATACCAATAGGGTATGGTAGGCTAATAAAATCGGCAAAAAAAAAGTTTTTTTAATTTCACTCAAAATGAGTTATTCTCTGTCCGTCTCTAACACGATAACTCAAAAACCGGTGAACCGATTTTAAAGAAATTTGGCACAAAAATACTGCGGCACCCGAGAATCTGGTCATTAGATTTTGGTGGGGGTGGGGGGTTGGTAAGGGGGTATGGGAGGGGATTAAATATTTAAAAAAAATCGTAACTCCAAAATTACAGTAGCTAGCGAAACGCGGTTTTCAAATTAAGATTAGGAATAATATTTGCAATAAAATTTGTAATAACATCAAAATCAGCCAAAGTCGTAGTTTTCGAGATATTAACATATTTTAGTATGGGCGGCTATACGTGCCTCCCGGCGCCAATTTTTCATATTATTTAGAACGTTTGAAATTGTTTAAAAAATTATCTTTGGCGTTTGAAAAAAATAGCATGTCCTATTCGGAGTAAAAATAACTTTTGTACTTTGTCTGTAATGTCAAATGTACAGTCTCGCCGCAAAAAGTGTCATTTTTACTCCTAATAAAACAATATACTTTTATAGACAATTAAAAGTTAAATAAAAAAGTGTATTTTTTCTGCAGATAAAATTTAACAATGTAAAATCCATTTAAAACAGTGGAAAATAAAGGGAAGCATAGTATAATAAAGCAGCATAATACACCTTCATTATTATAGAGGCGTCATTCTATATAGCACCTGATTAATTATCTTTTGCGAACTTTAGACGTACCCGGCTAGTTTCTGCAAACAATGCAAAACCACTGTATACCAACTAACTAAAGTGATTTTAAAACAAACATTTTTTTTAATAAGCAAAAAGGAAAACTTCGGTATTACACACATATTATGGAAAATAATGAATACTTATATTATACGATTCACATTAATTTACTTTCTAACTACTGGTACGTTGTTTCAATATGATTTTTTCTGAGAACGTAGTATCATAAAAGAATAAAAATGGATAAATGAAAAAAATTCTTTCATATTGTTATACTATAGGATTATTCTGTAAAGGATCTTATTAAAAACTAGCGTGTACCAGCGACTTCGTTCGCGTCGAATTAATCATTTGTAATCGTGATGATAAAGCAACTGGATAAAATTTTCTCACATTTATGTCAGCAATGTCAGCATGAGAAAAAACAATATGGCGATATTATTATATAACTTGGTAATATTTAAGTGGTAGTTTCATCTCCTTGGAATTTGACTTTCGAAAAATCCGTTTGACAAAAATAAGCTTTTTACGTCTACCAGTTTAAACAGAATCGTGGTTAAGAAATTACCCAACTTTTTGGAATACCCTGAATGATTTTTTAAAAAATTTCAAAATATGTAAAACAACCAAATAAATTATGCTTGTCCAAGCGTTTTCCCGAAAGACTAACCGATTTTTAAATAACAAATATTGTAATATTTGAGGGGCGCTTTCACCCTCTTGGAATTTGAGATTCGGGAAACCCCTCCTTATCGAACCTTTACACCCCACAGTCAATTAGTTTGCCAAAAACCAGCTTTAAACGTCAAGCAGTTTAAGCAGAATCGTGATTACTCAATGATCATATTTTATGAAACACCCTGTATAAATTTATAAAATATCTTAAAATATGTAAAACAACAAAATATAATATACGTGTTTAAGAGTTTTTCCGAAAAACTCACCGGTTTTGAAAAAAAAATATTTTAATATTTGAGGGATAGTTTCACCCCCTTAGAATTCGAATTTCAAAAAATCTCTTTTTTTCGAACTTCTACACCCTAAAACCAATCTGTTTTCCAAAAATCAGCTTTTTACGTCAAGCGCTTTAAGCAGGATCGTGATTAGTCAATGACCAGATTTTTCGAAACACCCTGTATACATTTTTAAAAAATCTTAGAATATGTAAAAAAAATAAAATATACGTGTTTAAGCGTTTTTTTCGGAAACTTGATAGTTTTTTAAATAAAAAATATTGTAATATTTGAGGGGTGGTTTCACCCTCTTGGAACTGGAATTTCGAAAAATCCCTTTTATCGAACCTCTACACCCTAGAGTCAACCTGTATGCCAAAATTGAGCTTCTTACGTTGAGTGGTTTGAGCAGGATCGTGATTAATCAGTATATCAGTCACTTAAGGATTTTATATATTAGTATAGATTAAAAAAAAATATATGCCCTTTTGAAAACTGTTCAAAACTTGTTTGTTAATTTATACACAACGTAATTTTAATAAGGTATTTTTGAGATATATTTTTTAATTTATTTTCCAAATTTATCACTATTTAGATAGAAAAATAGTGTGTTATATAGAAAATAATAGTTACCTTATCGAGAACTGAAAAATAGAAATGGATATTTATAAAATAGTAAAAATATTTTGTAGTTTATTTGTGCAATTGAAAATGACACAACTTAGTAATATATATAACAGAGGTTATTTTTTATATTATATAGTAATTTAGTGTAATTTTATGATTTTGTATACTTTAATAGTATCGTTAATAGATATATTAAAGTATAAAAGTTATTTAAAATGCTTATATATTTTGTAGATAGATCTGTATTTTTAAAATTTAAATTGATATTTTGCAATGCAACCTTAAATCTAACACTCAGATTGAGATTTCTGGAATCTTATGTCTGGTCGCCTTTACCTACTGTATGGGGTAGAAACATTGACGGTGAAAGCAGATATAATAAAAAAATTGAAACCTTTTTTTTTAGCTATGGATATACAGATGTATGCTAAAAGTATAATGGACAGCGCAAATTATTACTAGAATAAATGCAGTTTTTCTCAAATTAGTTAAAATCGGCTTGTTAAAAATTGTTCAAATTTGACAGACCTTTAAAAACATATATTTACGACTTTGCTGTAAAATCAATAGAAGAGCCAATATTATTTGGAAGATTCAAAATTTGCATGAGATTTCCTATGTTTCCGACACCGATGCACCAGTCGGTATACTGTGAAGAATGTGACCTCTCAGATACTCACTCATTTGTATACAATTATTCTTACAAAACTCTCTTATGTCAGTTTCTACTCTATTTTATTTAATTTTTAATTGGAGAGAAATACGCATAATAAAATAAATAAGAACTTGCCTTTCATGGCCCTATAAATTATGACAATTTAATAAAACTTTAGTTTTCGAAAAACATTACGGAATTATGCCATATTTCTAAATGATAAGATTTTAGAAGTCGCAAACATACGTCGCGTCCATTTATCATGTTCCATCTTAAATCTGGTGTAACGCGTAATCCGGGCGAAGCGACGCCGACGCCGAGCGAGGTAAGGATATTCGTGGTGGCGCGACAGCAAAAATATACGACGCGACGGTGGACGTCACGGCGAGCGACTGTAGCGCCATCTGTAATCGTTATAGGCGCGCGGTGGCGAAATCGCGGATAAAGCCCCGGATCAGTCTAATGGAGATGGACGTGCCGCACTGTTTATTATAATCGTGATGATATCGGGAGAATGAATTAGGAAAAAACTAGGGTAATATGTTACATTTCTATACAGGGTGGTCATAATTGTAGTGGAAAAATTTCACCAGCTGCAGCGTATTCTATATTCTGTTCAACGCCAAAATCCGTGACAGTAACAGATGTATATCTCATTTTAATTGTAAAGTAGTTTATTAGTCGTTTCCCAAAGAAATAAGTTGATAATTAATATACAGGGTGAGTCTTAAACAAATATTCTCAGGGCTGGTAGGTCTCGATAAAAAAAAAACATATTTTTCAAAAGAAGTCTAAAATAACCGAGTAATTTTACTTTGAAAATATAAAAAACTAGATTTTTTACTTAAATTTTGTGAACCACTGTTTTTTTCCTGGGTTTTCCATCTTATAAATTTAATCTACTACCTTTGTTTTCAAGTTATCAAGGTCCTAAAAATTTTAAAAAATTTCAAAATATTTTTAAACCTTTTTTTTCGCGAAAAAATCCGCATGGATGTGTTTCTGGGGTAGAAATATACAATAATCACCCTGTATTGAAATTTTAGTCACAAATAATTCAAAGTATTACAAAAAAATTGTATTAAACCAATCGAAGGTTAAATATTAAAGCCATATATGTTCACAACATAAAAGTATACTATTCCTATACAAGATGAGTCATAAATAAGTGCAAATATTTTTAAGGCTGATATATCTCGATAAAAGAAACATATTTTCTCTTTACCGTTTCCTAAATAAGTCCAAAATAACCGAGTTGTTTTACTTTGAAAATTTCCAAAAACAAATATTATTTGCTTAAATTTTGAGAACCATTGGATCTGTTCTGGGTTTTCTTTCCTGTAAATTTAATCTACTACCTATGTTGCCACATTATCAAAAAATTATGTGTTTTAACTAAATTTTTAAAAAAAATTGCGGAAAAAGCCTCATAATCGTATTTTTGGGGTCGAAATATACTTCCCCTGAAAATACTTGCACTTATTTAAGACTTACCCTGTATAATATATAAAATAACCTCTATTATTAACTTTAATCGTTTTCTAATTCACTCGACATTTCTCGCAAATTTTGAAGTATAATTATTGGAAAAGTTAAAAGTTTAGTAACTTTTTCTACTAATTGAAAATGTCTACCACTAATTTTGACGTTCTGAATGCTCATATAGAAATTAAAAGAAAACGCTAATTCAAACCACTAATCTATTCCACCAACTGCGAGCTTCTGAATGAAGCTTGATGATTACTAATTAGCTAATTAAACAAATATACGTAACGTTTTCTAAGTGAAATTTTGCAAAAGAAAGTATAACCAAAATTCAGATCGCTGTATCTCTCTCGCACATGTTACACTAATAAATATTTCACACACGCATATTTATATATATATATATATATATATATATATATATATATATATATATATATATATATATATATATATATATATATATATATATATATATATATATATATATATATATATATGGGGCGGCAAGACAAATTTCGTAATTTTGAAATGACGCCGGCACTTATATAGGCGGCAGACTTGGAGATGTGCCGCTGAATTATGTCGCCCAATTTATTTTCGCAGAAACGAATACTGTGTAGAGAATGCCGGTTATTTGTTTTTTTGGTAAATTATTGCTTAGCGTGTATTGTCTTATTAGGCGATATTTCGGCCTGAACGATGACAGACGTGCCTGCTTTTGACAACGATTCAGTCAAAGTCACGGCCATTTGTAGCGGGAATAACCGCAGTAAAAATAATATATATGGGTAGTTATTGGGAATTGAAAAAAATATATACAAGTAAATTGCGATATATAAAGATTTTAATGCAACCGATTTTATATAACAATCTTCAAGATTATGTTTAAAAATATACAGGGTGGCCCATCGAAAACGTTCCGCAAGGCATAACGGCCAGGGTAACACTTTTGTCCCCCCAAAAATGATGGCAAAATCTCTAACCCTCTAAGCGGGTTAAAGCCCCAACTTTTTTCAAATGGGAAGGGGGGTCAAGTGGTACCGCAATGAAAAGGGCTTTTTATTCTCTATACTTTCCCGCTTCGTTTTTGAAAATCGGTTGAGTCATTGGAGAAAATATGAGGGATTGAAATTTGAAAAGTTTATTTAAACATTTATCAGAGTAAATGATAAGGATAAATTCCTTCGACCAATTTGCTGTTTTTTCTTATTATTTCTAGATGTTTACGCATTTTTTTACTTGCCACAAGGTTGAACGATCAGATGCGGCAGTTGCTAGATAGCAATATACCAGCCTACACGTTCAATTTCTGAGAGTTTTGTGTGTGCACCTCGTGAAAAACACCTCAGCCCAGTACCGACAGTTATGCCGATTAACTCCACCGTTCAAAAAGAAAGTACACTCATCCGAAAAACACACATTAAATAGGAAATTATTATCATTCGCCACTAGTTCACTCACAGTTTCACAAAATTGCAAGCGACGATCAAAATCGTCTTCGTTGAGTTCTTGTACCAACTGAATTTTTTACGGGTGGAACTTGTGTTTTTTTAATATCCTTTGGACACTGGTACGATTCACGCCGGCTAATTTTGCATTGGCTAATTTTCTTGTACTCAGCGTACTAGCCATGGCAACTTGGCCCAATACGAATACCTCCATAGCTTTATTTACTACAGGGTTTTCCCTCTGCCTCTTTTTATTCATAATGGAACCAGTTTCGCGAAATTTTGCTACTAACTCGCGAACAATTTTGCCATAATGGTGTTTTTCAGGATGGCATTCATTGAATATCTGCGGAACCCGATTGCTACATTCATTATTTTTAAAATAAACTTCGATTATTTCCACTTTTTCTGCAAGTGAGTACACCATAATGGTTAAAAAGTTTAACGATATTGAGAAGAACTTCAACGCACAAGTCACAGAACAGCTATCTAGCAACTGCCGCACCTGATCGTTCAATCTTGTGGCAAGTGAAAAAACGAGTAAACATCTAGAAATAATAAGAAAAACAGCAAATTGGTCGATGGAATTTATCCTTATCATTTACTCTGATAAATGTTTAAATAAACTTTTCAAATTTCAATCCTTCATATTTTCTCAATGACTCGACCGATTTTCAAAAACGAAGCGGGAAAGTATAGAGAATAAAATGCCCTTTCAATTGCGGTACCACTGGAGCCCCTTCCCATTTGAAAAAAGTTGGGGGATGACGCCCCCGCTTAGAGGGTTGAAGATTTTGCAATCATTTTTGGGGCAAAAGTTGTCCCCCTCACAAACAAAATTGACGTGTTTTTTAATTTTCTGAAAAAAAATTACCCTGGCCGTTATGCCTTGCGGAACGTTTTCGATGGGCCACCCTGTATGTATATTGGTAATAATTAACTTACTTTTGTTTCATAAAATATTGTACACTATTTTTCACTAGAACAAAATATATTGAACTTTAAACTACATGAAAATGTTACCTTATGTAGAATTTTTTTTAAATTAATAGAAAAAATATAACAGCAAATGCTATAATTTTTTTTAAATTAATAGAAAAAATATAACAGCAAATGCTATAAAAATATGAGATATAATTTAAAATTATAACTTACTGCTTAGAAAGCCATTTGGAGGCTCCTGCATTAGCTATATAGTCTGGAATCCATCTTTATATAACTATTAATACCAATAAACTGGCATTATTCGTCCTCAACCACTCAAAAAAATAAAATTACGTTACTGTCCAACACATTATTATTGTTCTAAAGTTAGATTAACCCGTAGAATGCGGTTACACTCCACGATTTTAAACCGTTTTTGAACTTAGTCAGAATTATGCATAAGTTTTCGATATACGATGACAGATAAAGAATGACAGCGGAATTTTGAGGTTCCAGTCCAAAATGTGAAAATGTCAAATTACTATAAGTTATTTGGTTATATAAATATGTCAATGTCAATGTTTTATTGCAATATTGTATGTGTTACAGCATAGACAAACAAATAAAAAGAGACTGGCAAATTAAATGGCAAAGAGAGGGACAACGTTCCCGTAGAGCAACTCAGAACGCAAAATTTCGTTCTATTTATGTTGATCTGCGCATTGCGTCTATTGGGCCCACTATCTCATTCTAATATAACAAGAGAAAAAGAAGCAACCATATAAAACGTAATTTCTAAATAGAAATTAGAACAATCGCCTTTCGTTTTCGTCATCATGACAACCAAGATGACAACATCATGACAATTCGTCATGTTTGTTAATTTTTCTTTTGGCGATTTACCTTTTTTTCTAAACTCTCCATTTTATTGACTTATGAATATGTATAGGGAACAAATTCCTTTGTCCCATATAGGTATTTATATTTTGTTACTTATAACTTTCGGTTATACTATTTGTTATTTTATTTGCTGCAGGACACAGTATCATCTATTTTTTATATGTATTGGTGCCCCCTTTCTCTGATAGATATGTTAAAGACACCCGGTAAAATAAAAGTAAGTTAGATAAGTAAGATAAATAAGTAAAATAAAAGTAAGTAGTTAGTAAGTAAGTAAGAAAAATCTCCGAACCGGTCGTCGAATGCCTGTTCCCTTCGGTCTGATGAACTTAATGCAGAGAATAAGCATATGTGTAGGGTTTTTTGGCCCCTTTTTCCGCTACTCGTATTTTTATTTAAAAGTAAGTAGTTATATTTATCATCTTATTAAGAAAAAAGTAGAAGTAGTAGTGTCAAAAATATTTCGAACCTCTCTTAACATAACAAAATAATACAATTATTTTTTTTCATTTTTTGGGTAGGCAGTTTATAGCTGGTTTATTGTAACCAGAAACTTTATATTAATATACCTACTTTGTTTTAGGATTAAAACTGGACTTGAAAATGGTTCAGGATCATGATTCTCGTAAAGTCTTCTTTGCTTGGATATTCACTTTGTTATTGTAATTAGGCAGTTTTTTCGAAAATGAGATTTTTAATGCCCTTTAAAAAAATTTTCCGATCGTTTCCTGCAACAGTCAGTTCTTCTGCATTTAAAATTGGTAGGTGGGTTAATAAACACTGTTATTTTTTGTTATTATATTATAAAAAGTTTATTTATTTTTATGTATAAATAAATATGTTTATAAAACAGTACAACTTTTGCTTTTTTTATAATTTCCCTTATAATAGTAGTATTCTTTCGTTCTGAAAGAAACTGCAAATTTTCACTTAAACTGATTTATTCTCTACACCACGTTCCCTTACGGAGGGAATAAATCAGTTTAAGTGAAAATTTTCAGTTTCAGAATGAAAGAATACTACTAATAAAGGCTAATTTAAATTTTCCGCCAGCCAGAATGTGCGATAATGTCTTACGATACGTTTTATACCTATCTCTTTCTTTTTCATATAAAGCACACATAATAAAGAAAGATAGCAATAAAGACGTACGTCCTGCCGTGGTCCTGCTAATTGGTTTCAAAATTGTTATTCTAGGTTGCGCTACGGGAACGCGGTCCCACTCTTTACCATGGGATTTGTCAGTCTCTTTTTATTTGCTTGTCTATGTGTTACAGTCGGGAATCCAATAAATATTAACAATTATTTAACTATTACAATATAGAGTACCTGGATTTTCTTTTCAAGAGGAAAAACTTTTTTATTATTGATATTTTGAGAAAAATGCATTCTTCATAAAATTGTTTGCTTGCCCTAATAATAGTTAACCCCGTTTATATCGTTTCAAATTTCTGTACCGTTTCAGAGAAAATTATTTTTTCTCCTAAAAATCAAAACGCGTTTCGACTTACGTAATTTTTTTGCTGTTTTAAGCACAAAATTTATTTAGTTCAATGCTACGGAAAGGGTGATAATAGTTATCGGAAAATGTGATACATTAACAATAACAAAAATATGGCAATAATCATCGAAGATCAAAGAATCAAAGAATGAAATCAAAATTATATTACCGTATGAACGCGCTTTGATATTTTGAAAATTCAACTATATTTTCATGTTTTTTATTACTTTTCTCTTAGACGGTATAGAAATTTGGAATATTATATATACGGGATTAACCATTTTTTATGAACAATGCATTTTTCTCAAAATGTTAATAATAAAAAAGTTTATCCACCAGCCACTACTTATAGAGACATTACTCACATGAATACATGCATATAAAATAAATAATAACACACGCGTGAGTTTTTGAAGTTATAACAAACTAGTGAGTTACGAATTCCGTATCATATACGCCACGAGACTTTTCTGGCAGTATTTGTGTTGTAGCCGCCTCTGCCTGGTTAATAATTTCTTGCGGAAGATCTTCTTGAATCATTTTTATTTAAATTCTGACTTGCCGTTTGATAGTTCATTATTTTATCGTTAAAAAATCGCGATTTATCTAAATGACGTCTTAATGTCAGTGCCATTTATTATTCACAAAAAACAAGGCGCACATCCATACTGCATAGTAACATAAACGCACCCTGATAATTTATTAATTCCCAACAATGAAAGTAGAACTGGTAGATTTTTTAAATATATAGGGAGGCGCCACCCTGTATAATTTTTACAAAAGAAATAAGTTTTAAAGTTTCAACGAATATTAACTTAACGAGACCCAACCCTAGGGTCACAGTTTCCATTAGACCTCTAAGAAAGTTAATACCTTCGGGACACTCTAATGGCTGCGTGTATCTCGGAGACAGATAAGGCATTTTATCTGGCCGGCACGCATCCTTGGAAACGTATTTAAGGTGGAAACACTCTGGAAACGGTCCTTATTGGGCATTAGATCAGTCGTGGCTTTGGCCGAGCGGCAGACCTTCGTAATGGAGACATTTTAAAGTAAATGGGATTGAATGGGATAGAGGCAAGGAGAGAGTTAGTCGGCTGAACCGTGAAATGAATCTTACGAAGCGGTCAGAATTGATTTTATTTTGTGGCACAAGGTTCTTGTAAATTAGTAACAGAGGAAATGGATGTTACTAGATAAGTTGTGTAATTTTGCCACTAAAACAAAGTAGAAAATCAAAAAATCAAAAAAAGTATTTCCTTTAAAATGAAAACAGATTTAAAATTCAAGAGGAATTTGAACTGAAATTGACTAAACGACAGCTTTTTTCTTGATGGCAAATTATTTCTATGCCATAGTCCGAATAAAAAAAAATATTTTTAAAATGACATACGGAAAGAATAAAATGAAAACGGAAAGATGTAGAAACAAAATATTTTATGGGTATATATGGGGAGGCAATGCGCACAATTTAAAATTATTTTAAAATGTACAGGGTATGTCAGAACTAAGATCCACACCAAAGTTACATTTTTTTCTTATTAACACCCGGTATTTTATGTGCCATATTTGGATCCTTGGACACAAAATAAGGCATTTATTATAAAGATTAAATATGTTTACAGGCTTTGGTTTTTGAGATATTTCAAGATATTTAAATATCCTTGCTGTAATAAAAAAGATTTTTAACACCCTGCACATTAGTTCGAACTAATTCTTGTGCTGACATTTAAGCCAAAGAAATAACCTTTACTGAAAAATTTGATTGCTTTAATGTATAGTATACAGGGGTATCAAAAATTGCTGGTCTGGTTTTAAATATTTATACTTCGTTATTTCAAATACACACATCCTCTGTTTTTTTAAACAAATCGAGCAGATTTAAATGCCCTTTTTAATTATATTAGGGTTTCCTATACTTTTATTTTTAAATAAAATGGCAACCAAGAGGGCTATTGTCGTCATGGTAAATTTTTAGTGACAGTTAGTAGCTATTTTCAAAATCGAAATTAATTTATGGACTTATTTATATACTTATACCAGTTTACTTTTATTTAATTTACCTACAATAGTTTAATAAATAATATTTATTAAATATGTGTTTATTATTCTATCAACGAAAACGAAGAAGTAGTTCTTTGACATATTTTACGATAACTTAGTAGATATAATATGGATTTTCTATAAAAGGAGACAATTACGGCAAATTAATTTTCTTCACTCACCGTTTGACAGGTTTCTGCCTAATAGGTTTTTATCAACCACACTACCAGCTCTGCGCAATAAGACAAGTAGTTTTTCAAAGAAACGCTTATTAGGATGATTCCTATTTGGATACCTTCGAGCATAAGCCCTTGAGGCCAAGAAGCTATTTTATTTACAAAATAAAACCACTACTAACATCCATTCGTTGCTCCAGCAGATACTGCTGGCGCTTTTTTCGAAAAACTCACCGGTTTTTAAATAAAAAATATTCTAATATTTGAGGGGTGACTTCACCCCCTTAGAATTCGAGTTTCGAAAAATCCCTCCTTATCGAACCTCTACACCCTAAAATCAATCCATTTTCCAAAAATTAGCTTTTTACGTCAAGCGCTTTAAGCAGAATCGTGATTTGGTTTGGTTTGGTCAATCAGTGACCAGATTTTTCGAAACACCCTGTATTCATTTTTAAAAAAATCTTAAAATAAGTAAAAAAACAAAATAAAATATACGTGTTTAAGCGTTTTTTCGGAAACTTTTTTTAAATAAAAAAACCGTTTTTAAATAAAAACCGTTTTTTAAATAAAACCGGAACCGTTTTTTAAATAAAACTGGAACTGTTTTTTAAATAAAAAATATTGTAATATTTGAGGGGTGGTTTCACCCCCTTGGAACTGGAGTTTCGAAAAATCCCTTCTTATCGAACCTCTACACCCTAGAATCAACCTGTATGCCAAAACTGAGCTTCTTACGTTGTTGAGTGGTTTGAGCAGGATCGTGATTAATCAGTGAGTCAGTCACTTAAGGATTTTATATATTAGTATAGATGACTAATTTATTTTCGTTTTCTAAAATATTTTGATTAAAAGAAAATGTGTAAAAGTGGGCAACGCTGTGCCTGTCAAGCTTAATCACGTTTTCAAAAGTTTATTTGATATGAACTATAAGTGTGAATTGAATTGAAGGGTATTTTAAAGCAATAAATTGAACTATTAGGTCGTTCCCAAAAAAGCGCGTTTTAAAAATTATTAGTGCCGCCGGATATGCCGTTTTTGTATTGATATTAACTGAAAATGTAAAAATTTCCCATAGGAAAACGGATGTGGTAATATATATCGCGAGCTTTCAAACTGGAAAATGTAATGTGAAAAGTAAAAATGGATAATGCGTAGCGGTAAAAGTTTTAATGGTATGGCCCATAATATAGTCTCCGGTACAAATTCGAACTAAAATTGTTCGTATCGCATTAAAATGATATCGATTGCACTTGGCAGAAATAACGTTTTTATTTCAATAACTTTTTTGTGTAGTTTTAGCATTATTTTGAACTATACACCAAATGTATTGTTCTAAAAAATAAACTAATAATATAACAAAAATACAATAATGAAACTAATATACAAACAAAATAACTTTCATCTTCAGCGACTCGAGACGGGACATTGAAAAATCTCCGAAAATTTTGAAATAAAACAAAAACGAGACAAAAATGTTGCAGACATGTATTGGATTTGTCGCAATTTTGTGATAAAGCATGAATGTTTCTGTCATGTTGCTATGTCGGCTTGGTCTGGACCCGGCATAAGATTTTTGACTATCTAACATTTTCTAAAAATGAAGAAATTAACTTTAAATTTCAATAAAAGCTAAATACCTAGCAATTGTGGGCGCGATTTTTAAATTCATTGTTGCCAACCATAGTAACCAGTAGTGGGAACTATCGAATGAATACTATCGAAACATTCGATAGTTGCAATTCATTCGAATAATTCGATAGCTAGTAAGAAAACATTCGTCGAAAACTATTCGAATAAAAATTATCGAATAGATGCGTCATCTGCCTTGAAATATTGTATTCTAGTAATTCGGCAGCAAAAACCATTCATTTATAAAAATCATTCATTTATAAAATTCATTTATTCGTCAGGATCGATTATAATAAAACATAATTTAGATTTTAGTTGTCGCCCGGCGACGCGCGACGTAGTTTTTTTTCCTAGAAACCCGACAGCGGTCGGTGGCAATTGTATGAAAGAAGCCGGCATCTTTGATTGACACATTATTTTTTTTATTGAGGTGCTAGTATTTACACAAAAAATACATTATGAAGAGCATTGGTATTAGTTGGTATTAGCAAAGAATATTATTCTTTGCTATTACCTATATAGTTAGTTAGGGATAGTATGTCTATATATTTTGCATTTTTTGTATTAATATTCTGTTGTTACACTGCAATAATACTTTTTATTTTGGATGTAGGAAAATGATTTTTAATATTTTTAAGCAAAGACTGGTTTAATAAATAATATTAACAGTAATAATTTGTTATACTTATTAACAACAAAATTTTAAATCATTTAATATTAACATTTTCTTTAAGTAGTAGCAAAATATAAACAACAAATTAGAAATCAAAATTATTTATATTAGATTCTATTTAAAAATAATATAGTCTCTAAATTATTTGACAACCGTTGGTGTATTAAATAATAATAATTACAGAACTAATTTGTTATATTAACAACAATTTTTAAAATCATGAAATATAAAAATTTATTAATTTTCTAAGCATGCAGTGTAATGGAAGGAAAGTATAAATTATTGGCACGTAAATAATTAAAACTTTCAATTTAATTTTCTCACCACAAAATTTGAGTTCGATAACCATTTACATAACCACATTACTTAAATATGATTATTAAGTTCAACTAATTCATATTATTAAGACATCTAAAATACAAATATGTATTTTTAAAATTAATTGTAAGTTCATCTCATCTCCCTTAAAAATTGCTACTTCTCAAAATTCCCCATTAAAAAAATAAACCATGTACCATATAAAATTAAATAATTGAAACATCGGGCTACGGAAAATCACACAAATTTTCGGAGACATTTTGACCACCTGCACACGCACACAATCGTCAATTTAAAAAAAAACTATTTTAGTATTTTAAATATTTTAATAAACGCAAAAATAGCACAGTATTTACAAGAAGTTATAAAAATTTGGAAGAACTAATAATTCACTAACGCACACAAAAATCAAACGAATACTAAATTTCATTTATCAAAAGCATTCGATAGTCGTGGCTCGACGATAACCATTTAGTCGCACGGCGAGGTTGTTACATATGCTTTAGTATACAAATGAATGAATGATTTTATTCGAATAAAATCATTCGATAGTTGGAATCTTTCATTCAGTAACCATTCGATAGTCTAATTCATTCGATAGTTCCCATCGCCAATAGTAACATATTTTTCTGGTTACAACCTCTTTTAGCGCTAAGTCTACAAAACGTAAATTACACATTGCAACTTGCAACGGACAACAGATGGACTACAAAAATTACAGAATGGTACCCAGAAAGAATTATCTAGAAGAAGATCAAACCTGAGATGGAACCAACTACAAAGAGAGTATCTAAATATCTCAGGGGGGCTACACCAAAATTGGAAATGGTTGAATAGACTGAAAATTATGATGATGAAGGCCTAAATTAAATTACAGAAGTTTCAATGTATAAAAGAAAATCAAAAAAGAAGTCAACAAAATAAGCCAAATTTTATTTCCGCTGTTATAAACTTCCCTTCTCCATAAGCAGGTAAATTAATATTCCTAATTACATTGATTTAAGAGGTTTTAAAACCAAACTTGGTTCTTTTCCCCAAAGTTAAAAAAGGTAAATATTGGCTCTACCTTGAGCAAAACCGGGCGAGAGGGAAACAGTCTCTGTTTTTCAGTTTTGTTTGTTTTATAAAATAATAATTAAAATGTTCCAAAAATTCCTTGGCTCGTTCCTTAGTTTCAAATGGAATTCTTAAATTGAAATTCTTTCGAGGGATATTCTTAAGTAAATGTCAAATTAGAAATGCCTTTTAGAGTAACCTGGCAAGAAGTAAACAATCTCTTTGGATAACTAGTCTCTTACATTTGATTTACTTAATTATTTCCTATGTTAAAAGTTTTATTATTGGTTTATTTATTGACATTTAATGTCCCTTTTTGTAAATGTATTTTTGTAAACTCTATTTTAATCAATACCATATCTATTTTTAGTTAACGTACAAAATATTTAGAACCATGTCGATAGGACAGATATAGAGAGACATAATAGAGTGAAGTTAACTCTAAAATAAACCCTACAAAGCGACCAAAATAGTTTTTATTTTGCTGTAAGGGAGCTTGTAAATTATTAACAGAGGTATAGCACGTGGTTGTTAATTATAAATGATATATTATAAATTTTGGATTTGAGAAAACAACCATCGAAATAGATTGGCTTATACTCGTTAACAGAATTAAATCCCTCTTTAAATAATAATCTGGCCTACTATAAACTATTCATACATTGCTATGAAACGTACAAGATGTGTAAATTGCTTTGGTTTTGAAATATACACAGAAAATATTAAACGATTCAAAATTCTGTTCAGCGATCGGTACTGATGCAAAAAACAATGAATCGACGTCAATTTTTTAGATTTTTTTCTTTATTTTTATGAAAATTTACCAGTTTTGATTGTGTTATTCGTCCAATAAAACATATTTTTAAATGTAAAAATTCTTGTTTGGTTTGCTTTGTATATCCTTATATTTTACTTATTTGTATTATTTATAAAAGGTTTTCATATGGACATCTGAAAAAAATAACAAAAATATAATCAGTACTTATACTTTCCATTTATATACTATTGATTAAAAATTTTACTAAACAGATAATTTTAAATTATTGCCTTTTGCTTCTTAAACGTCCTTCTATTGTCATCTAGTAGCCCACAAAGTCTATAAAATAAGACTCTATTAGTCATAGATTTACAAATTTTAACTGCGCTATCGTAAAGTTAACGCTACAAATAGTGCTTTCGGTGAAAAATGGCTGAATAAAAAAATAATGATTATTTAGCAAAATGTATTTCAAACATCTGGAAATAATAGTTTGATAAATCTATTAATATTTTTACCTAGGCTAAAGTGTGTGCAATTTCAAAGCTTCCATAATGAAGCCAACAAAAAAAAAATACTAACTGGACCAGAACCGTTCTGCTTCCCAAGTGGAAACCAAAAAAAAAGCGGAACTCAAGAACCTGGAAGATTCCATTTGAAACCTGGAATGGGAATCCTCCTACGGTCTAAGAAACTCTAAGAAATTTCTCAGGACTTCCGACGGAGAAAAATCAAAGATTTTCCTTGATTTAAGCAAGAACAATCTTTCTATTGTCATGGGGTTTAGAACAGGAGAGACTGTCTCCTCCATAAGCATCTCAGTAGATTGAAGCTCAGAAGCAGCAGCGAATGCAGATTCTGTGAGGAAAATGAGACAACACCAGAACACCTCATCACTGATTGCTCCGAGACTACAATTATTCGTGCCATAAACTTTGGTACGACTGATATCGGAGATGGAGAACTAACCTCTGTAAAACAGTCTCAGAAAATGACTTTTGTCAAAGTCCTGAGACTATATGATTATTTATAACTCAGAAAGTTCTTAGCCATGAAGACATAAAATTATGAACAACAATAATTATTGACAAAAATAAAAAATAAGAAATTAAATTAACAGTACAAAAAACAGTAGAATACATTAAAAAACAGAAACAAATTAAAATAAATTTGATGTACTAAACGGTTTTTAAAAATGATATAATAATATAAAAGAATGTTCTGCGGTATGGAGGTGTTTAGTAAATCAGTAACGATTAAACTATACCATTCCTACCCCGAAACTGTCGTGTTTTGCATTAACCTTTTGTAATACCGTTCTGCCAACCTTAAAAAGCTCTTTTGTAATGTTTTCGTGTTCGGCGCCACAATCTGGCGTCTAGTAAAAAGGGATAAACGTGACACCATTCGAATGCAAAAAGCGTTATTGCTGTTTACAACTATGGATTTCGCTTTTTGTTGCCATTTTCTCTTGTTGTAAACTGTTATTTGTTGCTTGAAAAACGTCCATGAATTCTAGAGGTACTAAAATATAAATTACTGATTATTTATTTTAGTCAATATTTATTTGAAATTACATTCTAATAAAATATAATAAATTACAGAGGAGTAAAAAAGCCTTAACCCCTACAAGTGTACTATATTCTGCATTAAGATGTTGGCACCTTCGTACCATGCCTTCGTTCTGATAAACAAAACGCAGAAATCGCACTTGAGTACCAAAAGTACTGCTAGAATGTCGAGATCTAGACGATCTCGCCATCGTGCGGCAGTCGTACACATCGATCCGTACCACTACTGAAACAATTGGTAAGATATGCAACCTAATGGTCGAATTCGTGACAAGAGTGATTGACGTTGCTTTTAGCTCCATCTACTACTATTCGCATCAAATTAAATTAATAAAATCAAGTGTAATTCAATTATGGAAAGTTCCACAATATATAGCAACCGGTCTTTAAGTACCAATAGGTTCTAATATTTTTCAGTACCATTTTTTTCGTCCTGGAAAATTTCAAAATTATAAGGATTATTGGTCTAAAAATATGTAACAATTACTAAACGCCAAAAATTGTATTTTATATATTTACCCGACTAAAATATTTATTTTAATATTAATACTTACAAAACAGCACGTAAAATGTCCGTAAATTTTTCATTTCTGTTCTTTCAGGCTAAGGAGACGTAAACTTAACATCTCTGCTTTCGTTTATATTAAAGTTTGTGCCAGTTTAAACGAATTTTAATAATAAATATTTTCTAAAAGAGTAAAAGAATGCAATATAAGAAAATAAATTAATAGTAAAACATTCTGAGAGGGTATAATACACAAAGTATGAGTTAAATGCTAGTAGTGATTTGATTTATTGAACTGAAACTTCTTTACGCGCTATGGGAGCAGAAATTGAGGCCCGTAACACACGAGACGCGAGAGGAAAAGTGGTAACGATCCTGGAGCGTCTTAACTCGAGGCCCTATGTGAGCTGGGGGCTGAAACTCAGAACGTACTGTACTCTTTGAGCCCCATTTTCATGATATTTTGACGACGTTTCGTGCACTACGAAACCCCATCATCAATGAATCAAATAAAAAAATCGTCATATTTAAATGAAATTTGGCATATCGATAGATTGGACCAAGGCCAAGTTGACCGTGTACGACACGTGTCACTGTGACAGTGAGGTTTGGCATAAGAAACGTCAAAAATTGATGTCGTCTGATTGCGACCAAATTTGATGCGTAGGCTATGTGAGCGACGGTGCACACAGTCACCTGCAACGTTAGGTACGACGTCTTTTATTGTAAGCAATTTATTCAAACTAGGTTTATTTGACACAAATGATGAGTACTCTCATTGTACTAAATGATGATGTTCTTAGTCCCACGTTTATGAAAAAAAAATCTTATAAATAATAATAATGTTGGAGCTGTGTTCCATCTAAGCAAATAATAAGTTATAGTATGAAAACGGTGTAAGTATTAAATAAATTCCTGTGATAAAAAAAAATTGAAATAACATTAGAACAAGATTCCTACAATATAAGCCTAATATAAGATAAAAATGTTTTTCTTTAATGAAAAAGAAACATTAATGTTATATTTAATTAAAAAAAAAACTTAAGATACTATAAATTTACTTTAGGACAAAAAAATGCATAGATCGTAACTACTCTGATTCAGGAGAATCACTGCTGACAGAATCTTCCAAATCTATAGTATCCAAATCACAGGTAGATGAACTATCCTCACATATAAGATATTTCTGTACATCATTTTCTAATATGTTACTTTTTCGCGTTGTTACTGTTCATTTTGTCGGTATGAGGGGTTCGGATGTTAATAGTTACCTCTTTAAGAGACCACATTCATATATTATTTTTTTCTTTTCTTGGGTATGAGATTTTATAATAAATTGAAAGATGGATACTTTTTTTATGCGACGTTTCGCTCCAACATAGTGGACTTTTTCAGGCACAAGTGGTGTCTCATTTGACTGGAAGGTTTATCAATATCTAATAAGAACATATTTTTTGACATACAAATAATTTTGAGTTCTTGTCCTTATGATCAAGCCAAGTATTAGCCAGATCGGCATTGCTTATCAATTTTACTCCATCTGAAAAGTATTATAAAATAAAGTTCGTCGCAAGCAGACGCAGATGAACTATACAAAAATTAAAAGTGTATGAATATGGCAACAAAAATATTCAATAAATACGATATGTTTTGATATGTTTTTTTTAAATGCCTTTTTGAAGTTTGAAAACGTAAAATTTTTATACCCATTTAAGAATCATCTTAAAAAATAAATAAAAACTAAACAATCACGAACTTGTTTAGTAATAAATTTAAAGTACATACCTTGTTTAACAATATCCATAGTGGCTTTCAATTAAGTACGTACCCGTTTAACTCCATAATATACAGAACTACTATGAATGTTATTCTTTTCACTGATGAGATAATGATCGCAAAATTTATTTTTAGTGAAAATATTTGCTAACAAAAACGCTGCATATGAAAAATAATATACAGGATGGTTGAACATTGCTATAAGTATAAAATTATATATTCAGATGTTAGTAAATTTTAACTTATTTTTTGATTTTTGTCCATGGGACGAAGCACTGTGCGACGTTTCGTTGATATCTTCATCAGAGTGGGACTAACGATTTGATATTGAAGAAAAATGTGGGTCAATTTCGGTTGCAGGTAATTGGAGACGTGCTACAGTATGACGCCTCGACATTTCGAACCGATGCCTCTAAATGCACATATTGCACACACAATTTTTTATTTTTGGTGTCTTTATTTGTGTTTTACGAGGAAAACAAACGGCCTTAGCGTAAACCTTTCAAATAATATATTATTTTCAAAGAGAATCAGATTTAAATAGATATAAAATGTTTGAGTGGATGAACTAAACCAAACAAAATTTTAATATTGATTTTCTCTTTTCTCTTAATTACATAAAAGATTTTTATGCTCTTCTCCATATATAAAGTTTTTAATTACTCAACCTCGGGCCGTTTTATAAACGAACGAAATTCCTTTTCCCCGGTTTTAATTTAATCCAGCAAATAATGCGTTACGCTAAATTAGTTTTAAACTCGTTACACGTTATTTGGACATAAGCGGAGATGTGCACAATAAGAAAAAAGAGCTGTATAGTGGAGAAAAGGTGCTGCTGAAAACGCAAAAATAAAACAAAGAACGGTAATAGAATTTAACAAAGATTCAATTTTAGAAAAGGCTGGGTGAACAGAAAAATTCAAACCCAAGTAGCATTTTAGAGCAAAATAAAACCACAATACATCAAAATGGTGTATTGTGGTGATTTAGCGTTTTATTTTGCTATGTAACACCAAAGATTCCAAACCTCAACTGTAATGGGTGAACAGAAATATACAAACCCAAGTAGCATTTTTTAGACACAAAATCGAAACAAAATCTCTGCTGAGAAACATTGCGAAACAGTTTCGTCACATTTTTGATACATATGTTTCGTAACATAAATCACTTTTTGTTTCGAAACATTTTTAAAAAATATGGCTTCGCTACGTAAGCTAGAACAATAAAGATCTTAATGTTACAAATTATTGGAAACTTTTAAGAAACAGACGTGGCTCACATTTACAGTATTTGTACCCGTTTTGTGTCTGAAAAGTTTTCATAATTTATTTGCAGGCAAAAATTGTTAAAATGGCTATTTGATATGCTGTCAAATATGAGAACACAACCTTACTTTATTGCTTTGTTTTGTTTTGCAGTTTTGCATTTAAGCATTCTTCAAGTTTTTATAGTACTATAATTAAAAAAGCAGAAGGAAGGACATATTATGGTGAGTACAAATACAGATATTTTTTTCTCATGCGATTTTATAATTATTTATTATACGTATTACAGAGATGATTTGTTTTATGAATAAATGTAATAACAGCCACTACCCAAACCCAATTGGAGACCGAAGAAAAATGTTACCAGCAAACGTTTTCTTTTTTCTTTTTTTCCACAATGGAATACATGTTTTTATGTTTTAATTGTGTTATAATAAGTAAATAAAAATATTATTTATTATTTGGACCAGAATTTTGATGGGCGTTGTTGACAAGTGACTAGTTCGAAATTTCTACACAGGTCTAAATCAAAACATTTTGGTAACAAGGTTTCCATTTATTGAAGATTAATTTTAGTAACATGGGTTTCTCTCTTTTTAGACACAAATATGATATAATGTAGATGATTTGTGTCCGACTCCATGTCAAAAACTAAAATAATGAATTAAAATTTCGCCATGTTGACTAGTGATAGCGTTTTTAACTAAAAATATATATTTTTATCGGCTGTTGAGCTTTTAAACTCATAAGAACGCGTTCTACTTACATTGATTTATATATGTTTATTTTCAGAACAAGATATAATAAATAAGAATCTATATTTCAAGCAAAAATATATTTTGTAGCAACAAATAATAATATATAGAGAGGCCATTAAAAATATAAAAGTACATTATTAAATTAAACGATCAATTTGCTTTTGCCAGACATTTTTATGAGAAAACCTAAAAACAAAGATTTTAAGACAAGAAAATTATTGCGGAGGTCGACTTTGTTGATGGCTCTTTTCATTTTGAAATCCACACAGATATAGACTATTTTAGTTTGGTATTTTGTTTCTCCACATTTGGAAACCGTGACTGCTGAAAACGGGAATATTTTGGACAAAAATTGCAGAAAATATTTTCTCTAATAGTTTTGATCCCGCATCGAAACATTTCAGAAAATGCCTAGTGCTACCACATTGAAAACACATGAAATAAAGCCATATAAAATATATAGGTTTCGAAAATGTTTCCTATTTGTGGCATACCGTTTCCATTTTGTGTCAAGAAACAGACACAATTATTAGAAACATTACCTAAAATGTGTCCAAAAATGCTACTTGGGAAACTACTGGGTTAGACTGAAACAGAAACAGTGGCTTTTTAGTGATAAGCAGATATATCGAATTAAAAAAGACAACGTTTGGAGGTATATCTCTTCCTCGTCTTTAGAAGCAGATCGAGATGGGAAGAAGAAGGAAGAGAGTGTCAAAATTAATAAATTTGCAGATAGTATTAACAGAGATAATGGCCCAATTCCTTCCAATCCTTTGGTCCTATTAATCTAGTTTCGGTAATTAATTGCTACGCTCGGTTTTGAAATCTCAATTTGTTGATATTAGTTTAGTTTTAATCATCTGTTGATAATGCGGGGTAAGCGAACGGTAAGCGAAACGTGCGTCCAGTGCAAAAGTAAAGTGTTTTGATGTATTGTGGTGAATTAGTGTTTTATTTTGCTGTTGTAACACTAAAGATTCCAACCCTCAACTGTAACTCAATTAATTTTTAATATAAATCATTTAGGATTAGCTTTAACTTTTTTGGGCTTTAATAGTAAATATAAATTCTGAATAATAAATAAAGAACTGCATTTCCGAAGTAACGCCTGAAAGGCAACCGGAAAAGAAATATGGCGGTTCATAATTCAGGGGCTTTCTTAGACCGGAAAAGTGTCCGTGGAAGACGAATGCCGCAGCTTTGTAACCTAAGAAAGTGGCAAGGATGTATTCCCAGTCAATTATTGAGACCGGCGGTTTGAAAATTGAGAGCGGTCATTATTATTGTACGGTTTTGTAAGGGGAGTGCGGTCGAAAAGACTGATGTCGTTTCATAAATTAATTTCCACTCTTGTACCGAAAATTTCGCGTGGGTTTTAATATTTTGTTATAAAATATTAGTAAAGAAGTTTATAGTCTGCAATTTATGTAAACTGTTATTTGTTCGAAAAACGTCCATGAATTCTAATTTCTAAAAGCGTAAACAACAAAGAATTAAAGAAATAAATTAAAAAATACTTCAATGTCAGTGGTAAATTTAATTTTCGAGCAACATCGCGGGTCATCAGCTTATAAAATAATATAGCATAGACTTAAATCTGATTTTAATTTAAATTGTTAAGGGGTAATTTTCCAATTTAAAGTTACCGATAATGTGAAAAGAAAAGAAAATAATATTAATTAAAAACAGTATCAACTTTACCTAACCGAGGCATTGCATGTCAAGCGGTCATTACCATTTGCAGGATCTATTTGGTTGATTCGATAACATTATGCTTATAGTTACCTCTAAATTCTAACGGGTAGGTACAATTACCTTTAAAATAGGGCATTAGTTTTGTGTTGTATGCAGACAGAAACTCTACTGTAAATATACAGAATGAGCTATAATAATTTGGACAATAGTTATGAAACGAAATGGTCGAATCCCTTTGTAGATTTTGTCATTGAGTGCGACAACCTGGCAAATCGACGGTTCTTTGTATTTGGTAATCATAGACCATTGACAAACATTTATATGAGGGTTCAGTGCCACAAGCGTTGGGCGCCAAGAATGGCCGCGTCCTTTTCTAATTTAAAGTTCAATAAAACACAAGTTTACTTAATTAGGATGAGTTGCATAGAGGCCACTAGCTTTTAATTTTAACAGGGTGGTCGGGGTTCAAAGATCTTAATAAAAGGGCGCCACGAGATTATACTCTATGAACTCGGCATAAAAGATGTTACTATTAAGTAGACTTCAACACTAACCTCGAACTGTTGAGTGTAACTACCATAAACTTCAAATCTCACTATAATTATTTGAACTTAAGTGACTAACTTAACTATGATACTAGACTGTAAATAATACTACTAAAAATATTTAAGCAATTTATGAAAATATCAAAATGTTAATATATATAAAGAAATGAATGAAATGTAAGAGAAATGGAATGTGTTAAGAAATTTAAATCGAAAGGTTGGAAGATAAAATAGAATTTAAATCAAATGAAATAACTAAACGTAGGGCGTCAAAAAAAAACCCTTATCTAATTTAATACTAGATACAATCCCAGGGCGGTTTATACCCATAAATAAAATCTAAAATTATACTAATATCTAAACGATCTTACTCTACAGTCTTGAAATTACTCAGAAGTTCCTCCGGCTGAGCTACGGTGTATAGCTATGGGGTGGCTACAGCACGGTACAGCAGCTCGGTGTACTGTCACTGGAGCCCGTCAGCAAATGTACAGGCAGATGTAGGACTTCAAAAGGTGAACATAAAAACCGTAAATAACATTGGTTATCTTAGAAAAGAGCCTCGATTACAGAACAAGGACTAGCACAACGTGTAGGAGTTAATAAAGGTAATAAAGAAGGACTAATCAAATCTGAACTTTACCTCAACGAGGGTTTATGATGTCCAACGGGTACCTCTACACGGACAACAGGAACGGATGGAATTCTGGACTGTTCTGTACTACGGTCTGGATCGGTCTTCTTGCTCTACAATTACGAACAACCAAATAAGATTTAAGAAAGATAACACTCAACTAATCTTTCTACACCACGTGGGCGTGGAAAAGTCGAAAACCAGACAACAATATGAACAAAAATCAGTTGAGCATTGACTTAGAATAGGCAGAAGAATTATAGCATACCTTGGAACTATTCGGGGACTTCTTGGGCACGTGGAATCGGAATATCGGTTGGAAAATTTGGCTATTTTAATCCCATTGCGGAAATTGGTCGGCGGTCCATACAAATCAACAAAATCCAACCACGTCTCTGACCAAAGGTATTTCGGAAGCCTTAATCCTTCTTTACGAACACCTGCTATTCACCAACAGCGAATGCTGCACGAAACGGCAGCCAGTTCTTCACGACGATATTCTGACGGTGTATACACAAGAAGTGATGCAAAGATTCGATTTCCTTCACAAAATCAGATTTCAACCAGAAATCTACCTCCAGGATATAGATAGAGAACTATATATCTTGACTAGTCCAACTCACAAAAAGGCATAAATAAAAAACGATGTTCTAGAATATTTTTAACAGCCATATTTCATATCCGGTCAATGAACGAACTTAACTCACAAATTCCCACAATTAAATGAACGAATTGCACACTGCGATCCACATTAAAAATAAACAATTTAACTACGAAATTTTATCGGATAATTATAAAATTTCAATAACCAAAACAAAGGATAAATAAACCCAAAAACATCTGACTTAATCTGACAAAAGATAAAGAGAGGTCGACAAGTGATGACCAAAGATAAAGAGAGGTCGACAAAAATTCTAGTGCTGGGCCAGTGACAATATTGTGGAGCTGTTGTAAAATTTAGCATAATTGCATAATTGTAAAATTTAAATAAAATAAAATTTAACAATAAAATTATAGTAAACATGATGAAAAATAATAGCTATTTGCGATATTTTATGAGCTAGCACACAGAGGTCGTTGGGAGGAGATTTGACTGTTACATCAGTCGTTAAATGACTAGACCTTTTCAAAAGGATAGGATTGGAGAATGTATTCTAGAGATCAGAATGAGTACAACAAAATATCTGAAAATGTCATTTTTTTTCAAGGCATTTTTTGTCTACCATGTTATTTCATGATATTTGCGTTTAAAGATTACAATACATCAATTTTAGTATTACTGAAATTTGAATGAATGTATTAAAACAACTGACAATATAGTTACATACCAGATTATATGCTCTAAAAATTTACAAGATACATATATGTTCAAAGTCAGAGCTGAAGTGTCAGGTTTCCGAGAGCTATAAATACTTCAAAAATGTTTTCTCTATTATTTAGCTGTATTTTCACCCAACTGACTGCACTAACTGGACCAGGACCGTTCTGTTTCTCAAGTGGATACCAACTTCAAGCACAATTCGAGAACTTGGAAGACTGCAACCATAAACTGTAACCTCCTGGAATAGAAATCCAGGAGGTTTAAGCAAGAACAGTCTTCGTGATGTCACGGGATTTTTAACAAGACATGGTCTCCTCAGGATGAATCTAAATTTATCAGATTGAATTTAAGAAACAATGGTGAATGCAGATAGTGTGGGGAAAATGGGGAAAGACCAGGACACCTCATCACTGAATACGCCGAGATGACATCCATTCGTGCCATAAACTTTGGTACGACTGATATGGGAAATGGAGAACTAACCTCTGTAAAACCGTCTCAGATACTGGCTTTGGTAAAAGCCCTGACACTGTATGATGAGTTATAACTCAAGAAAATGGGACACAATCTACAATCACCCAACTAAAGTTTGATGTACTATTTTTTCTACATACTTTATATTAAAAAATCTACATAAAAAAACTACAAATTAGTCAATTACAAGCATAGATTTTCTTTAAAATTATCATCATCTCAATATTTTATTTAAGTGAGTATTTATTATACCGTACTTGTCTCCCTTTCCAATTAAGAAATAAAATATGTCCCTCTGTCCGAAGCAATTAGTTCGACGTTAGCCAAATATTGACTATTCGAAAATAAAAGCACTCTCTCTCTCTCTCTGGATAGCGGAATTGATCTGTGCACAAATTTACCCCACGTCGCTTTTTAGAGGGTGAAAAATTCTCGGTTTACCTGATACGCTTTCGTAGGCCACTCTTCGATTTGTTAAATTGTTGGGGATGCGATGAATCGGAAGATTAAACGAACGACGGGCATTCGAAAAATTTCCTTAATTGACCGTTATTTCACGGACAATTTGATAAACAATGGTACAGTCTGTTTGTGATATACTGTAAAAAATATAATGGAAATAAAATATAATAATTAATAAAAAGGGTAAAAATAAGATTTCAGGTTTGTAGATAGATATTTAGATTATATTAGAGGGAGTATCCTTGAGTTATAACTCATCAATTTCTTAACTGGGGCCATAAAAACCACTCCTACAAATGCGATGGAAGTCTTGTTGAACTTACCACCACTACATATTTTCATATAAGGCGAAGCCAGATCTGTCATGTACAGGTTAATTCACGGTCAGCAGCACATAAGCCAAACGCATATTGCTGCTAACCAGAAGCTAATCGAAGAGCTAAAAGCAGACAAAGTATTGGGATTACCAATTGATGCAACAGCTACTAGGTATAGCTTCAACAACAAATTTAATATAACCATACCAGGAAGGGAAGACTGGAGTAAAGGTGTACCCATTCAAGCTGAGGCAACCTGGTATACAGACGGCTCAAAAACGTCAGAAGGCGTAGGAGCTGGGATAGTACGGCCGAAACAAGGGAGATCCTTCCACGTAAGCCTATCTAAGGATGTCACAATTTTCCAGGCAGAAATAACGGCAATCTACTGTTGGGTAGAAGAAATAATAAGGCAACACAGAACAAATAGTTCTGTGGCCATCTTTACAGACAGCCAAGCGGCGCTAAAGGCACTCGGCTCCGCGGAGGTCAATTCTAGACTAGTGTGGGACTGTCTGCGTGCTCTGAATACTTTGGGCGGACGTAGCACTGTTACGTTGGCCTGGGTGTCAGGGCACGAGGGTCACAAGGGTAACGAAAAGGCAGATGAAAGGGCCAAGCAAGGCTCATCAATGCCATTCATAGGCCCAGAACCCTTCTGCGGCGTTGCAAAGGCGTTCACGAGAATGGCCACGGAACGATGGGTGGCCAACAAATCTCTAGAACGGTGGAGAAACTCACCAGGGCAGAGACAGGCGAAAAGGTTCATTGTAGAACATTCGCCAAAATTCACGGTAGACTTGATAAGCAAGGACAGAAAGACATTCAAAGCTGTAGTAGGTCTACTAACAGGGCATTGTAAAATGGGCATCTAAAGCTGATGGGATTCACAGACGAAGCTATGTGTAGGTTTTGCCAATCTGACGAAGAAACGTCAGAACACATTTTATGTTGGTGTGACAGCCTGGCAAATGTGCGGTTCTCGGTAATAAGCAATGATAGGCCATTGCCAAGGAGCTACATGGAGGGTTCAGACTCCAAGTTGCTAAACTTTGTAAAAAGGATAGAACTGGAGAATGTAATCTAAGGATCAGAAGAGGACCACAATAGATCTGAGAAGGTCGCAGTGGATCAGACCAAAAGCCACCTTTAAGAATCTAATGTATAACTCATCAGTCTCAGGACTTTAACAAAAGCCAGTATCTGAGACGGTTTTGTAGAGGTTAGTTGCCCATCTCCGATATCAGTCGTACCGAATTTTAAGGCACGAATGGTTGTTGTCTCGGTGCACTAAGTGATGAAGTAGTGTGGTGTTTCCTAATTTTTCCACAGAATCCGCATTTACTGTTGTTTTTTAGCCAAATCCAGTGGCGAAACGCCCATACGATTTTTTTTGGATATTGTAGGACTCTCATTCCAGGTTATGGATGGAGTCTTCCAGGTTCTCGAGTTCTGCTTTAAATTGATTTCCGCTTGGGAGCCAGAATGGTGCTATTCCAGTTAGTGTATAGATTTCAGGTTCAAGATAAATATCAGGTTAGTGAAGCAGATCAACAGCAACTTTTAAAAAAGCATGGCAACAAGCTAGTACGCGGTGTTTACTAAACAGGGTGGCCCAGTCTTCCGGAAAACATCACGTAAGTTCAGTTGACATGGTACAAGTGTACTTATAGAGACCGGACCACCGTAGTAGTAACATAGGCAGAACCGGACGAATTAACGTATACCCGTCGGATAAAAAGCAGGCGAAAAAATGCGATAAAATATAAATAGGTCGATATGTGATAAGAATGTTTCAGAATTTGTATTTATTCGTGTTTTAATAGCCAAAACGAATACGTAGATTCTCGCGACAGTTCTCGTGTAAAATTTATTTTTTAAGTAAAATAATGGAAAAATTAATGGTTTATGAAGTTCGTGGAAAATTCAAATTGTAAAATGGCATTTTCAAAATAGGTCTTATCGGGATATACAAACAATTTTTCCACAAACTTATGTAAACAGGCCAATTCCATCTTTATCTACTATATCAAGAGTTATTAATAATTTTGAAACACATGGGTGCGTGTCCCCACAAAAACACAAAAAGCCTGATGTGTTGATTAATGAAGAACAGGAGTTAAACAAGTGTTCGTTTGTGCTACCGCGGATCAAAATCCCACGTTTTCAAGTAATCAAATTGCTGAGGTGGTTGCCCTGCCCACAATGCCCGTATTGTTCAAGAATATTTGAACAATACTTTTCCCAACCGTTTAATTAGTGGATATGGAACTATTTTGTGGCCCGCTAGATCACCAGATCTTTCTCCCACATGATTTCTTTTTGTGGGGTTATGTAAAATCCAAAGTGTATGGTCATAATAGGGTTAATAATCTGGATGAGCTTCAAGTAAAAATACGAGAGGTATTCCAAACTATTAGCCCTAATATATGTTAGCCAATGTCAGACGGGGATTTTATGACCGCCTAGGCTTCTGTCTAGCACAAGAAGGGGGTCTTTTTGAACACTTGTTATAACTTTTTTTTTATTTAGAGTAATATTATAGTTTTTTTTTTGGGTTTAGAGAATTTATTTATTTTTAGTTTTAGCTTGTAAACACACTGAAATAATAAATATTTAAGAATTTTCATTTTAAATGTTACCTTAAGTGAAGGTAAACACTTAAAATAAAAATAATAAATACTCGGCACTCGCGTCATATTCCTAGTCTGTCACGACCGACCCGTCCAAGCACAACTGCAACTGCGTACTGCCTGACCAGCCGACTAGCCGGCAGTGACTCTCGAGTACGAACGCAAAACCGGTAAACGTAAATTCGTCCGGCAACTTGCAAGTTACTAGTAGCTTGGTCTTCTCTGTATATCAGTTGGAATCGAGTAACTTGTACAAATATACACTTGGCTCGAGTTGATGTCCATGAGGGTATAATTGGATAGATAGTAGTAAGATGAAATTTAATAAAGTTTGGGTCTAGTTGCAGATATACTTGCAAATGTACCAAAATAGTACAGAACCCTTCGTAAAAATGAAGGAAGAGACTGTGGACCCTTTTAGCGTGAGGTACTTGTGACTTATTTCAATTTTCTTTGTGAAGTACGAATTGAGAATACAGTTCTAGAAAATTTCACACTTGGACAAAGTAGGTTGAGTAGGCATTAGGATACTTTGGACAGACAGCAGACTTTTACTGATTTTGCTGTTTGCTTTACTATTTTGTTATCTGTTTATACTACCTGCTTCACACTTTTGATGTCTGTTTTACTGTTTTTACTGTTTTTAAGCTGTCAGCTTTTAAACCTCTATAAATAGAGAGTCAAAACAGGAAAACAATAGAGAGTCAAAACAGGAAAACAATTAGCAAAAACAACAAAAGAAACACTTAAAACAGTAAAACAGACCTAAAAAAGTGTGAATCGGGCAGTAAAAAACAGTAAAACCGATAACAAAAACAGTAAAGCAGGCAGTAAAATCAGTAAAAGTCTGCTGTCTGTCAAGTTGTCATCCAGCCTACTTACTTGGATGTTGTCAAGCTTTCCTACTTGACTTAGTAGACAAAATACTTGATCCAAGCAGGCTAAAGTGGAATGCGAGGAGCACTCTTGTGTACATACTTGATCCATTTTTTTAAATAATGAAAATTTTGACTCACCCTGTATGTAACATGAGGTATGGTGTATTTAGTACATTTTTTACTTTTCAAACATACGCTGTTATAAAAGGCTTTAAATTAATAGTTATTTTTTATACAAGACGATAAAATGGTATTTTATCGTCGACCAAAAACATTAATTCACGAGCGATGAATTCGCGAGTGAATTAATTTCGGGAGACGATAATTTGCGATTTTATCGTGTGTATAAAACAATATTTTTTTCCATAGCGAATTACGTTTTAAAAAATATTCAGAAATTATTAGTTCAAGGAATTTATTACGAGTAGAAAAAATATTGTGCTGTTGGCGTTGGTTTCTATATCATTTGACAAATAAATAAAGCTGTCTATTTATTGATGATTAAATTGGAGCCAGATAGATGATAGATTGCTGATTAAATTGGAGCCAGAAATGGCTCAAAAGGAAATAAGTAAATTACCAACAGATATTCAGGCTGCCGCCCTATCCAAACTACTTCCATTTAAATCCCGAATAACTTATTGAAAGGAATACAAAAATTTTCAAAAGTGATAGCAATTAAAAAACGTGCGAGAAGAAATAAAGTTTTTAACTTATCCGTATCATTTAATCTACACTTGCTGTTAAAGTACTATTTTATCTACTATTTTTGATAGATATAAGGAAATTTTAACAGTTGCTATGGAAAAAAAAATATATAAGTTAATAATTTAGCGTTTTAAAACTCTAAGAGAGCATTAAATGTGCTAAAGCGAATTCTTATTATATAGTACATAAAAATAATATATTGAGAATTTTCCTGTTAAATTTTGTTTACTCATAGAATAAGTAGAGAAATTTAAATTCATCAGACGTAAATCTCAATGAATGAGATAAACAAATGCATTAGCTTATTCCGTTGTTTCCGATTATACAAAGGCTCCGTGATAAAAATAATAAATATTTATAAACATGTTTTTCGCATATACCTTTTACCGTTGCTTCCCTAACGCCCACCGTCGTGTATTTTATACTAGAATTTATTTTGTTTTAAATTATACTTTTTCATTAAAAAGGCGAATCCATTAACTCGAGAACCACCGTAAAAATTTAATGGTACTCCTGGGCGATCTTAAATTAACAGACGTTTTTGCAGCTGAAATAAAAAGGAATTTTTATGTATTTTTTGCATTTTGCCTTTTTCACTGCGCGTCGTTAAAATACACAAAAAGACAAAATTATACGGGCGTTTTAGCTTCGAATCGTAACATAAAATGTCTCAAGGTGAATATTAAAATAATAATGTTTCGTCTTGTATCGTTCGAAATAGCAGCTTTGTTTCGTTTTCTTTATGGCGTTCTTTATCAGAGACGAAGCAGCTTTTGTTTTGCTTATCGGAGTAAGATATCACAATACTGTTTAGGCTTGGGATTGCTTTAAAATCGAGGCTTGATTAAAATTATATTTCAGGTAAGAATAATCTTGAATTTTTATTAGGTGGTAATCTTAAATTAACTTGTCCAACTTAGTGACTGCTAATTTTAAACATTTTTTTCTAGAAATCAGAACAGATGTAAACGAAAAAGTTAAGAATCATCATCATCATCATCATCTTTGTCAAAGGCTTAGCATTGCCTTATAGCGTTTTTTAAACAACTACCACTGCGAACGGCAGCTTTTCATCGGAGAGCAGTTGTTGATAAGGTATTTCACTGGAAAGAAAACTAATTAATAACAATAAACAAAAAAATATAGATATTGGGCGCGAGGCATGTACACAGAAAGAAAACACAGTTGTATAATACTTAAAACTAATGACCATATTTATTCATGGACTCTGATGGTAAATAACATTGTAAAATTCTAATCATTATAGTGGTTATAATTATGTAGAAGAACGTTGTGTTAAAAATAGTACTAAATATGTTCTATGAAAACGACTATAATAATATACAATACATGTAAAGTTATAGAAAATATATGAAAGGTAGCATTACTTTATTTAATTTGTTAAATTTTATACGATATTAAATCTGAGATGTCTCAAGCGTAGATTCTAGAATCTGTTCGGTTATTCACCTTTAAAATCACGCAATAGATATATACAGAAAGTAATACTATAACAAGAAATGTTCGTAATGAAACCTAAGAACTAAATCATATTTTAAATACTAAACAGACATAAGAAATTTAACCAATAAGCGTAAAGTCTGTACGATAAGATGTATGTTATTATTTTAAGACTGAAAATGTAAATGTAAAACATAAAACTAGAACTTAAATCTAAACTTAGCTGTTCGTTCTTGAAGCAATCCTGTTTCAAAGAATAGCAGCGTGAGGTGGGACTCGTATCTCTGTACTGTCTCTCGGCTTCGTTTTTGTCCAATACAACAAAAAGGGGCCAGACTGAGGACACCATGAATCAATACAGCCGTAACTATCGATTAGGCTTAAAAACAGGAACGAAGCAACATGGGGCCTAAGCTACATCCACGCTGGGGCATCTAAAGATAGGATAAACTATCCGTCCATAGGAAATCTGTACATGGGGACACTACCCGTACCTTGGAACACTACTAGGACCTTGTATAATGCCCGTACCTTGGATACTGTCCGTACCTTGGACATCCAACAATAAGATAATGTCCGTAACTTGGACATCTGTCCATACCTTGGACATCCAACCATAGGATACTGTCTATACCTTGGACATCCAACCATAGGACCCTAAAAATACGAAACTCTTGTTTAAAATCAAACAAGGTCTAATAAACAAAATAAGCCTACCACGAAACACTTCCGAGGGCTCAATAATAAACAAAAGAACTGTCCTTTCTTCCATTTAACATTCTGGAGGACAACAGCATAAGTACACCAACGTGTCAGCAAACTACAAATACGAGCTAAGGTGGGCCAATCCAAAACTCTACCCTAAAAATACTCAATAATAATAACGAATCCAATAAAGATAATATCTCATCTTTACCTGTAGATTCGAAATGACAGCTGATTCAAATTATGCAGCAAGATTTAAATTACCAATTTCTAAAAGTCGGGTTTGTGACCGTGCCGCAAAGGCCGCAAACCGGCCAAAACCAAAAGTGAGGTTAAACGCGGAGAGCGAAATCTTGGAACGATGTTGACAGCGCCTCCACAGAGCAGTGAAACGATAACAGGGTTGTGGACTAGAGAATGTAAAAATTACGCCAAGTGTCTCAAACAAATTATCAGGCCTGAACGATACGGAATCCGGTAATAATACGCCAGACATCATATATCATATATAAAAAAGAGACGTAACGAACTAAAAACGTTACAGCCTAATACGAAGAACCTATCATCTTACAATTCCCTGTCAATTGACCCATTACAACTTTGACATTCTGTATTTTCTTTTCATGTCTAAGTTTTATTATTTTTTCTCTGGAGATGGTAAAGGTCTGGTAAGATTTTCTGGTCTGTTGTTCTAGCGACCGAGGTGTGCCGGATTCCTACCGACTAAAAAAATCCACCCTATTTGTTTGATAAACTGCGCTGGAACTTTGGTCAAGTCATTCATCAGCCCTTCGTTGATTAAGCTCTTTCTGTCTTAGTATTTGTGCTATAAACGCCATGAAAGCCTCCCATATATATCTTCGTCCTCCACAATAGAGTGTATTAAGTTTTCTTTTTTAAAGGGTTGTATCCTTGATTTAGAATCTACTTGATCCCCGCCCATTCAAAAATGGTGTGACTAACATCGTCGATGGCACTGTTGCAATATTTACAGGCCGCATTAGCTCTTTTCTTGAAGCGATAAAAGTAGTGTTCGAAAGCTCCGTGACCGTTAAGTATCTTGGAAAGATAACACCTATCCGTGCTTTCGTTAAGTACATCTTATATTCAGGATTAAGATATATGTCCATTTTCCACCATACGCCTCATCCCATCTTCTTTGCCACTGTGATGTAAAATATCTCCTCACTTCATTTTTCATATCAGCCTTATATGTTCTTCCTCTAGTTTTCTGATCGTATGTATATACCGGGTGCGTCTCAAAAGTGGCTCACCCCTATAGTTTTTTTATTTTTTTCAGATAAAACAACGCGCTTTGGTATGTTAGTATATGACATAAATTGGGATTGATTGACGTATTCAATTGTTTTCGGTCACTTCCGGTTTCACCGGAAATGACTACAACTTTTGATTTTTAAATGGCACCCTCGGTAGTTTTTTACTTTATTCGATAGAAAATGACACTCTGAATCGAATGCTCAAAAACAAATTCAATTTTAAATTTCAATCTAGAGTGCCATGGCTTTGAGCAAAACACTAATTTTTAATCAAGAAGCCTTGGAAAATTAGATTTGGTTTACAACCTAAAACCGTTTTGGGTTATTATTTCGATTTTTTTTGTACACCGGCTACTTCTGTTAATATAGCACTGGTAATAAGGAAACACAGAAACCGGCTAAATTCAGAATCGGTAAGAAGTTTAATTTGTTTAAATTCCTGGATGGATGAATTTCCATAAGTTTATTTTAGTATTGAAAATACTTCTAGCCGTGTTTATATGGGACCCGTCTTTGAAAAAACGACATGCTAGAAGCGACATGGGTTCAATAACCTGCCTGTCAACACGTACTTAAGTCCTAATTAATTCGTAAAAAAAATATTTTTTACGAATAATTTGATACCACACACTTGGTATTTTGAGTCAAATTGTCGTTATGAACCGCATGTTACAATTTCAAATAAACCATATGCGAAAATTTCAAAAGTTGACATATGATATGTCATTCGAGTTTCAGAGTGTCATTTTCTATCGAATAAAGTAAAAAATACAGAGGGTGTCATTTAAAAATCAAAAGTTGCAGTCATTTCCGGTGAAACCGGAAGTGACCGAAAACAATTGAATACGTCAGTTAATCCCAATTTATGTCATATACTAACATACCAAATCTCGTTGTTTTATCTCAAAAAATAAAAAAGTTATAGGAGTGAACCACTTTTGAGACGCACCCGTTATAGGCCCGTTCCTCTAGACGTAAAGTTCTACTATGAACTGTTTCACAAAAAAAAGTTCTGCTAAAGTTCTACAATGAACAACTTTATTCCACCAATTTCAAGGTTCTGAATGAAGATTTAAGCTTTTTTTTTCAAGTGGAAATAATAGTTTCTATTAGCGTAGAAGTTTGTTCCTTTAATTTCAATGTAAGCATTCAGAACGTCAAAAGTAGTGGTAGACATTTTCAATTAGTAGAAAAAGTCATCAAACTTTTAACTTTTCTACTAATAATACTTCAAAATTTGCGAGAAATGTCATTTTGGCCTTTGACTTCAAGAGAAATTTTGATTAGAAATCAAAAGTTGATTGTTTTATAAGCTTAATATTAGGCTTTCTCTATGGATACAACCGACTAACGGAAGCTGTTGCTAGGATATTCTATTAATTTTAATTGTTTTTTTAAATATTGTGAATGATCGTAAACTAAAAAATATAAAGTGTAATTGAAACTACTAATTTATTTCTGAATGAAGCTTAACGCAAATTAATTTAGTAACTATACAGGGTGCTACAAATTCGAGGTACGAGCATTGGTATTTCGGAAACCGTAATAGATACGAAAATGGTTAATTTGGGACAAAGTTGCGTCTTGGGCTGTTCACCAAGATGTCATCAAAATATTTTTAAAAATTTCAAAGATTGCTGAGTTTATTGGAAAAACGGATTTTTTGAAAACTAATTTTATTTTTTCCTGTCGTTACTTTGTAGAAAATCAAAAAACTAATTGCACATTCTCATAGCCACTTTATTAGGGCTATCTGGTAGTATTTTTAGATTTTGAAATTAGCTGATAATTTGTGAGATACAGAGGCCAACTTAATTTTTTTAAATACAGACCTGCATTTTTATATCAGGTTTTGTAAGAACTTGCTTCCTTGAGTACAATGATATGCCACACTTTATACTTTTTTTTGGGGACCTTAACAGCAACAAAACTATTTAATTATCATTTAAAAAAAATTCAAGTCCGACTCTGTTTTTTAAATTATTTAATCTGATTATATTCCTCGCTACAATATTGATCAGTGCTAATTAACATTGAATAAGGAAAATCGTGGGCCAATTGAAAGATTCAAATAAATAATATCCAGATCAGCAATTTAAAGATATTATTTTTAACTTTTCTTATTGTGAATTTGAAATTCTCAGTGTACGATCTAATAATTTGCCATTTGCATAATATTAATAGTAGTTATTATAAATAAATTAACTACGATTAATATCGTAGTATACTACAAACTAATTTCTAATGCTTTACATAGTCTACATGTTCGAAAGGTTTACCACCACCCTCCCTATTACACAAATTTATTTTTCGTTCAATTTTACTTATAGCTTTTGAATAGATCTTCTTCTTATACTTTAGAATGCATTTTGTACTCTTTATTGTAACCGAGATGTGTTGATTTCACTTTTTTGTAAAATTTAGACCTGTCGAATTACTTGACGTCATCAGACGGTCCAGGAACCTCGCTGGCCATTATACTGCTCTACCATTTTCAACACATATTCCCGGAAAATGATTTGATTGTTTATGTTACATTTTATTTATATTATTTTTTATTATTTTATTATTATTTTTTATGATTTTCCGTATTCAACGCACGTCACTGTTAAGTTTGAAAGCTTATCAATATTGTAACGATGAATATATTAAATATTACAAAAAAACAGAGCCGGACCTGAAATTAGTTTAAATAAATTGTGTCCAAATTTCCAAAACAAAAAAAAATAGTAAGTGTGGCATATCATTGTACTCAAGGGAGCGAGTTCTTACAAAACCTTAAATAAAAAATGCAGGTCCGTATAAAAAAAAATTAAGTTGGCCTCTGTATTTCACAAATTATCAGCTGATTTGAAAATCTAAAAATACTATCAAAGATCGGATAGCCCTAATAAAGTGGCTATGAGAATGTGCAATTAGTTTTTTGATTTTCTGAAAAGTAACGACAGGAAAAAATAAAATTGATTTTCAAAAATATCAGTTTTTTCCAAAGAACTCAGTAATCCTTGAAATTTTTAAAACTTTTTTGATGGTATCTTGGTGAACATCCCAAAGCGGCAACTTTGCCCCAATTTAACCATGTTCGTATCTATTACGGTTACCGAGTTACCAATGCTCGTACCTCAAATTTGTAGCACCCTGTATATTGACTATCAAAAATATTATGAAATAAAATATAAAAATTATATTCAAAAGACGTACCAAGAAAGTTCTAAAACGATTTTTATAACATAACTTTTGAGACTAAAAACATTCAACTCTTAATCAGATGTTGACGAACAGCAATATCCTTAGTACAAACCAGCTGAATCGCCTCGAACCATAATACGCCCATAAAACTTTGCAGTTTTTCCCTGGTTGTGTTATCTAGATCAAGTTTTAACAACGCCAAATAAAGTTATCGAACGATTCGGCAACTTTTACGTTCCTCGCCGCTTTTCTCGGTTACATTCCACTCGGAAAAGCCAGTCTGGTGTAGTTGCCGTTTTTAGTGCCGCCGCCCGGCCACCTCAGTCGAGATTTTAAAGTTATGAAGTTGGAAAAACGTCTCAACTTGCCGAAAACTTATTTACTGGCTGGTTTGAAGAGGGCCGATTGTGCGCCTGGGACTGTTTGACAGAATGTTTTTTTTTGTAATTGGGTAGTTACTGGAATATTATTTCTCCGAAAAAAATCTATGTAATAGTAAATTATTTTAACGGGTGCGTGTTAAAAGAGGCTTACCTCTATAACTTTTTTATTTTTTCAGATAAAAAACGAGATTTATATAACATAAATTAGGATCGATTGACGTATTTAATTGTTTTTGGTTATTTCCTGTTTCACCGGAAATGACTACAAATTTTGATTTTTAAATGGCACCATCGGTATATTTTTACTTCATTTGATAGAAAATTACATTCTGAATAGAATGACATATCATATGTCAACTTTTGACATTTTCACTTTAAAAAAAATCGTATTCTAAATTTCAATCTAGAGTGCCATGGCTGTGTAAAAAACGCCAATTTTTAATCAAGGACCCTTGGAAAAATAGATTTGATCATCTAATGTTTTTCGTGTCTTGTTCTAGCCGGTTAAAAGATGCCTAAATCGTATTTTTAATCATATCTCAATTTTTTCAAAGGGATCAAGGATGGCTCATTATCATATTTGGAAAAATCATTTTTTTACGAATAATTTGGTACCACACACTTGGTATTTCAAGTTAAATTGTCGTTATGAACCGCATGTTACAATTTCTAATATACCTTATGCGAAAATGTCAAAAGTTGACATATAATCTTTCACTCAATTCAGAGTATCATTTACTCTCGAACAAAGTAAAAAAAATCCGAGAGTGTCGTTTACCAAAAGGAATATAAAAAATAACTCCAGTGGTTGGTACAGAAAAATATTGTAGCAGAGGATATCGATTAAACTGCTCTCTTGTTATTATTAACAAGTTATTAGAGTAATTAGATGAATGTCCATTTCTATTTTACGTTATTACTCAAAATCTCTATTGTCTATTGTCATGGTTGTTACCTATAAAAGGAAGAGAGAATTATGACTTATTATACTTGACGTATTGTCTTAATTCCCCCGAGGTAGTTTTTTTAATAGTTAGCGTAACTAAGACGATATAAACTTATATTAATTCAATAAGAAATAAAATAACATATTAATTTTTATTTGAAATTCATCTGATATATAAAATTCTCTTGTCACAGTTTCAGTTAACATAATCCTCCGAACAGGCTTCACCGATTTTCATGAAATTTTATATATATATACTCAGCAGGTCTGAGAATAGGTTGTTATCTATTTTAATACCCCTAAGTGATAAGGGTGGTCCACCCCAATTCTTTTTTAATTTTTGGTCAAAAATTTTTATTTTTATTTTTTTATGATGTGGCATTAAAAAACACATACAACCCTAAATTTTCACCCTTCTACCATCAACCCTTATTTTTAATAGCGATATTTGTAATTCAATAAGTTTCAACCTCGGTCGATAACTGATCAGTTATCCCCGCCAGGCGTCTACCGGTGTCACTTCTGACCCAGTCAACAGCACGGAGTAGGGATAAGATCTCTCTCGCACAATAAGCCGTTTCGCACTCCCTACAGTTTTTGGCCATTATTATTATTGTTTTTGTGTCAATCACGTTGACGTTTATAATTATAATTTCACTATTTCAGTATTAATTTCAAATAAATTTACACACTGACAATAAGTTAGTCATTTTTTTCTACTAAATTAGTCCTAGCAATATTCCTAGCAATAAATCCTAGGAATAATCCAGGAATAATCCTAGAGATAATATTAGGAATAATCTTAGGAATAATCCTAGGAATAATACAAGGAATAATTTATATGGCAAAACAACGTTTGCTGGGTCAGCTAATTTTTATATAATTTTAATAAATAATAACATGTATTTACTTAACGTATAAGAAAAGCAGTAAATTATTAAGTCTGTCTTAATTTATATTTAAATTTGTTTTAAATAAAATTAGAAAGCCACTGACCAACAGTAATTTAAGTTATCAATATTGACTCTCCATCGCTGTCGCGATACTTTTGTTGAAATATTCTCTTAAGGAAGCTAATGGCCTACTATCAGAAGACTTGTCTGTACTGGGAAAATATTTCGTAAACTGAAGACTAATCTTATATTAAGTTATTGAAGTATACTTCAATAACAACTTACTACGTTATAACCCTTATCCAGAATATCTAGGAGTAAAAATGGACCGAACACTCTCGTATAAAAGGCATCTAGAGAATACACACCTCTACCTTGGCTACCCACTCTGAGCCATATTGCACCTCCCAGTATTCGAAGACAGGAAAGACTCGTTAAGGAATATCAGAAAATATTATCAAATCCCCACCTTCCAGTCCACAAAAACTTACCCGATGCCCGTCTGCGAAGACTGAAGTCTAGATCCCCCCACTACTATTAGCAGAACAACTTTTGGGAGAAATCTTCAGTATAAATGATAAATAGAGGAAGTACTGAGACTCTTTGAAACCAGATCAAGCAGCTTATGTCACCGACCCTACAGCAGCTCTACCAGGGATGGAGCTGCCCCGGCACGAGTTGAAGGTACTCAACAGGGTAAGAACGTCTCATGGCATATGTCGTGATTCTTTTTATAAATGGGGACTGACCGGATCACCTACTTGTGACTGCGGAGAACCACGTCAAACTGTTCATCACATTGTAACTGAATGCCCTCTTACAGCATATGGAGGAGAAGCGAGTGATTTCTTTGAAGCCACAGACACCGTGTTGAACTGGATCAATAGCCTCGATTTTAAAATTTAAGTGTACTTTTTGCAATATGTTGTGTATAACTTTTTTTATAAATTTTTAGATTTCTAGTTTTATTTTTACAATTTGTGACAATCTGTTTACATGCTATATTGTGTCTGAATATATACATTTGATGTAATTAAATCCATGTACGCCATACGCTAAATTAATAAATTCTCTCTTAAGAGCCCATTTCACTAGTCCGAAAAACTAGCGTTCGGCATTCAACGTTTTATATAAAACTGGCTATAGTCTGTCCAACGAGAAGATCCTTGATAGTGATAGATGTGTCTGTCATTTTAATTTCAAAGTAGTTTATTTTATTTTACAAAGAAATAAGTTGGTACAACTGGAACGCCATAGCAGGAAATATTTAAAATTTGATTGACAAGATGACAAGTGATTACTTCAAAATATTGTGAAAAAAACTGTATAAAACTGAAAAAATGTAATCGAGTTATTTTATTTAATAAAAACGGTATGTGTTAATACAAAACAAACAAGAACAAGACACTACATACCAAAAAAATATAAAAAAGAACTATTATTTACTTTCAAGCTTTATGAAACTACATACAACATAGGTAAATAAAATAAACTATTTTATTAATAATAACACCTACCAAATTTTATACCTTAAAGGTTGATTAATTAACTTTAATCTTAATTTTTTTAAACCAGTACCTTTTGACATTATTTTTCTGCAGTACTAAAATCCATTATTTACCTATCGTGTGATGTCGATATTTTACAGCTACTCCAGTTTTTAGTATGTGTTTAGTTTGATCCTTCTACCATATACGAGATGCACTTATCTACGACGAAATGGTATACAAACTTTATCGATGGCAACTTCATTGGTGTATAAGACTTTCTGCCTGGGCAGCGAGTATTAACCATAAACTGTGCTCTGGGTCTACAGTTAATTTTCACTCGATTTTTCCTCCACTTGACTTCAAAAGACACAAAACACACGTAATAATACGAATCAAAATGCATCATCTTCCAAAACGCAGGATATTTAACAAAAGTTGACACAAAATTATAACCTATAATTTGGCAAGACTTTGACAAGCGTCAAAAATGACAAAAATCTAAAGGCGAGTTCATACGCATCGGCGTCCGTTTGTCGTTCATCATTCCGTCAAACCAATAAAATTGAAATACGATCTGTCATTTTTTAAGTAAACCAATAAGACTGGTTAAAAACAACAAGACACGACGCATGACGGATTTATATTTAAACCCATCCATAGATAACTTAAAAATTATTAGAAACTTTTTTTAGTAAAATAAATAGATTGGTATGGGACGTCATCTGCTTTTCTTCTGTCATCGTCTGTCGAAATCTTACCTGAGAAAAAAAACAGAGTATAGGTATTTTTACACAAATGAAGAAGGGTGTTAAAGATAAAGGATTATACTATCTTCTTTATTTTTAAGATTTTGATGGTCAAACATCAACAAAATATTCCTAATGTTTGAACTAAATTTTCTCGAAAATAAAGACATAATTTAAAATTGTAAGAAATTGCTAGCTATTTTATGGCAAATGCTGCAATGGCAAATGCTGCAAACCTTAATCAAGCCTTAATCAAAGCAAGTATGTTTGGAATTTTGGGTCTGGCTAAACACGACAGGATTGGTCTAAGCCTTAGGCAGAATTCTGGAATCCGAAAGTACGGCGTAATAGACTCTTAACTCTTCTATTGAAAAAGAAAAAAAAAAGAGAGATACGGAGCACGATCTAGTCATATAAAGTTACGGAATTGCGTGCATAAAAAATCAAATAGAAACTCTCTCTCTCTCACCTCGCTATTTAGATTGATTAAGAGCGGCGGGTTACACATAAATTTTATGTTGGAACATAAAAAACCGAGCCTTATAATAGAGTTGTTAGTGGATTATGTCGGAACAAATTCGTGATGATCTTATCGTGTCCCATAAAAATAAAGTTCTGTGTGGAGTGGGCGCTAGGTGACTCGAAAGAAATAAAAACGAGCATTTTTTTGCTTCCCTTTCTTCGACTCGTAAACATGAAACAGTAATTATTCCATGAATCGGAGAGGGTGAACCGTCGAGATTTTAGAAAAAGAATTCCATTGATAGCGTCGTCTAAAGTTTCGTCGCTTTTGCTGGTTGTACTGAAGTTAAATAAAATAAATCTAGGATTTTTTGATATCTACTTTTTTCAGTTTTAAATAATTTCCTTGTTTAATATTTTTGATTTTTTAAATTTTTAGTAAAAAACATAATTTCTTTATAATACTTATAGCAATATGGGTAGTAGATTAAATTTTCAATGAAAAAATACAAAATCCCAGAAATGATCCAGTGGTTTGGTTTCTCAAAATTTAGTGCAAATATTTTTAGAGGTAGTACATTTCGACCCCAGAAACACGATTATGAGTTTCACGAAGAAGAAAATTTGGGAGTTTTTGAAAAAAAAATTATTTTTTTAGTTTTTGGTTAAAAAGAATAACTTCTTGAAACATAGGGAGTAGATTAAATTTGCAAGAAAGAAAATCCAGAAAAGATACAGTGGTTAAATCAAACTTAAAGCGAAAAATACAGGGTGAGTCTTAAATAAGTGCAAATATTTTTAGGGGTAGTATATTTCGACCCCATAAACACGATTATGAGTTTTTTTTTCGCGAAAAAACAAATTGAAAATTTGGGGTTTCTTGAAAAAAATATTGTTTTTTTTAGTTTTTGGTTAAAAAACATAACCTCTTGAAAATATAGCAACATAAGTACCTAGTAGATTAAATTTGCAAGAAAGAAAATCCAGAAAAGATCCAGTGGTTCTGAAAGAGAATTTAAGCAAAAAAATATTTTTTTGGTAATTTTCAAAGTAATATAACTCCGATATTTTAGGCTTATTTGAAAAACGGTAAAGAAAAAAGAAATGTTTCTTTTATCGAGATCTACCAGTCTTGGAAATGTTTGCCCTTATTTAAGACTCACCCTGTATATATTTTTTAATTTTCACTACTAATACCACTAGAGGTCAAATTATCTCGTCTTCGACTCGGGATAATTTTGAAAATATTCATGAGGTCGAAAAAATGTTCGGATTTAATTTGAACTCGTGTGGTATTCGGTAAGAAAATTCCACGCCAAACTGTGTTTGAAAATCAAATAATTAAAATGTATTTTTCGATTTTTGGTCGAATTGATTATTCAGTTACTATGACAACTAAGTGACACCCGAACCTAAAAACTCTTTGAATAAGAAGACTAAGGAAGGAGCATAATGCTATCCATGTATTCATGCATGGTGGGCGGAAAAAGCGCCATAAAAGCACTCTAGGGTGGGGATCCCTGACAGTTCTGTTTGACGATTCATTTGACACATTTGAATTTGATTTGAAATTTTGTGGATTTGTCAGTCTTTACGGTGCTTATTTTATGTTATTTATTATTTATTCTACTACTGATAGTTGTATAAAGGTAGTAAATCCAGATGGAAATTGTGGCAGCACTTAAATTAACAGTGACACTATCGCGATTTATCGAAAAAGACTCTAAAATAGTTGGTTGTGTAGCGTGCGGTAGATCTCGGCAAAAATTGAGTGAAATAATGGAACAACTTTTCGCTAGTAAGTTACTATATAATATACATACGTGTAGTAAACCGATCATTTATGAAATTCACTTAAATTAACTAAATTATATATTTTTCTTGCATTTTAGCTTTTATTTATTACTTGTCAAAGATTAGATGTCAAAGAATTTAGATACGTTAATTTGACTTACCTGCTTCAGTAGCGTATCGGATGTTTGTGATAATAAATACTTACTATAACTTATCTATTTTTATTAGAATTATATATTTTTATAACAATTTTAATAATTACCAACATGTATTCACAACGTAAAATAAAACAACAAATTATTGAGTCTACCCCACGTCTACCCTACATCATAGTTTAACATTTTTTAAATCAAATTAGAACGACACTGATAAACCGGAATTTAAGTCGGCCATATTTGAGGCCCATCGCGGTGTACCTAAGATTTTTGATATGCTCCTTCCTTAGTCTTCTTATTCAAAGTAAAAGCTATTTCAGTTTTGAAGCTGTCAAGCGGCACGGCTTAAAAAAAATATTTCCCTTCGGTCACGAAAGCAAAGAAAATATTCGCCAGGAGATTAAGCAGTTGACATCCGCGAATACTAGGAAATCGAAGTCAAGCGTATGGAAGCAGTTTACAAACTTTCATCTCAGCTTTGTAATTGAAATGTATCAAAATTATCATGTAAACAAATAAAAACCGGACTCTCAAAAAGATATTCTGTCATTATAAACGTCAAAAAAATTTCCAGTATAATTCGATTGTGGTGATTTGTCAAAAAAACACGTTTTGATTGGTTAAAAATTACAGGTGTGGAATTTTCAAAGAAAAATATCTTGGTTATCTTGAACTTATTTGTAAAACGGTAAAGAGAAAATATGCTTCTTTTATCGAAATCTACCAGCCCTGAAAACATTTGCACTTATTTAAGACTCACTCTATATAATTTATATAGAGTGATCCAGGACGATGTTGGATTAGTCATTTATGGAGAACCGTTGCTAGGATATTTTTGGAAATTTGGATTTTTACATAAAAGCACCTTAAAAAAAAGCATTCCATTTATGTAAATTATTTTAGCGTTACAGCTTTGCCGCCTCATTTGAAAATCAGTAGCATGTTTGTTACATTAAAAGGAATATCTGGAATATAATTAAATTTTTGTAAACTAAATAATTTTACTATCTTATTATACTATTTTTTATATTTATGTTTAACTTTACCTTGCTTATACTATACATATGTCTATTGAACGGTCGATTATTAGGTAAAATATACAAGGTACCGCAAAAAGTTAAATATAAGAGTTATATAGGGTTTTTAAATGTCTATTAGCGAGTAACAAATTTAAGTATACAGGGTCTCTCATAAAGGACATCAAAGTTTAATTTTTTTAAATGGAGCCCCCTCTATATTATTGCCTATTCAATTCTACCTTCAATTCTAAGCAAAAATCGAGATACACATAATGTACCTCAAACCAACAGTTTCCAAGTTATTGACTTTTAAAAATATCACTTAAACAATTCGAGTTAATTAATTTCGATGTGTTCGGTTTCATTTAACGATGCCATTCTGCGGAAACTGCGATACTTAATAATATTTGACATTAGTTTTCAAGTTAGCATTTATAGATGTATAAAACGAGATTATATCAAGTCTGGAAATTGCGAAATGTTCGTTTAATATGTCATAATCAAAACTTCATAATTTGGAAATGTTTGAATTTAAGTACATTATGTGTATTACGATTATTGCTTAAAATTGAAGGAAAAATTAAAATGTGCAATAATATACAGGTGGTTGCATTTAAAAAAATAAAATATTGATGTGCCACAACTTTATGACCGACCCTGTATATTTAAATTTACTAAGCTACTAGAGATTTAAAAACCCTATAACTTTTGTATTTAACTTTTTCCAGTACCTTGTATATTTTACCTAATAATCGACCGTTCCCATACATACTCGTATCAGCGACTCTGTATATTAAATTATTACACAGTAATAAAATCTGATTTGTCTCTACCATAACCATAAAATTCATAAATAGTTATTTTTTATACAAGACGATAAAATGGTATATTATCATCGACCGAAAAGATTAATTCACGAACGATGAAATCGCGAATGAATTAATTTCGGGAGACGATAATGCAATTTTATCGTTGTGTATAAAACAATATGGTTTTTCCATAGCAAGTTACGTTTTCAAAAATATTCAGAAATTATTATTTCAAGGAATTTATTACGAGTAGAAAAAATATTGTGCTGGGTTGGCGTTGGTTTCTATGTAATTTGATAAATAAATAAAGCTGTCTCTTTAGTTGTCAGTTTTGTGTCAATATTTTTTTAATTCTCGTGTCGATTGCTGATTGAATTGGAGCCATGGCTCAAAACGAAATAAGTAAATTACCAACAGATATTAAGGCTGAGGCGACAAACGCCATATACAAACTACTTCCATTTAAATCCCGAATAACTTATGAAAAGAAATACAAAAATTTTCAAAAATTAGCAATTAAAAAACGTGCGAGAAGAAATAATGTTTTTAACTCATCCTGGCTGTTAAAGTATCAATTAATATACCCTTGCGGTTAAAGAACTATTTTATCTACTATTTTTCATAGATATAAGGCAATTTTAACAGTTGTTGTGGAAAAATTGTTCACCCTATAGACATTGTTCATCCTATAAACATTGTTCACCCTATAGATAAAAGAAAAAGAGAAAAAAAGTCAATATCATCCGTTTAAAAATGAAAAGGGACATTAGCACGCGATCGCATTCCCTCCATTTGAGGATAAAGAAAAGTAAATCCTGGAAAAAGGAAATATCTTGTCACATCGGATGTCGGAAATTAATTTAATTTCGAGGGTCGAATGTTAGTCATATGGAAATTTGGCCCGGTTATCCGAAGGCGCACCTTGGATTACACGAAGACCTTGGAGACATAAATAATCATATCTGGCAAGATCCGAGCAGGGAGAAGAAGCCATTTCGAGCATAATAGGACTTTGATTGGCGATTATTCCTTAAAATTCTTTTCGAGAAAACGAATTTTATTGAACTGGTTAAGTAGTATTTAGGGCGAGGTTTTATTGAAATGTTAATGCGGGATACTTTCGAGTCAAATATTAATTTTTCCAGCATTATAGTACTATATTATTAGATCTTTTTTCAATAACAAGGGGTCGTTCTCTGCCGGAAACACTGCGACCTGTGAGGGCTATTTTGTTTGTCCTCTTTCTATATAAGCACCAATTCTCCTATCCCTGTACCCTACACTAACTTATATGCAGGTCCTTGATGGGATGGGAGCGTAGTTCCTCCGGTTCTAGCCTAGCTTTCCCAAATAAAAAGTGTCGCTTGCGATCCAGAGCCTCGCAGTGACATATTATGTGCTTCGCTGTTTCAGGATCTTTATCGCAGAGTCTGCAGCAAAGACTTCCTTCATACAGGTTGAGCTTGTTCAGGAAACACTTGACAGTCATGTACTCTGTCAATAGGTCTGTTGTAATCGGAACTGTATTCCTGCTAAGCATTATCAGTACTTTTGCGGTTTTAGAGCTAGGTCCTTGGATAAAAGCCTTGCTGTACCTGTACCCCAGTCTGTTTCTCCAGTGAACATTCTGCTTTTCCCTGATCCAGAATTTTAGTGCACTACGGGCCATACCTTTGGATATTCCCAGTACTGGCTCTGGACCAAGATAGAATGCTGATAATCCTTGCAAAGCTAGCTCATCGAATGTTTCGTTGCCTTGGATGCCGTTGTAGCCTAAACTACACCCATAAAAATAATATTTTTAGATGCTTTTATGTAAAAAAATAGTAATATATGTTTTTAAGGTCATAACGTAACGGCAAAATATATAAGATAAAAATTGATGATAATATTGCTACAAAATCAAAATATCTATTTTTCATAATTTTGGAGACTGTGATTCGCATTTTCTACATAATTTTTAATTAAACACCTTCATAGCCTTTCGAAATTAAAACGCGATTTTTTTAAAAAAGAAGAATATTGCAATAGACAGCAACCGCAAAATATTTTTTAAAATTAATATACGACAAGCTTAAAATAATTTTTCAATTAAAAGAGCAACGGGACCGGTTAAAGTCTGGCTTGTGTGCTACCCGGCTTGAAACATTACGGAGTCACGTGGGGTTTTGAATCTCGCGTTATACAAAACTGCATTAATAAAAGCGTTATTAATAATTTGAGCGGAGCGGAAATTGAAAAATATTAGCGAGATGGGATTAAGGTAGCGCGAGGCGGTCACATTCGCTTATTAAAAAATATACGCCCAAACGTATTTTCATTAGACGGCAAGTTCAGGTTTGGTTTGGTTTTTATTCGTTAATTAACAAGTTCAACACCGGTAGAAGAAATTATGAAAGTTGCTAAATTAATTTATGTTTTGTGCAAGTTTGCGTTTTTTGCCATTGTGTAATAATTAAAATAATTTACGTTCTACTGTAGTCGGAGCAGGCAGGTTTTTTCTTTCTTTTAATAAAGTATAAAAATATGGCCATTTTTCTCTCTTATTTTTTGGTACTACCAGGACTAATTATAGTTTTTGTTCGTTTACAATTGCAATCGTAAATCTTGGTTATACTTTTTACTCTACCCAACTACAATTTATTCTTGTAAATATTATAAAGTAACACTAAAATGTATAAGATAAAAATTAATCATGATAGTCCTATAAAATCGAAACATCTATTTTTCAAAATTTTACAGACTCGCCTTCACATTTTCTACATAATTTTTAATTAAACACCTTAATAGGTTTTCTGTTTGAAAGAACAATATCTGTAATGTATAAAAATGGAGTAAAACGAGATAACGCGATTTTATAATAAAGGAGGAATATCTCACGAGACAGCAACCGCAAAATATCTTCTAAAATTAATAAACGACAAGCTTAAAAGAATTTTTCAATTAAAAGAGCAACGGAACCAGTTAAAGTCTGGCTTGTGTGCTACCCGGCTTGAAACATTACGGAGTCACGTGGGGTTTTGAATCTCGCGTTATACAAAACTGCATTAATAAAAGCGTTATTAATAATTTGAGCGGAGCGGAAATTGAAAAATATTAGCGGGATGGGATTAAGGTAGCGCGGGGCGGTCACATTCGCTTATTAAAAAATATACGCCCAAACGTATTTTCATTAGACGGCAAGTTCAGGTCGGCTTATTCGTTAATTAACAAGTTCAACACCGGTAGAAGAAATTATGAAAGTTGCTAAATTAATTTATGTTTTGTGCAAGTTTGCGTTTTTTGCCATTGTGTAATAATTAAAATAATTTACGTTCTACTGTAGTCGGAGCAAGCAGGTTTTTTCTTTCTTTTAATAAAGTATAAAAATATGACCATTTTCTCTCTTCTTTTTTAGTACTGACAAGACTAATTATAATTCTTGATCGTTTACAACTGGAATCATGAATCTTTGTTTTATTTTTAATTTAATTTATAATTTATTCTTGTAACTACCGTAACGTAACTCTAAAATAGATGAGGTAAAAATTAAGAATAATGTTGCTATAAAATTAAAACATCTATTTTCCATAATTTTAGAAACTATAATTCACATTTTCTACATAGTTTTTAATTAAACACCTTAATAGGTTTTCTGCTCGAAAGAACAATATCTGTAACGTATAAAAATAGAGTAAAATTTGATAACGCGATTTTATTATAAAAGACGAATATTACACGAGACAGCAACCGCAAAATATTTTCTAAAATTAATAAACGACAAGCTTAAAAAAAATCAATTAAAAGAGCAACCGAACCGCTTAAAGTCTGGCTTGTGTGCTACCCGGCTTGAAACATTACGGAGTCACGTGGGGTTTTGAATCTCGCGTTATACAAAACTGCATTAATAAAAGCGTTATTAATAATTTAAGCGGAGGGAAAATTGAAAAATATTAGCGGGATGAGATTAAGGTAGCGCGGAGCGGTCACAGTCGCTTATTAAAAAATATACGCCCAAACGTATTTTCATTAGACGGCAAGTTCGGGTCGGCCTATTCGTTAATTAACAAGTTCAACACCGGTAGAAGAAATTATGAAAGTTGCTAAATTAATTTATGTTTTGTGCAAGTTTCCGTTTTTTGCCATTGTGTAATAATTAAAATAATTTACGATTAACTGTAGTCGGAGCAAGCAGTTTTTTTCTTTCTTTTAATAAAGTATAAAAATATGACCATTTTCTCTCTTCTTTTTTAGTACTGACAAGACTAATTATAATTTTTGTTCGTTTACAACTGGAATCGTGAATGTGTGTTTTATTTTTACTTTACCTAATTAGAATTTATTCTTGTTAATATCATATCGTAACTCCAAAATATATGAGATAAACATTAAGAATAATATTGTTAGAAAATCAAAACATCTATTTTTCATCATTTTGGAGACTGTTATTGATATTTTCTACAGAGTTTTTAATTAAACACCTTAATAGGTTTTCTGCTCGAAAGAACAATATCTGTAACGTATAAAAATAGAGTAAAATTTGATAACGCTGTTTTATTATAAGAGACGAATATTACACGAGACAGCAACCGCAAAATATTTTCTAAAATTAATAAACGACAAGCTTAAAAAAAATTCAATTAAAAGAGCAACGGAACCGGTTAAAGTCTGGCTTGTGTGCTACCCGGCTGGAAACATTACGGAGTCACGTGGGGTTTTGAATCTCGCGTTATACAAAACTGAATTAATAAAAGCGTTATTAATAATTTGAGAGGAGGGAAAATTGAAAAATATTAGCGGGATGAGATTAAGGTAGCGCGAAGCGGTCACAGTCGCTTATTCAAAAATATACGCGCAAACGTATTTTCATTAGACGGCAAGTTCAGGTCGGCTTATTCTTAATTAACATGTTCAACACCGGTAGAAGAAATTATGAAAGTTGCTAAATTAATTTATGTTTTGTGCAAGTTTGCGTTTTTTGTCATTGTGTAATAATTAAAATAATTTACGTTTTACTGTAGTCGGGCCAAGCAGTTTTTTTTTTCTTTCTTTTAATAAAGTATAAAAATATGACCATTTTTTCTCTTCTTTTTAGTACTGACAAGACAAATTATAATAATTCTTGATCGTTTACAACTGGCATCATGAATCTTTGTTTTATTTTTAATTTAATTTATAATTTATTCTTGTACCTACCGTAACGTAACTCTAAAATAGATGAGGTAAAAATTAAGAATAATGTTGCTATAAAATTAAAACATCTGTTTTCGATAATTTTAGAAACTATAATTCACATTCTCTACATAGTTTTTAATTAAACACCTTAATAGGTTTTCTGCTCGAAAGAACAATATCTGTAACGTATAAAAATAGTATAAAATTTGATAACGCGATTTTATTTTAAAAGACGAATATTACACGAGACAGCAACCGCAAAATATTTTCTAAAATTAATAAACGACAAGCTTAAAAAAAAAATTCAATTAAAAGAGCAACGGAACCGGTTAAAGTCTGGCTTGTGTGCTACCCGGCTTGAAACATTACGGAGTCACATGGGGTTTTGAATCTCGCGTTACACAAAACTGCATTAATAAAAGCGTTATTAATAATTTGAGAGGAGGGAAAATTGAAAAATATTAGCGGGATGAGATTAAGGTAGCGCGAAGCGGTCACAATCGCTTATTAAAAAATATACGCGCAAATGTATTTTCATTAGACGGCAAGTTCAGGTCGGCTTATTCTTAATTAACAAGTTCAACACCGGTAGAAGAAATTATGAAAGTTGCTAAATTAATTTATGTTTTGTGCAAGTTTGCGTTTTTTGTCATTGTGTAATAATTAAAATAATTTACGTTTTACTGTAGTCGGGCCAAGTAGTTTTTTTTCCATCTTTTAATAAAGTATAAAAATATGACCATTTTCTCTCTTCTTTTTTAGTACTGACAAGACTAATTATAATTCTTGATCGTTTACAACTGGAATCATGAATCTTTGTTTTATTTTTAATTTAATTTATAATTTATTCTTGTAACTACCGTAACGTAACTCTAAAATAGATGAGGTAAAAATTAAGAATAATGTTGCTATAAAATTAAAACATCTATTTTCCATAATTTTAGAAACTATAATTCACATTTTCCACATAGTTTTTAATTAAACACCTTAATAGGTTTTCTGCTCGAAAGAACAATATCTGTAACGTATAAAAATAGAGTAAAATTTGATAACGCGGTTTTATTATAAAAGACGAATATTACACGAGACAGCAACCGGAAAATATTTTCTAAAATTAATAAACGACAAGCTTAAAAAAAATTCAATTAAAAGAGCAACGGAACCGGTTAAAGTCTGGCTTGTGTGCTACCCGGCTTGAAACATTACGGAGTCACGTGGGGTTTTGAATCTCGCGTTATACAAAACTGCATTAATAAAAGCGTTATTAATAATTTGAGAGGAGGGAAAATTGAAAAATATTAGCGGGATGAGATTAAGGTAGCGCGAAGCGGTCACAGTCGCTTATTAAAAAATATACGCGCAAACGTATTTTCATTAGACGGCAAGTTCAGGTCGGCTTATTCTTAATTAACAAGTTCAACACCGGTAGAAGAAATTATGAAAGTTGCTAAATTAATTTATGTTTTGTGCAAGTTTGCGTTTTTTGTCATTGTGTAATAATTAAAATAATTTACGTTTTACTGTAGTCGGGCCCAGCAATTTTTTTTTTCTTTCTTTTAATAAAGTATAAAAATATGACCATTTTTCCCTCTTATTTTTTGTACTAAGAAGCCTAATATTTTTATTAAGGTTTATTGTTGTAAATATCATAACGTAACCGTACAATATATGAGACAAAATTAATAGAAATATTGTTACAAAATTATTATTTTTTTTTAGTTTGACAGACTACGATTATAATTTTCTATTTTGTTTTTAATTAAACACCTTAATAGGTTTTCGATTCTAAAAAACGTTACTAAAGTAAAACGTGCAAAGAATGTAATCAGAAAATGTTGAGCAAAGTAGAAGATTAATATTAACTAGATATGAAGAACATATGGCTCAAATAAGATATGGTAGACCGGATAAATCTTGTGTTGCTCAACATATTGTTGATAAAGAACATTGTATAGAGATTAATAATTTAAAATTAATAAAAGAAGTTACAAATTACAGTCAATTGATGATGACGCTGGTTAGAAAAACGCGCGTCCAGTGCAAAAGTAAAGTGTTTTGGTGTATTGCGGTGAATTAGTGTTTTATTTTGATGATATTATAATTTTGTCTAATATGCTATTATAAATCAACTTTTTCTACCCATTAAGTACATTCGAACAATGTACGCGAGTTTTTGATTTCCTTCAGGGTAATAATACGCAAACGTCACAAAAAACCACTTAAGGAATATTAAAGGACATGTTGCCGTTGCGAACAAATCGGGAAACCGCACAAAACATCTTTTGGCTATAAAACGGCATTAGCATCCGGCAAAAAGTATGATTTCCCGCGTTCCCGAAGCGCAGTTTAAAAGGAAACAGTCTCACAATCGTCGGGAAATACAAGGAACGAAGCTTTTCCTCCCTGCGAAAAACACTTTGGAAGGAAAAAATACCGGTTTTAATAATTTAAAGAGCACTTAAGTAATTTCGCGAGACGCGGCGTCGCTTAAACGCTCTCGAAATGGATACGTGTCTGTTTCATTCTCGATTGTCTCGCCGTCTGAAAGATGGAAATAGAAAAACGCTGTTGAGTTTTTTCCTTGTTTTTAGGGCGTTGCACTGTTGGTGAAAGAGAATAAGTCCCTTGCACGTGTGGGATAAAATTTTACTATTTGTGATTCCTCGATTCGCACATTTTTAGCTAAAATATGTGTTACGACTTAAATAGATAGGGGAGGTCGGGGCATGATGACGAACGGGGCAAGATGACGAAGTACTGATTTAAAGAAAACTGTACATCCTAAAATCCCATTTATTTTTCTATAAATTCCTTTAGGTGTATAATAGGTCGGGTTACACATAGATGGAGCTATCACTTTTGCATCAGGTTTAAAAAATCATAACCGCTTTTCACACCTGTTAGATGTAAATATCCAGCTCGAGAAAATAAGCAATTTCGCAGGACATTTTGGAGCCTTAAGTGGTACCTTTTGCTCTCTTTATAGGGGACAATTTTCTCTTTATGCACGATAAGGCCAGGCCACATAATGCCAGAGTTATCCACAATTACTTGGGGGAGGTCCAAATCGAGACGAGGGATTTTCCAGCGCATAGCCCAGACCTCAATCCCATCGAACCTATGTCCCAGATAGGTTTGGTTTGGTTTGGCGTCTGGATAGGCGTCTACGAGCTTTACCAAATCCACCCAACAATTTAAATGAGTTATCGCTAAGACTAGAGGAAGTATGGGACGCTATCGAGCAAGATGAAATCAGGAATGAGGTTTTCAGCATGTTGCCAGACGTTGCCAGGCCGTAATCCGTGCCAGGGGAGGCAACACCCGTTATTAAACCGGGCCTTCTGATTATTTTTTTGTAATGCTTTTGTACTGCGTTTTGCGCATTATTCTTTGAACCAATGTATTTTCTTGTTTAGCTAGTTAATAAAATTTCTTTGAAATTTATTATTTTGGTAACGAGTTGTCTAACAAATACATAGTAATTTTACTTTTGAATTCGTTTTAGTTTTTCCAAAAAAATAAAATTATACGTTAGTTTTGCTGGTGAGTGTATTTTAAGGGATAGTACCGTATGATCGAAAAAAAACGGCGTCCAGTTGGCTGGGAAATGAACATCGATGACATTTCCCATATAAATTTACATATAAAATGACAGCGATCTTCATTCCATAGCCATCGCTGACGCCGTTTTTTCTCGATCATACGGTATATTTCGAATCCAGAAATACTATTATGAGGTGTTTCTGAAAAAAAAATTGAAAATTTGGAAATTTTTGAAAAAAAAAATTGAAAATGAAAAAATTATTTTTTTTAGTTTTTAGCTAAAAAAACATAATTTCTTGATAATATGGCAACATAAGTAGTAGATTAAATTTACAAGAAAGAAAAGCCGGAAAAGATCCAGTGGTTCTGAAAATTTAAACAATTTTTTTTAATTTTCAAAGTGAAATACCCCGGTTATTTTGAACTTATTTGAAAAACGGTAAAGAGAAAATATGTTTCTTTTATCAATATCTACCAACCCTGAAAATTTTTGCACTTATTCAAGACTCACCCTGTATTTAATCAAATATTACAAAATAAACATTTATGAAATATTAAGAGCGAAAATTGAAACTCCGAACAGTATTACAGTTTAAGATCTAAAAACTCGAAACTTTAAGACGCTTTTACAACGAGAATTCTAAGTGTAGTAGACGGTACGGAATTAAGTGCACAACTGTATAACGCGCGGCCGACTTAATCTAATGGAATTGATGTTAAAAATAATGGCTTCGGTTAAGATAATTCCCGTCCAAATAATTTTCAGGTTGTCTGCCGAAAACCCACAGACATAAATAACCGGGGCCGTATGCTAGCGTGCATGTTCGAGGCCACGCCCCTCTAATCCGCCAGAAAATTCTCTTTTTCTCCGTCTTTCTCTATCCCGGATACGTTCCAAAGCCAGACAAATACAGGGTGGCTTTTGAAAAATTTTCACTCGATAAACAGAATCTGCAATCGTGAATCTTTGTTTTACTTTTTACTTTACCTAATTACAATTTATTCTTGTAAGTATCATAACGTAACCACACAATATATGAGATAAAGATTAACAATAACGTTACAAAATCAAAAAATAAATTTTTCATAATTTTTTAAACTGTGATTCACATTTCCTATGTAAATTTAAATTAAACACCTTAATAGGCTTTCGGCTTTAAAGAACAGCAGTATCTGTAACGTATAATATTAGTGTAAAATTAGATATCGCAATTTTAATATAAAAGAAGAAGAATTTTACATGGACAAATACAGGGTGGATTTTGAAAAATTTCCACTCGATAAACAGAACAAACAATTTTTTTTTATTTCTTACTAAATTAGCATATGGAGTGGTCAGAATTAAAATGGAGCAAGTCCAATTTCCTACTATTTTAAGATAACCGTCTTTATACTTTATAAAATATTGTTTTTTCCAGTAGAGAAATGGAATCAAGTCATACTTCACGCAGTAAGCAGCTATAGCCTGTTTCTGGTTGGTTTCTGAATATTCTGTTGATTCCTTTTAAAAGTGAACTGGATCGAGTCCATAAAATTTAACGCTGTGTAAGATTTTAACACGCATGCTAAAGTCTAGACCTAAAAAATTCTGTTTTTGATAAAATGGATGACAATGAAACAGAGTCTGAACCATTTGTAGCAAGTGAATCAGATTATCAGCCATCTGAAAGGTCTGATTCTATCGATTGTGAAAGTATAGTTTGATTTATCATTATTTTCACTATTAGTATACATCAATAAGTTATGCTGTTTTTCTTACAAATACTTAGATATCTGACATTTTGTTGATCTGAATAAAACTGCATTAGAAAGAAAAATCATATCATTTCATATAGACGTAACGTAACAAACTCTAGAAGGCAACACATGAAAGATCTTTTACTTTTTATCCCGCCTATATACCATAATTTTTATAACAATCGAAGAAAACACAATTGATAGGCAATGTGATGTCAACAAATCCCTTAATGACGAAGAAAAATGTACCGATGAACCAACTTATATTTAAAATTTCAAATATTTTCAAAGATAAAATGGTTCAAGTCCAAAAAAGTATAAACAAACATTCTTAAAAATGACCACAGTTGTATTTTGAGTTACTTTAGTTCGCAATTATATAGTTTAAAATATAATAAAGCATTGTGTCAAGTTGTCTTCTCCAGTTTGTTTTATTTTAATTAAGTAACATTAAAAAGCTTAACTCTCATTTTCTCCAGAATTATCTTCTAGACTTGATCCAGTTCACTTCTGAACTCCTCATATATGTATATAGGTTTTAGTCACGTGTTTAAGCTTTACTGGTACATCCTTGCCAATATTTACATATTTTCTTTTAATCAAAATCTTTTAGGAAACACAATAAATTACTTATAAATATACAGAGTGTCAAAAAATAGTGTATCTAGCTGGCGTTAATATAATATATAACCTTTCGAGGGCTGTAACTTCTTCGAGAAGCATTTTAGGGCATTTTCAAAGGAACTTTTTGTTTTATTTTTATCTGTAGAATCACACACCAAAGATCCATTATTTTTTGACACCCTATATATATCGTCTTGGTCACAATGGATCTATTCGAAATTATTTTAGTATCAATACAGAATAATTGCCTACTAAATTAAAAAAAAATCCGCAAAATAGATATTGCTCTCAATATCTATTTTGCGAATTTAAATAAATCGCTTAAGTCCTTTTTTGCCAAATCTGTTCGATGAGAAACCGATATGGCATTTAGTTGAATTTCCAGGGCATGAATAAAACATTGTCAGCGGACAAAATGTAGGAAACCTTTTGTGTCGCTAACGTTCATTACTATTCCGTCGTAATATATATCCTGGCCGTTGTTTGCTAAAGACGAGGACAACGTTAACAAAAAAAACACGGTTTATCCACACGTTTTCATTAAATAATGCAAATCATCATCAATGTCAAACGATATAAAGTAAATTAAATTTATCGTTAACAATGTAAAAGAAATTTACGTTTTTGTAATATGTTTATTTCTTATAGAATAATTAATATAAGGTTATATGGTCTTGGTTAAACTAAGCCATAGACTAATGTCGACACTAATAGAAAACAAATAAATCCGTTATTTAGAGCCACCTGGTGATCCAGACGAAACTAATGGAGAGTTTTGGCATAACATAATTTTAGCGTTCCGTTGATTATTAACGCTAACTAAAACAGTAACGTTCAAGCGAAAAATTATTCCTTATTGTAAAATATAAAATAATAAATATAGACTTTTTTACTACATTTTATGTTTTTTTAGATCCTTAGTAACATAGTCAAAACAAAAATAAAATTATGAATATATACATTTTAAACACCAAGAATAGAGCACATAATGCCTATTTTTTTTTGTTTAACAAGTAAATTATAATAAATATAGTAAAAATATTATAGACTACTAATTAACTGTTACTAAAAATATTATATATTACCAACTACCTCTGTAATTACTTATTTATTATTAAACTACTTACAGTTGAGGGTTGGAACCTTTGGTGTTACACAGCAAAATAAAATTACACTAAATCACCACAATACACCAAAACACTTTTACACTGGAACGCGCGTTTCGGTAACCATGTTAGCATCATCAGCAGATGATTATAAACTAAAGTACAATCTACAAGTTGAGCGTTTATATACTCGCTCAGTAGGCACCGACTGGGCGTGGCAAAATCTAGCCAATCGAGTCAGAGCCCACTGAGCGTAACAGTTAGATTTCCGCCACAAGGAACAAAGAACTTGAAGGAATTGGACCGTTGACTCTGTTCATACTATCTTTACATTTATTAATTCTGATGCTTTCATATGCATCTAATTGCCTGTAATTTGAGACTTGTTTAATTAATTTTAAATTATTAAGATCTATACAATGTTCTTTATCAACAATATGTTCGGCAACGCAAGATTTATCCGGTTTACCATATCTTATCTGAGCTAAATGTTCTTTAAATCTAGTTAATATTGATCTTCTAGTTTGCCCAACATATTTCTGATTACAATCTTTACAAGAAATTTCATAAATACCCGACCTTTCCAGTGGAGGTGTTTTATCCTTTGGATTACCTAATAATTGTTGTAATTTATTATTAGCACTATACACAAGTTTATAATTTACATTCTTCAAAATTCCTTTTAGACCACGGGATAACTCTCTATCAAACGGCATCGAAAAATATTTAGACGTGTCTTTCTCCACTTGAAAAGTCGAATTTTCAGAAATCATTAACCTATACCTACGTTTTCTAATTAATTTATCAACTAGTGAAGGAGAATATCCATTACACTCAGCTACATTCCTAATGTAATCTCTTTCTATTTCATATCTTTCTTTGGAAAGTGGGAAACTAAGTTATCTATGAACTAGGAAATTTAAACTAGCCATTTATGTTCAACACTATGATGTGATTCATTAGGAATATATCTGCGTGTGGTGGTATTTTTCCTATAGATATCAAATTCCAGGCAATTATTAGTATTTCTAATAACTAATACATCTAGAAATGGTAATCTGTCGTTGTTCTCAATTTCATGCGTAAATTTAATGGAAGGAAAACGATTATTTAACTTAGAAATAAAATTATCTAAGTACTATTTTATTTGGTTCATAAATTTATTATTTCTAAAATGTCAAAATGTCTTTAATATTAGTATCTAACACGAAAATGATGATCGACTGTAAATATCAAAATTCAGAAACTAATAAAAACACAAACTATACCCAAATCGTAGACCAAAAGTAGACCATAGACGGTAGTCGACATAGAGGCTGTCATGTCATCTTCATATATATAGTTTAGAAACGTTTACTTTAATATCTTTTGCGCCGTCTGGCGATGCGGAAGTTACTAAATTTGTAGTTCTATAAAATTACTATTAAGTGTCTAGGGTTTGCTGTATATGTAACAAAATATATTACATATAAATATTCATCTGTCTACTAGCCTGTCTTGAATTTAAAATAGTTCCTTCTTACAGACATAGGAGAAGATCTCCTGCTTCTTACGATAGTTATAGATATGAAAAACTTGAAGCATTAAAATGAACAAGTTTATATATATTGAAAATGGTAATATGATGCTACATTCTGTCAACAAAATAATAAAATTTCTGCCAGAAACTTAGCTCTAAAGAAAATTCGAAAATAAGACACACAATACAATATTTAATGCTTAAATTCAATTAAGCCGGTACACATTGTTCTCTGAATTTCGTGTTGTAAGTTTAAACTCGACCACAAAAACCTTCTAATTATAAAACCTAACCTAATTATTTTCTTTTAAGAACTAACCCTTAGCACAACCTAAATACTGAGGACAACAAAACCCTCCTTTAATTATATATTGTTATCTTTTAGGCCCGGTCTTGTTTTTAATGTGACAGTATTTAATGAAAATGAAATTAGGTTTTTAATAATATCTGGAATAAAATTACTAAGGACGTTCTGTAAAAAAATAACGACAAGGTAAAAGAAACTAATCAGCAAACTTAATTTTGAAAATTTTCTTATTTTAATAGACAGTAAATGTATAAAAGTTTTATATAATTTGTATTCTTTAAATTAAATATTTTGAAAAAAAAACAAATCTTCTAAAAATTCTGTTAATTTATAGCATCTAAAATAATACATATTTTTAGAACTATATTTATTTATTGTAATATAATTGCTGAATACCTGGGTCCTCTTTCTGATTCTGGTACTTGGACCTAATGGGCCTTTAGCAAAGGTTTAGTCGTATAAAAGTACTATACAACCTTTTGTACTTAATAACACCACTATTGACGCCGTGGACTCCACATTGAAGGTTTATCAAAGAAACTAAGCGCTGCCTGTTTTGCGCTAAGATCAGTTTCTAAGGAACTTAACTCATCAACCTCTAGAATGGTCTATTATGCCCTTTTTGAGTCGCATCTTATCGCATCGAGTATTTTCAAACCTCAAAAGAGAGCAGTTCGATACTTATTGGGACTGAACTGTAGAACTAACTGCCAGAATTTCTTTAAAAATTTCAAAATACTGACTCTTCCTTCCTTATTCATTTTTTGAATCCGTTTGCTTAATCCGTAAGCACATATCTGCTATTCCGGAAAGGCCTTCTCACAACTATCCACTGAGGAATGCGGAGCACGATATTTATCTGCCAACCCCGAGCTCAGAACTGGTTAAGGGCTCAATACTGTACAATGCCAAGAAAATGCACAATCATTTGCCTTTGAATATCAAGTCGCTTTCATTCTTTTCCGCATTTCGCAAAGCTCTCAAATCATACTTACTGGAGAGAGCCCTATATGCGGTAAACGACTTTTTTGTTGATGTTTAATCATGAACAATTTTGAATTTTAAAATTTTGATCATCTCACACACTGGTTAACGGTCTAGTATTTAATATTTAATATTTTATAACTCTTGATTTTATGATATATAACATGATTTTATCCATTTACAATTTTCCTTTTGTAAAATTTTCTTGATACGCCTGTGTTCTACAATGTCCATTTATGTTTTATTTGTAATTTTATGACGTAAATTTTTTTGAATTGATTTGTATTGTATAACATTTTTCTATTATTTGTTTTTGTGCTTTTATGTTTTGTAAATGCTTTGTCGATGAAGCTATTTTGGCTTTTTGTACAATAAAGCGTTGTTTATTTATAAGGCATGGCTTTAATGTAAAAATTAGGAAAAAATGTTAGTGTCTTCTTCAAAAGCGAATATCTTCAACAAAAATAAAGGTATTGAGATGAACCAAAAAACAAACTATCGAGAAAGAATGTACTTAGATGATAAAATTATTTCCAAATTCCTTGATGTCTTAATATATTCCACAGGGTGTCTCAAAGTTTCCCCAAAATATCAAAGTTTGGTTTTCTCTCGTATAATTATTTACAGATGGAAAGTTTCATTTTTAGTACCTGATGGTAAAATTATGTTAGTAACTTGATTGTAATTTAAGAAACACTGGTCTAAACAACCGAAACATATGTAGAGATAAAGTTACTCTCATTAAATTTGATACGTCTAAAAACATGTTTTATTAAAATACTAATATTGTAGTAACAAACTAAAATATTATGTAATAAACAATGCATATCAATATCATTAAATAACCATTTAAAACAAATAAGAAAACGTTTTAGGACATATTGACCTTAATTACATTATGAAAGCATAAAATCTGTTAAATAAATTATCAATTAATACCCTTCAAAAATAATCCGACTGTAACAGGTAATTAGGTTTTAAGTATATTTAATAGTGATTATAATATTAGGTTATCAGGGTAAAAACGACCTAATCCACAAAGTCGCAAATTTGAGCTGAATGATATTTATTTTATTTTATTCATTTTGTGTCTAAATAAAAATAAAAGTTTTAAACTAATGAAATTGCTTCATTAATAGTTTTCATGCAATTATTAACATTAACTTACTAACTTTGCAAATAAGTTCATAAAGAAGAACGGCCTAATCCACATTTCTTTAGAAATCAACTATACATATACTTATGATAAACAAAGTATGTTAAAAAAGAAAAACGAAATTTTATTATCAGGCAAAAAAAAGCGAAAATAAATTTGTTTAAAATGTCTAAATTTTAGTTCATTAGGTTTTTAGGCAAATATTTGAAGCAAAATATCGAAATATTTCTCGAAAATTAAACTAGTAGCGATATTGTAACTAAACTTTATTCCAAGTTTTCTCAAAACAAGCTTTTTGGGGTTAGAGAAGAAAACATGTTTATATTTTGCAGTAATCATCTCTACAGATAAAAAGAAAATTCCAACTCCTAGTGGATGACCTACCAAGAATGTACAACTTTGAGAAACACCCTACTGTAGCAGTGAGCAGCAAAACGAATTGGAAGAGAGAAATGTTTGCGCAGCAGGTAAAATACAATGTGATAATGTACTATACTGATGCTTCCAAAATCGAAGCAGAAACAGCGATAGGAATAGTCGGTCTGAAAACTAAATATACCCCAGCATCCTTCAAGCAGAAATGTACGCCATCAAAAGATGCGTACAACTTATCTCAGACAGGAGCTATCGGAAAAAAGAAATAGCCATCTTATAGGATAGTCAAGCAACATTAAAAGCGATCAACTCAGTAACCACAAGTTGGCCAAAGAATGCCTAGAGAAGCTGAACAAATTAGGGAAAAAATTAAAGTCCTCCTACTCTGGGTACCAGCCCACCAAGGGATAAAAAGTAATGAAAAAATAAACAATCTAGCTAGAAAAGGACCAAACAATCCACTAACTGCCCTAGAATCGTTCTGTTTCCCAAGTGACAGATTCCCATTTGTAACCTGGAATGGGAATCCTCTAAAGGTCTAAGACACTCAAAGACATTTTTCAGGATTCCCTGATTTAAGTAAGAACAATCTTCGGATTGTCACGGGGTTTTTAACCAGGACACTATCTCCTCAACACCTCAATATAATATTGAAGCTATAGTCTGTCCAACGAGAAGATCCTTGACAGTGATAGATGTGTCTGTCATTTTAATTTCGAAGTAGTTTATTTTATTTTACAAAGAAATAAGTTGGTACAACTGAAACGCATTGCAGGATATATTTAAAATTTGATTGACAAGATGACAAGTGATTACTTCAAAATATTGTGAAAAAAACTGTATAAAACTGAAAAAATGTAATCGAGTTATTTTATTTAATAAAAACGGTTCGTCTTAATACAAAACAAACAAGAACAAGACACTACATACCAAAAAAATATAAAAAAGAACTATATAACTGCGCAGCGAGTATAAACCATAAACTGTGCTCTGGGTCTACAGTTAATTTTCACTCGATTTTTCCTCCACTTGACTTCAAAAGACACAAAACACACGTAATAATACGAATCAACATGCATCATCTTCCAAAACGCAGGGTATTTAACAAAAGTTGACACAAAATTCTAACCTATAATTTGGCAAGACTTTGACAAGCGTCAAAAATGACAAAAAATCTAAAGGCGAGTTCATACGCATCGGCGTCCGTTTGTCGTTCATCGTTCCGTCAAACCAATAAAATTGAAATACGATCTGTCATTTTTAAATAAACCAATAAAACTGGTTAAAAACAACAAGACACGACGCATGACGGATTTATATTTAAACCCATCCATAGATAACTTAAAAATTATTAGAAACTTTTTTTAGTAAAATAAATAGATTGGTATGGGACGTCATCTGCTTTTCTTCTGTCATCGTCTGTCGAAATCTTACCTGAGAAAAAAAAAAACAGAGTATAACAAACAACGGCTAATGCAGATTCTTTGGGGAAAGTTGTTTATCGACTCATCACTAAATGCGTCGAGACGACAACCATTGGTGCCTTAACTTTTGATAAAACTAATATCGGAGATGAAGAACTAACCTCTGTTAAACCGTATCAGCACTGGATTTTGAAAAAGCCTTGAGACTGTATGATGAGCTAATGAACTAATATAAGTACACGTTGTGTTTGTTATTTGGGGAAAATTAACCAACCTTTCACGACCGGTTTCTGGGCCTTTAATATTCATCAGGTGAGCTCTGGTCGATTTCCTAAAATGACAAACACATCGCGGAGAATTTCAATGGGTACTGTCGGAACCTAGCGGTTAGATATTAAATCGCCAGTACATTGTGGAGATTTGGCAGAGACACCTACCCGTGCGATAACCGTACTTGCGTAAAACCTGGGTGAAGCGTATCGATTAAGGCTTTTTTCGGCAGCCTGAATATACAAAGTGGAGATAGTTTTCTTGCTGTTTTACGTATATAAATAAATTATATAATTCTTGCCGTGAACTGCTATGAAAAAATGTCTACGTTGTGTTTGTCATTTCGGAAAAATCAACCAACCTCTCACGACCGGTTTGAGAGACCTACCCATGCGATGGCTGTACTGTGGTGTCTCTGCCAAATCACCACAATATACAAGGGTTAGATGTCGTTAAAAGAGCAGCAAGTCTGAAGTGGCAATGGATAGGACATGTGGCAAGACAGGATCCAGACCGATGGCCCCAAAAAGTAATCCTATGGAGACCTAGGGGAACAAGAAGTGTGGGCCCACCAAAAAAGAGATGGGTCGATGACGTCAGGGCAGTGGCGGGAAGACAATGGATAAGATTGGCTAGAGATCGCGAAGCATGGAAAAACCTAGAAGAGGCCTATATCCAACACTGGATGGAACCAGGCTGAGAAAGAAGAGAAGAAGAAGAAGTACAGGGTGAGTCAACGATAGAGTAAAGTCCATTATCTCATTTGTTTCGAGGTTTACAAAAAAATGTTAAATACAAAAGTTATAGGGAAGATTAAGATACACATTTTAAAAATATTATAGAGTATACAGGGTGCTTCAAAAAAGTGTGGCGGATATAACGAAATAGTTCTTTTTATATATTTTTTGGTATGTGGTGTCTTGTTCTTGTTTGTTTTGTATTAACACATACCGTTTTTTATTAAATAAAATAACTCGAATACATTTTTTCAGTTTTATACAGTTTTTTTCACAATATTTTGAAGTAATCACTTGTCAGTCAAATTTTAAATATATTAATCTCATGCTATGCGTTCCAGTTGTACCAACTTATTTCTTTGTAAAATAAAATAAACTACTTTGAAAAAAAAATGACAGACACATCTATCACTGTCAAGGATCTTCTCGTTGGACAGGCTATAGTAAGAAGCTTTAAAATTTTCTCCCGAAAAATATCAAAAAATGAGTTAGGCCACTTTGTGATATTGACGACGATATATTGTCAAACTCTTTCAATCACTTGCCAACCAGATGAAAGATAAAAGAGATTGGTGACGTCATTACGACATTTTGTAACTTACTGCATATTCAAATGCATATTCTTTTTAGTAATTATCATTGTCATTTGATTGGGGGTTAAAATTTGATTGACGGACATCGATCAATGTCAAAATTAAAATTTGATTGTTGCTGTAAAAACAAAATTGAATTTTTTTATTACAAAATGCCTCAAAGATTTAATTAAAATGAACAAGAGCTCATTGCTAAGCTTATAAATTATTTTTCTCGAGAAAGAGACGCTGGTAGAACACTCTTGCCTTTGGACATCGATGACGTAAGTAAAATGCAAAGGTGTAATATTCCTATGTAAAATACAAACCAATAGTGTTTTTAAAGTAATATAGCGAGTTCCTGATGGCTTTAGAAATAGGAATTTCAACAGTCCAAAGGATTGGAACTAAAGGGATCGTAACTGATGAAGGGTTCAAGAAAAAATGAATAAATGCCGAAAAAATTGAATTAAATGGTTTATTTTTGGTATAAACAAAGATCAGAAATCAGTTTTTCTTGCCTTTTATCCAATAAATTTGTTAATAAATACTTAGCGAGTTAAACTAAACTATATCTTTAAAACGTCTTCAGTTTTATATTTTATTAATAGTTAAATTTACACATTTTTTCAAAACTGGGAAATCTAATAATTCAGAATTATGGATTTGTGGCATGTATTGTTTATTACAATAATTAAACCCTTCATTCATAATTTCATTCTCCAGCATAAAGAGCTCAGAGAACACAAGATTTTAACTTTGTTCCGTAGGACATTTTGATGTGTGGATCTTCGAAACCAATTTGATTTTCTTGATGAGTGTAGTGTGCAGTTTTATATATAACACCGTGTATATTATAAGTATCTACTTAAAAAAAGTAGAAAACAAATTTCTTGCAGTAGAGGTATATAATAAAATTATATAAGGATTCTTGCCACTTAACTGCTAATATAGAAATTTAATTCTACGCTGTGTTTGTTATAATGCGGATCAACCTGCTCTCACTACCGGTTTCGGAGCCCTACTCCATCATCAGGTGAGCTTGGGAGATCCACAAACCGGTAGTGAGAGCAGGTTGATCCGCATTATGACAAACACAGCGTAGAATTAAATTTCTATATTAGCAGTTAAGTGGCAAGAATCCTTATATAATTTTATTATATACCTCTACTGCAAGAAATTTGTTTTCTATTATATATAAAAAAGTTATAGAATTTTAAGCAGAATCTAAATATGAAATAAAAAATAGAGTGTTGGGGCCTTTAAAAAAACATATGTTATATCCGCCACACTTTTTTGAAGCACCCTGTATACGTTATAATAATTTTAAAATGTATATCTTATCTTTTTTGTAAACCTCGAAACAAATGAGATAATGGACTTTACTCTATCGTTGACTCACCCTGTACTGGCGATATAATATCTAACTGCTAGGTTCCGACAGTACCCATTGAAATTCTCCGCGATGTGTTTGTCATTTTAGGAAATCGATCAGTATGAAAAAAACCTGAAAAAATCACCTGATGAAGGCTAAAGGCCCAGAAACTGGTTGTAAGAGGTTGGTTGATTTTCCCGAAAATTCACGGCAAGAATTATATAATTTATTTATATCCGTAAAACTGCAAAAAAACTATCTCCATACTCTATATAAGTTAATATACGTTCGCCAATATATAGAGACAAAATAATTTATCTTGGGGGAGTTTAAAATAGCTCGCTGCTACCTTAACCAAGGTCGCATATTACCATATATTTCCTACCGTAATTCTCCCGACTAGATATACTGCTCGCCCATATCGACTTTTACATATTCTTACTACCCTCCAGGTGGTTCATTTATTAAACTACCCCTTCCGTTATTACCCCATTATATCGACTTTCGCGGCTCCCACTTTGATACTACAATATTTAATCTTGCTAAGCTGTATTTTACAGTTTGTCTAAGCATATTACCGACGGACGTTTCGAATAAATTTATAGGAGCTTTTATATAGACGGTTTTATTATTATGGGGAGCTGGTTGCCCTGGCGCACTCCAAAGACGTTTTAATTAATTTTTGACATTGGAGAAGCGCGAGGGGGGGTGAAGTAAAGGCAAGGAGAGTGGGAGTAAAAAGTCTTTTGAAGTTGGAGACAAAGTTGGTCTAAAATTACCCGAGCCACGATGCGAAGGTTAGGGTAATTTTGTAGGCTTAAATTAGTTATAAAACTTAATTAGTTTTATTTTGTTAAGCTTTTTTTATCTACTTGGGTGAATAGTGAAAAAAATATTTTCTAGTTTTTCATGTACAATAGATGGAGAATTAAAAAATGAACATTTTTTGTATTTAGGGTATTTGAAAATTTTTAACGGTTTCACAGATATTCGTGGTTTTATAGTTCATACGGCATTTTCCACAGTAAATTTTTTGTCAAAGCCACTCAATGATTTTTCTGTCGTATTTTACCGTTGAAAGAGCCATATTAAATAATACTGCGTGTATCTGCGAAACCATTAAAAAATTTTAAATACTTTAAATATAAAAAATGTTCATTTTTTAACTCGCTATCTAATAAAAAAACAATATACAGGGTTTTCCATTTAAAAAAAACAAAGAAAAAATATTTTATATTTTAGAGAGTTTGGCATAGAATTTTGAACACCCTGTGTGATTTAAGGTTACGATATTTATAGCAAAGTATAGACTATGTAAAGTAAATACCTAATATAGTTTTGATTTCGGGACAGTTTTACATTTGTAATAATGTTTTAAGAAAGGTTGAAAAATTTATATTTTTTATTTATTTATTAATATATTTAAAATTATCGAAATATATTTACTTATATCTTAGGATTACATAAAGTGATCTTAGACAATATAAACAGAGTCTCTAAAACAAATATTGACTAAATAATGATGAAATAACATTAAACGATAATTGTACAGACTATATCACCTTATTTTTATTCAAGACATGACATGATCAGAAATGTTCTATGAGAAGAACTATAGATAATTATTATTCTTTATTGTCAATGGACTGGAAGCAGTAATGACTCAAAAACAATTTTATTGAAAGGAAGCCAAAAATGCAATAATATACAGGGTGCTCCATTAAAAAAATCATCCCGATGCACTCACACTTTTTTGAGCCACCATATAGAAGTCAAATTTTTTCCTGAAATACATCCTAGTACATACTTTAGGTTTGCAGTTCGACAACACTCCCAAGTTATTTATTTTAGGAGCTACAGATGCCCGACGCACTATTGCCGGACCTATGCTATTGTTTCAAAGGATATGCTATTGTTTCAAAGCAAGAATTTAAAATCTCAATAGATTTTAAGGTGGGTCCAGACCTAACGAAACAAGAGCGAAACGAGAGCGAGGCAACAGCGAGGCAAGAGCGAGACGAGAGCAAGACGAGAGCGAGAGATCTTCTGTCCATTTTTTGAGACAAGCCTGCCACGAGACAAGCCGAATTGGATCATAGTAAAAAGAACTCAAACACATATTAAATTGTAATTGAATATATCAAACGATGGCCAAATAATAACGCATGCAATAATAATTTTTTTGTATCTTTAACATGGTATTTGGTTCGTCATATTTTATTCATCGTCGGTTTTTCCTCTTTTATTTTTAACGACACTGAAATCTAACACTTGTTTAAACAAATTGAAATATTACAAAAACTATTAGTTTTAGGTACCTATCTAACATTAAACATAAAAAAAGTTTTTTATAAAATTTTACGCAGAATCTAAAAATAAAATAAAAATAGGGTATTACATTTAAAAAACCATAGTTAGCGTGGTTCAAAATAGTGTGACGGATAACACTATTTTGAACCACACTGTATACCCTATAACAATTTTAAAATGCGTATCTTAACCTTCTTTATAATTTTTCTTATTTTTTGTTAATAATTCTCAAAACAAATAAAATAATGAACTTTAGTCTATCGTTGGCTGACTCCGTGAATTTAATTTACTAACACGATTCAGTAATAATTAAACTTATCACTTCCAGTGCCAGAGCTCCCTTTTACTTCTTTTCCTTACAGGAAGGATCCTGTATGTTGCCAGTAGAGAAATATTTTTTGACATTCTTCCCAAGTTTTATTAATTGACCGTACAATATCTATCCACACATGGTGTTTTTTTTTAAATATTCCTTATCTTTCAGATTCTACAACACTGATTTTGCTCTATATAAATCTATGAGTTTCAGCTGATCTTCTTCCGTCCAAGTCTCCATTTCAATATGAACTAATATCAGAGCTAATATCTCGCAGTCGAGCGAGGCTACCAAAAACACGTTCAGACTGAGCCGCGAGCTTTCTTTGATCGGCCGTACCGAAAACTTTTTCTGTTGTAAAAACCAACAGAAAAAGAATAGCATCGAGGCTTCGTGGGTTGTCTCAGACCCATCCACGCTTGGCAAATTTGGAATGCCTTGCGCTCGTCTCGTCAAGTCTGGACGCACCTTTAGATTTTCAATAGACGTCTATTCAATAGCGCCGGTTAGTGGCCGGTTGAGATTGGATATCTCGTGAGTATGAGTCGATTTAGATAGCCAACAAGTTCGATTCCAAACCTGCAAGAAAAGTAGATGGGCTTAAGAGTTAATTTGCAATGCTTTACTATTAAAAAATATAAAATTTCTTAGAATAGAATATCTGGTGAATAACATAAACGATATAATAAAGAAAAATTTACATTTTCAAAACACCTGTTACCAAAGGAGACAAAGCCAGAGACAAGAAAGCCAGAAAAAAAAATCAAAAAAATTAAAATATATATTAAATTTTTCCTTTTCTTAAACCTTTGAATCGCGCCCCATTTTTATAAGAGCAAAAATGAATCGAGCCCTTAACCGAACATTTAATCCGTTTTATTTTCGATTCGTGCGAAAGGCAAATAAATTACGATACCGTAAAAATGTTAAATGAGAGTTCTGTAGATGATTAATATCGTATTACGGTTTGCGATAGCGTAGCATAACCGAGGCCTCGTTTAATAATTCGAAATGTCTTGTAACAGACAGTTATTTTGATTAGAATTTATAGGAGGTAACGTTTGTAAAATAACGAGCGGTATTTGATGTGGATTGGGCAACCGCTGAACCATATTTTGATAGTTTTTCCCGATATACCATTGTAAAATAAGTATACAGGGTGGCGCACCTCATTCGCCTCTGTTGATTATACGAAAACGGAAAGATGTAGAAACAAAATAATTTATGAGTATATGTGGGGTGGCAATGTGCACAACATACATACCAAAGTTATATTTTTTCTTATGGAACACCCTGTATTTTATTTGATTTTTGGATTATTGGGCCCAAAAAAAGGTATTTATTATAAGGGTTAAATGTGTTTAAAATCTTTGGTTTCTGAGATATTTAAAGATATTTAAAAATGCAGGCTACAATAGAATAGATTATTAACACCCTGTACATTGCTTTTCAGAATTAATTCTTGTGCTGACCTTTAAGCCAGAGAAATGAACTTTACTGAAAAATTTGATTGCTTTGTTTAATGTATACAGGGGTATCAAAAATTACTGGGCTATTTTAAATATTTATTTTACATAAAAACTTCGTTATTTCAAATACAATACCCTGCATTTTTTTAAATATATCGAAGCAGGTTCAAATGTTCTTTCAAACTATATTAGGGTTTTCTATACCTACCTAGCTCAGATTTTGAATAAAGAGCTATTTTTCAATAAAATGCCAACCAACATGGTTGATGTCAAGTTTCTAGTGACAGTTAGTAGCTATTTTGAAAATCAAAATTAGTTTATGGACTTTATTTAAATTTATAGGCAGTTTATTTTTATTTAATAATAAAATTATATAAGAGTTTCTTGCCTTGAACTGCTAATATAGAAATTAATTCCACGCTGTGTTCGTCATAATGTGGATCAACCTGTTCTCACTACCGGTTTCGGGGCCCTACCCCATCATCATATACATACGACTTGTCGTAAAGTAGCGGTAAGATATTAAGTCCCGCATCGCGAGATAGTGGCCTATGTGCAATGGTAGTACTTTCGTACCACCGAGGCACAACTATCGATAGTAAATAAAGGCTTTTTTCGGCTAGCCCAAAATATATAATGGAAAATAAATTTCTTGCAGTTTTTAGGTATATAATAAAATTATATAAGAGTTTCTTGCCTTGAACTGCTAATATAGAAATTAATTCCACGCTGTGTTCGTCATAATGTGGATCAACCTGCTCTCACTACCGGTTTCGGGGCCCTACCCCATTATCAGGTGAGCTTGGATATTTTTACGAAACGACGAGCACATCGCAGAGTATATACATACGACTTGTCGTAAAGTAGCGGTAAGATATTAAGTCCCGCATCGCGAGATAGCGGCCTGTGCGCAATGGTAGTACTTTCGTACCACCGAGGCACAACTATCGATAGTAAATACAGGGTTTTTTCGGCTAGCCCAAAATATATAATGGAAAATAAATTTCTTGCAGTTTTTAGGTATATAATAAAATTATATAAGAGTTTCTTGCCTTGAACTGCTAATATAGAAATTAATTCCACGCTGTGTTCGTCATAATGTGGATCAACCTGATTTTCAATAAAAGAGCCAATTACGGTAAATTCATTTTCTTTACATCCAACGACAGGTTTCTGCCTACTAGGTTTTTTTATAAACCACACTACCATATAGCTCTGCGAAATAGAAAAGTATTTTTTTCAAGAACCGCTTATCAGGAAGATTCTTATTTGGATATCTTTGAGCATAGGCCCTTGAAGCCAAGAAAAAAATTTCTTCACTAAATGAAATCACTAAATGACATATCCATTCGTTCCGCCAGCAGATACTGCTTTATTTTTCTTGATAAAATAATGAATACTTACTTATTAAACTATTGTAGCTAAATTTAAGTACACTATTATAAATCTAAATAATAATGCCCATAAACTAATGTCGATTTTGAAAAGAGTTACTAATTTTAACTAGAAAATTGCCATGGCGACACCAGCCATCTTGATTGCTATATTATTCAAAATCTGAGCTAGATAGGTATAGGAAACCCTAATATAGTTTGAAAGAGCATTTGAATCTGCTTCGATTTATTTTAAAAAATATAGTGGGATGTATTTGAAATAATGAAGTTTTTATGTAAAATAAATATTTAAAATAGACCAGCGATTTTTGAAAACCCTGTATACATTAAACGAAGCAATCAAATTTTTCAGTAAAGTTTATTTCTCTGGCTAAAAGGTCAGCGCAGGAAATAGTTCTGAACGGCAATGTACAGGGTGTTAATAATCTATTCTAATGTAGCATGCATTTTTAAATATCCTTAAATATCTCAAAAACCAAAGATTTTAAACATATTAAACCCTTATAATAAATACCTTTTATTGGGCCCAAGAATCTAAAAATAAAATAAAATATCGAGTCTTCCATAAGAAAAAATAAACTTTGGTATGGATCTTAGTTCTGAAACACCCTGTACATTTCAAAATAATTTTAAATTGTGCACATTCCCTCCTCACATATACCCATAAAATATTTTGTTTCTACATATTTCCGTTTTCGTATAATCAACCGACGCGAATGAGGTGCGCCACCCTGTATATACCGGGTGCGTCTGAAAATTAACTCATCCTTAAAACTTTTTATTTTTTCGGATAAAATATCGAGGTCTGGTATATTAGTATATGACATAAATTAAGATTGATTGACGTATTCAACTGTTTTTCGTCACTTCCTGTTTTACCGGAAAAGACTACAACTTTTTACAATTTTTAAATGACACCCTCTGTATTTTTTTTACTTTAGTCGATAGAAAATGACACACTGAATAGAATCACATATTATATGTCAACTTTTGACATTTTTGCATATGGTTTATTTGAAATTGCAACATACGGTTCATAATGATAATTTGACTCGAAATACCAAATGTGTGGCATCAAATTATTCGTAAAAAATGCTTTTTCCAAATACGCTAATAAGCTACCCTCGTTCTATTTAAAAAATTGTGATGATTAAAAATACGCCTTGGGCATCTTTTAACCGGCAAGGACCAAACAAACCAAACACTAACCAAACAAAACACTAAAAAAACATTAGACGATCATATCTATTTTTCCAAGGCTACTTCATTAAAAATTAGTATTTTAGGCACAGCAGCATGGCACTCTAGATTGAAATTTAAAATACAATTATGTTTTAAGCGAGAATGTCAAAAGTTGACATATGATATGTTATTCTATTCAGAGTGTCATTTTCTATCGAATAATGTAAGAAAATACCGAGGGTGTCTTTTAAAAAACAAAAGTTGTAGTCATTTTTGGCCAAATAGGAAGTGGCCGAAACGAATTGAATACGTTATACCAAATCTCGCTTTTTTGCCTTAAAAAATAAAAAAGTTATAGGGGTGAGCCACTTTTGAGACGCACCCGGTATAGATCATTCCAATAAACTTTTATTGACGTGATTAAGCTTGACCGGTACAGCATTCTTCTTCTTCTTCTTCATATCTTACATTACGCAGATTGCCTGTTCATTCTTCACATCATGCCTACAGATTCAATCGATTGTAATGTTATCACACCATCTTTTTCTTGGCCTTCCCCTACTTCTTCTTCCCAGTGGTGATTTGTTTCGAGCTGACCTTACTATTCTTCCCTCCCCATTCGGCTTATATGTTCATTCCATTTGCGTCTTCTGCTCAATACCCATTCTTAATGCTATTCACCTTGCATGGTTGCCTTATATTGATGCTTTGTTCTCTATATAGCAGCGTTCTCCCTGTGATTCTGCGGAGGATTTTCATCTCGCCTGCTTCCAAGAATCTTTTTGTTTTTGCTGTATCCCGTTTGGTTTCTGCTGTGTAGATCATTATGGGTCTGACGACAGTCTTGTATATACTTGACTTGACCTCGACACCTATGTATTTATTTTTCCATATAGTGTCGTTCAGACATCCAGCCACTCTCATTGCCTTTGGTGTTTGTAATTATTATATTAATTATAAACAGACATACATACATACATTTCGCACTAAAAGCGGTTCTTTTGGTTAGGTTGTAACAACTTACGACTACAAGGTCTGCTAGTAAACATTTTTAAGCTTAAAGTATCACAACACAATTCATTTAAACCAAAAACTCCTAATACAAAACTAAACTGTCATAACGAATGACAAATAAATAATAAATAAATAAATATGGCAACTTGACATTTTTTACAGCGGAGCTACCACCTAAATCCCCAGCGGTAAATTTAAATGCCAGTTAGTCAGCCCGGCGCCGAATATGTTCATGGTTGGCAACAATCATTTAAAAAAATCCTAAACATTATATTCCTTTAAATCTTATTTACATAAATTTCGATAAGCTAGGTTACACGATAGTTTTCATGCAATTATTAACATTAACTTACTAACTTTGCAAATAAGTTCATAAAGAAGAACGGCCTAATCCACATTTCTTTAGAAATCAACTATACATATACTTATGATAAACAAAGTATATTAAAAAAGAAAAACGAAATTTTATTATCAGGCAAAAAAAAAGCGAAAATAAATTTGTTTAAAATGTCCCAGCATCCTTCAAGCAGAAATGTAGGCCATCAAAAGATGCGTACAACTTATCTCAGATAGGAGCTATCGGAAAAAAGAAATAGCCATCTTATAGGATAGTCAAGCAACATTAAAAGCGATCAACTCAGTAACCACAAGTTGGCCAAAGAATGGCTAGAGAAGCTGAACAAATTAGGGAAAAAAATAAAGTCCTCCTACTCTGGGTACCAGCCCTCCAAGGGATAAAAAGTAATGAAAAAATAAACAATCTAGCTAGAAAAGGACCAAACAATCCACTAACTGCACTAGAATCGTTCTGTTTCCCAAGTGACAGATTCCCATTTGTAACCTGGAATGGGAATCCTCTAAAGGTCTAAGACACTCAAAGACATTTTTCAGGACTTACCATCAAGAAAAATCACAGATTCCCTGATTTAAGTAAGAACAATCTTCCGATTGTCACGGGGTTTTTAACCAGGACACTATCTCCTCAACACCTCAGTATAATATCGAAGCTAAGAAACAACGGCTAATGCAGATTCTTTGGGGAAAGTTGTTTATCAACTCATCACTAAATGCGTCGAGACGACAACCATTGGTGCCTTAACTTTTGGTAAAACTAATATCGGAGATGAAGAACTAACCTCTGTTAAACCGTATCAGCACTGGATTTTGAAAAAGCCTTGAGACTGTATGATGAGCTAATGGGTACTGTCGGAACCTAGCGGTTAGATATTAAATCGCCAGTACATGTGTAGATTTGACAGAGACACCTACCCGTGCGATGACCGTACTTGCGTAAAACCTGGGTGAAGCGTATCGATTAAGGCTTTTTTCGGCAGCCTGAATATACAAAGTGGAGATAGTTTTCTTGCTGTTTTACGTATATAAATAAATTATATAATTCTTGCCGTGAACTGCTATGAAAAAAGTCCACGTTGTGTTTGTCATTTCGGAAAAATCAACCAACCTCTCACGACCGGTTTGAGAGACCTACCCATGCGATGGCTGTACTGTGGTGTCTCTGCCAAATCACCACAATGTACAAGGGTTAGATGTCGTTAAAAGAGCAGCAAGTCTGAAGTGGTAATGGATAGGACATGTGGCAAGACAGGATCCAGACCGATGGCCCCAAAAAGTAATCCTATGGAGACCTAGGGGAACAAGAAGTGTGGGCCCACCAAAAAAGAGATGGGTCGATGACGTCAGGGCAGTGGCGGGAAGACAATGGATAAGATTGGCTAGAAATCGCGAAGCATGGAAAAACCTAGAAGAGGCCTATATCCAACACTGGATGGAACCAGGCTGAGAAAGAAGAGAAGAAGAAGAAGTACAGGGTGAGTCAACGATAGAGAAAAGTCCATTATCTCATTTGTTTCGAGGTTTACAAAAAAAAATTTACATACAAAAGTTATAGGGAAGGTTAAGATACACATTTTAAAATTATTATAGAGTATACATGGTGCTTCAAAAATGTGTGGCGGATATAACATATGTTTTTTTAAATGCAACACCGTATTTTTTATTTTATTTCTAGATTCTGCGTAAAATTCTATAACTTTTTTATATATAATATTATATACCTAAAATTAATAGTTTTCGTAATATTTAAATTTGTTTATACAAATGTTAAATTGCAGTGGGGTAAAAAATTATCAGTGGGACCATTGTTTCTGAAGTTGGAATACCAAAATTTGGTATGAGAGTTCTATAGAGATTAAAAAGAAGATATATGTTAAGATATTTTAGTTAAATGATACAGGGTGTTCAAAATATATTTATGAATTTCAACTAATTAAAATTAAAAAATCTCAATTTTTTTAAATGGTACACCCTATATATTTTCATTTTTTCTACTAGATTTTGCAAAGCTCTTCAACTTTTATTAAGTATGTCATATACCTATTTTTAATAGTTTGCGATTTATTCCAATTTTTTCTATTTTTACCCTAATTTTTAATACAATTACGCTATAATATCATAGTTACCGTGACAAAACAAACACATTTATTACTCATTTTTAACAAGTAGTTTAATAATTAGTTACAATTGTTAATATTAGTTAAAATTAACTAACTTTACTGAAATAAACTAAAATCGTAGTCGTGGATTTCTTGGTGTATTCCTATATTATGAAAGTTGACATTTGGTTTTTCCGTCGGGGCGAATAGCCACAGATTAGGGTAATACTAACTAGATTACCTAATTGTTGACGACTGCTGATATTGAAATTTTCTTCGACATACAGTAAAGTTTTTTTTTCTCGTAGTAATTCTGGTTTATAATTCATTTCGTAAAGCCAATATTACTACTGCCACGAAACCGTCCCCATTACACACTAAAAATATTATAATATAATATAATATGAAAATGTTTTCTAGATAATCTACACCTTCTCTTATAGTACTTAGCAAAGTACTATATAATATATATTACTTTGCTAAGTAACCTAACTGCTAGGTTCCGACAGTACCCATTTAAATTCCCCGCGATGTGTTTGTCATTTTAGGAAATCGATCAGTATGGAAAAAAACCATTACCTGATGAAGGCTAAAGGTCCAGAAACTGGTTGTGAGAGGTTGGTTGATTTTCCCGAAATGATAAGCACAACGTGGACTTAGAATTTTTCATAGCAATTTACGACAAGAATTATAAAATTTATTTATATCCGTAAAACTGCAAACTATCTCCATACTCTATATAAGTTAATATACGTTCGCCAATATATAGAGACAAAATAATTTATCTTGGGGGAGTTTAAAATAGCTCGCTGCTACCTTAACCAAGGTCGCATATTACCATATATTTCCTACCGTAATTCTCCCGACTAGATATACTGCTCGCCCATATCGACTTTTACATATTCTTACTACCCTCCAGGTGGTTCATTTATTAAACTACCCCTTCCGTTATTACCCCATTATATCGACTTTCGCGGCTCCCACTTTGATACTACATTATTTAATCTTGCTAAGCTGTATTTTACAGTTTGTCTAAGCATATTACCGACGGACGGTTCGAATAAATTTATAGGAGCTTTTATATAGACGGTTTTATTATTATGGGGGAGCTGGTTGTCCTGGCGCACTCCAAAGACGTTTTAATTAATTTTTGACATTGGAGAAGCGCGAGGGGGGGGGTGAAGTAAAGGCAAGGAGAGTGGGAGTAAAAAAGTCTTTTGAAGTTGGAGACAAAGTTGGTCTAAAATTACCCGAGCCACGATGCGAAGGTTAAGGTAATTTTGTAGGCTTAAATTAGTTATAAAACTTAATTAGTTTTATTTTGTTAAGCTTTTTTTATCTACTTGGGTGAATAGTGAAAAAAATATTTTCTAGTTTTTCATGTACAATAGATGGAGAATTAAAAAATGAACATTTTTTGTATTTAGGGTATTTGAAAATTTTTAGCGGTTTCACAGATATTCGTGGTTTTATAGTTCATACGGCATTTTCCACAGTAAATTTTTATCAAAGCCACTCAATGATTTTTCTGTCGTATTTTACCGTTGAAAGAGCCATATTAAATAATACTGCGTGTATCTGCGAAACCATTAAAAAAATTTAAATACTTTAAATACAAAAAATGTTCATTTTTTAACACGCTATCTAATAAAAAAATAATATACAGGGTTTTCCATTTAAAAAAAAAACAAAGAAAAAATATTTTATATTTTAGAGAGTTTGGCATAGAATTTTGAACACCCTGTGTGATTTAAGATTACGATATTTATAGCAAAGTATAGACTATGTAAAGTAAATACCTAATATAGTTTTGATTTCGGGACAGTTTTACATTTGTAATAATGTTTTAAGAAAGGTTGAAAAATTTATATTTTTTATTTATTTATTAATATATTTAAAATTATCGAAATATATTTACTTATATCTTAGGATTACATAAAGTGATCTTAGACAATATAAACAGAGTCTCTAAAACAAATATTGACTAAATAATGATGAAATAACATTAAACGATAATTGTACAGACTATATCACCTTATTTTTATTCAAGACATGACATGATGAGAAATGTTCTATGAGAAGAACTATAGATAATTATTATTCTTTATTGTCAATGGACTAGAAGCAGTAGTGACTCAAAAACAATTTTATTGAAAGCAAGCCAAAAATGCAATAATATACAGACTATATCACGGTGTACAGACTATATCACCTTATTTTTATTCAAGACATGACATGATGAGAAATGTTCTATGAGAAGAACTATAGATAATTATTATTCTTTATTGTCAATGGACTAGAAGCAGTAGTGACTCAAAAACAATTTTATTGAAAGCAAGCCAAAAATGCAATAATATACAGGGTGCTCCATTAAAAAAATCATCCCGATGCACTCACACTTTTTTGAGCCACCATATCGAAGTCAAATTTTTTCCTGAAATACATCCTAGTACATACTTTAGGTTTGCAGTTCGACAACACTCCCAAGTTATTTATTTTAGGAGCTACAGATGCCCGACGCACTATTGCCGGACCTATGCTATTGTTTCAAAAGATATGCTATTGTTTCAAAGCAAGAATTTAAAATCTCAATAGATTTTAAGGTGGGTCCAGACCTAACGAAACAAGAGCGAAACGAGAGCGAGGCAACAGCGAGGCAAGAGCGAGACGAGAGCAAGACGAGAGCGAGAGATCTTCTATCCATTTTTTGAGACAAGCCTGCCACGAGACAAGCCGAATTGGATCATAGTAAAAAGAACTCAAACACATATTAAATTGTAATTGAATATATCAAACGATGGCCAAATAATAACGCATGCAATAATAATTTTTTTGTATCTTTAACATGGTATTTGGTTCGTCATATTTTATTCATCGTCGGTTTTTCCTCTTTTATTTTTAACGACACTGAAATCTAACACTTGTTTAAACAAATTGAAATATTACAAAAACTATTAGTTTTAGGTATCTAACATTAAACATAAAAAAAGTTTTTTGTAAAATTTTACGCAGAATCTAAAAAAAAAAAATAGGGTATTACATTTAAAAACCATAGTTAGGTGGTTCAAAATAGTGTGACGGATAACACTATTTTGAACCACACTGTATACCCTATAACAATTTTAAAATGCGTATCTTAACCTTCTTTATAATTTTTCTTATTTTTTGTTAATAATTCTCAAAACAAATAAAATAATGAACTTTAGTCTATCGTTGGCTGACTCCGTGAATTTAATTTACTAACACGATTCAGTAATAATTAAACTTATCACTTCCAGTGCCAGAGCTCCCTTTTACTTCTTTTCCTTACAGGAAGGATCCTGTATGTTGCCAGTAGAGAAATATTTTTTGACATTCTTCCCAAGTTTTATTAATTGACCGTACAATATCTATCCACACATGGTGTTTTTTTTTAAATATTCCTTATCTTTCAGATTCTACAACACTGATTTTGCTCTATATAAATCTATGAGTTTCAGCTGATCTTCTTCCGTCCAAGTCTCCATTTCAATATGAACTAATATCAGAGCTAATATCTCGCAGTCGAGCGAGGCTACCAAAAACACGTTCAGACTGAGCCGCGAGCTTTCTTTGATCGGCCGTACCGAAAACTTTTTCTGTTGTAAAAACCAACAGAAAAAGAATAGCATCGAGGCTTCGTGGGTTGTCTCAGACCCATCCACGCTTGGCAAATTTGGAATGCCTTGCGCTCGTCTCGTCAAGTCTGGACGCACCTTTAGATTTTCAATAGACGTCTATTCAATAGCGCCGGTTAGTGGCCGGTTGAGATTGGATATCTCGTGAGTATGAGTCGATTTAGATAGCCAACAAGTTCGATTCCAAACCTGCAAGAAAAGTAGATGGGCTTAAGAGTTAATTTGCAATACTTTAGCTTTACTATTAAAAAATATAAAATTTCTTAGAATAGAATATCTGGTGAATAACATAAACGATATAATAAAGAAAAATCTACATTTTCAAAACACCTGTTACCAAAGGAGACAAAGCCAGAGACAAGAAAGCCAGAAAAAAAAATCAAAAAAATTAAAATATATATTAAATTTTTTCTTTTCTTAAACCTTTGAATCGCGCCCCATTTTTATAAGAGCAAAAATGAATCGAGCCCTTAACCGAACATTTAATCCGTTTTATTTTCGATTCGTGCGAAAGGCAAATAAATTACGATACCGTAAAAATGTTAAATGAGAGTTCTGTAGATGATTAATATCGTATTACGGTTTGCGATAGCGTAGCATAACCGAGGCCTCGTTTAATAATTCGAAATGTCTTGTAACAGACAGTTATTTTGATTAGAATTTATAGGAGGTAACGTTTGTAAAATAACGAGCGGTATTTGATGTGGATTGGGCAACCGCTGAACCATATTTTGATAGTTTTTGCCGATATACCATTATAAAATAAGTATCTATACAGGGTGAAAAGTAACTCACCGTTAAAACTTTTTTATTTTTACGGATAAAAAATCGAGGTTTGGTATGTTAGTATACTAAGGGCTGGCAAAGGTTAGTCTTGGCTCGAGATTCCCGTATGTAAGAAGAGTACAATGGCGTTTATAATGTACTGAACAAAGAGAGGACAGTAAACACGTTGCCAAACGTATGAAATAAATCGAGAAACTGTGCACATCGCTAAGAGTCGTGGAAGGGGATATAGCAGATTTGTCGCAGTTGACCGGTCGACCCAATCAGTACCTCTGTCAGTACTTAAAGTTCTAGGGAAAGGTGTTCGTCATGCGTTCAGCTTCACGATTTAATTACGTCTGGTGATACTTAATTTATTTATTTATTAACGAGTCGTTGTAATTTTCCCTATAGCTTGAATTTTTTTAAGTGCAAGCTAGAAACACTTGCATTTTTGGTAAAAATAGGTGGAATTGAGTGGGTGTTCGATAGTGGTCGCGCTATTAGAACTCCGAATTCAAAAATCGATATCTCGAAATCTATTAGAAATAATAGATTGTAGTTTTTTCAAGATTATTATTATTGTTAATATTATAGATTATTATTATTGTTAATATTTCTGCTGTATTTTCTTTGTAGACAGTATGTGAAAATCTTTATCAATAAAAAAATTACACAATTGCTGAAAATTGCTATGCTCTAAAAGTAAATGGATGGATTGTTTATATCTATTTTTCCAAGGCTACTTCATTAAAAATTAGTATTTTTAACACAGCAGCATGGCACTCTAGATTGAAATTTAAAGTACAATTTTGTTTTGAGCGAGAATGTCAAAAGTTGACATATGATATATTATTTTATTCAAACTGTCAGTTTCTATCGAATAATGTAAGAAAATACCGAGAGTTTCTTTTAAAAATCAAAAGTTGTAGTCATTTTTGGCCAAATAGAAAGTGGCCGAAACGAATTGAATACGTCAATCAATCTTAATTTAGGTCTACACACCAACTCTACAGCATACCTTTACTAACATACCAAATCTCGTTTTTTTTTGCCTTAAAAAATAAAAAAGTTACAGGGGTGAGCCACTTTTGAGACGCACCCGGTATAGATCATTCCAAATAAACTTTTATTTACGTGATTAAGCTTGACCGGCACAGCGTTGCCGGATAAATATCTTCTTCTTCTTCTTATTCTTCCTACATTAGGCAGATTGCCTGTTCATTCTTCACATCATGCCTACAGATTCAATCGATTGTAAGGTTATCACACCATCTTTTTCTTGGCCTTCCCCTACTTCTTCTTCCCAGTGGTGATTTGTTTCGAACTGACCTTACTATTCTTCCCTCTCCATTCGGCTTATATGTTCATTCCATTCGCGTCTTCTGCTCAATACCCATTCTTAATTCTATTCACCTTGCATGGTTGCCTTATATTGATGCTTTGTTCTCTATATAGCAGCGTTCTCCCTGTGATTCTGCGGAGGATTTTCATCTCGCCTGCTTCCAAGAATCTTTTTGTTTTTGCTATATCCCGTCTGGTTTCTGCTGTGTAGATCATTATGGGTCTGACGACAGTCTTGTATATACTTGACTTGACCTCGACACCTATGTATTTATTTTTCCATATGGTGTCGTTCAGACATCCAGCCACTCTCATTGCCTTTGGTATTTGTAATTATTATATTAATTATAAACAGACATACATACATACATTTCGCACTAAAAGCGGTTCTTTTGGTTAGGTTGTAACAACTTACGACTACAAGGTCTGCTAGTAAACATTTTTTAAGCTTAAAGTATCACAACACAATTCATTTAAACCAAAAACTCGTAATACAAAACTAAACTGTCATAACGAATGACAAATAAATAAATAAATATGGCAACTTGACATTTTTTACAGCAGAGCTACCACCTAAATCCCCAGCGGTAAATTTAAATGCCAGTTAGTCAGCCCGGCGCCGAATATGTTCATGGTTGGCAACAATCATTTAAAAAAATCCTAAACATTATATTCCTTTAAATCTTATTTACATAAATTTCGATAAGCTAGGTTACACGCTTGTCTACTTCGTTTACATCTATATCCTTCCTCAAAGCTTCCCACATTTTATATCTTAAAACTTTTCCTCCCAAGACGAAAAAAAAAACACGTATATCTCGAAACTTCGACCGAAAATCACAACCCCAAAAAGAAATATACCCTTCCCGAGCAGAATTAAACCCTAACATGGCCAATAAACTCGATCGAAAACAAAACCATCGACGCGCTGACAAAGTACAGATCAACGGCGACACATTCTTTCCCCAAGATAAAACTGTAGAGGCGCTTAAAAAACTTTCCGGGCTATTAAACAGATCCGTAATCTCGTAAATGTTACACTTATATTGTCTTTCCGAGGGAATATCTGGAGCATGCATTTTCATATAAAAGTTTATAGACTTTAAAATTTCGGAGAGGGCTTGAAAGAAGCTTAGATGGGTCATTATTGGTTAGGAAGTGTTGCAAATGTGTCGGATCGTAGACTGGGAGCTATTCATAGAGAAAATTTAAACGTTATTGGCTCAAAACTTAAGCTTAATGTATGAATATAATTTTTAGAGATTTTGAAATTTTGTTCAAAGGGGACAGTACGATATCTTATTCGTTCAGATGATGTCTATAGTCATTTTAACGGCATTGTAATGGATTATACAGTGTGAGTCTTAAATAAATGCATACTATGTTTGAGGCGTCAAGTTGCAAAACCCGCCTTATCCATTTTTTACAAAAATGGTCTAATATACTTATTTTTTTTATACAAGACGATAAAATGGTATTTTATCGTCGACCGAAAAGGTGAATTAATTGATAATTAATTTCGGGAGACGATAATGCAATTTTATCGTCGTGAATAAAATAATATATATTTCCATAGCGAGTTACGTTTTAAAAAATTATCAGAAGTTATTATTTCAAGGAATTTATTACGAGTAGAAAAATATTGTGCTGGGTTGGCGTTGGTTTCTATGTAATTTGACAAATAAATAAAGCTGTCTCTTTAGTTGTCAATTTTGAGTCAATATTTTTTAATTCTCTTTCATGTCGATTGCTGATTGAATTGGAGCTAGAAATGGCTCAAAACGAAATAAGTAAATTACCAACAGATATTCAGGATGCGGCAACAAATGCCATATCCAAACTACTTCCATTTAAATCCCGGATAACTTATGAAAAGCAATACAAAAATTTTTAAAAATAGAAGCAATTAAAAAACGTGCGCGAAGAAATAAAGTTTTTAACCTATCCTCGCTGTTAAAGTATTATTTAATCTACCCTGGCCGTTAAAGTATTATTTTATCTAATATTTTTGATAGATATAAGACAATTTTAACAGTTGCTATAGAAAAAACGTATATTAATAGTGGACCCTGAAATCTAAACAAATATAATCCCAAAACTGCAGTAAAAGTTGCCTATTCCTGTATAAAATTTACTACAAATTACGTTACTGCCCAAAAATCTGCCTTATCCACTTATATTTGCTTTTTATTTTCATTATTGTTACAAATCCCGCATTTTTTCATAAGCTTTTTACACGTACAATATTAGTATTGACGTCTTTTCAAATCCTTACTTAATTTTAATAAAATAGTATATTTTATAAATCAAATTAGGATGCAAATACCGTATAATCGAAAAAATGGCGTCCAGTTGGCTAGGAAATGACAATTGATGATATTTCAAATAAAAAATTATATATAAAATGACAGCGTTCTTCATTTCATAGCCAAATATGCATCATACTGCAACAAAACCCGCCTTATCCCAATAATTTTTGTGTTTTTTCTGTTAAAAATTATCTCTTAATATTTATTTCTAGAAAAACGAGATATAAAACAATGATTCCACTCAATGGACGCGTTTTTTGTAAATTAACGCTTCAAACATTTGCTAAGACAGTTTTTGCTGATTATCTCGAAACCTTTGGCAACTAAACTTGACGCCTGATTTACAGTACAGTATTTTAAATGAAAATTAAAAAAAAAAACGATAAATTAAAAATTTTCTCGAGAAAAAAATCTCATAGATGTGTTTCTGGGATCAAAATACATATTATGTTTCTTTTATCGAGATCAACCAGCCCCGAAAATATTTGCACGTATTTAGGACTCAGCCTGTATTTTAGAAAGGTTGGCTATATTGCTTTATCCTTATGGGGTGCTGATATTTTTAATAAAAAATGGGCCAATGTTTCATATGCAGGAAAGACCCAACTAATATAGCCATAAAAAAGTTATCTAGATTGACATTTTTGCTCTGTGGGTAGCAGAACGCTGAAATGATTGATGGCCCAGTGTTTAATAAAATGTAAATAATGTTGTGCAATATTTTCTTATTATATAACGCAAAGCGGCTTCTTTATAAAGTATCAGCGTTTAATGTTACGTTCTAATAATTTTCTCTTTATTATATTTTTAGGAGTTAATTTTGTTTTATAAGAATTTAAGCAAGAAAAGTTAATATAAAAGAAGCTTTATTATTTCTGAAAAATATTAGGATGTATTATGTTAATTTTATTATAAATAGCGATGGGAACTATCGAATGAATTAGACTATCGAATGGTTACTGAATGAATGATTTCAACTATCGAATGGTTTTATTCGAATAAAATCATTCATTCATTTGTATACTAAAGCATATGTGACAACCTCGCCGTGCGACTAAATAGTTATCGTTGAGCCACGACTATCGAATGCTTTTGATAAATGAAATTTAGTATTCGTTTGATTCTTGTGTGCGTCAGTGCATTATTAGTTCTTCCAAATTTTTATAACTTCGCCTTATAAATACTGTGCTATTTTTGCGTTTATTAAAATATTTAAAATACTAAAATAGTAGTTTTTATTAATTGACGATTGTGTGCGTGTGCATGTGTCAACATTTTTCCGAAAATTTGTGTGATTTTCCGTAGCCCGATCTTTCAATTATTTTATTTTATATGGTATATATGGTCTATTTTTTAATGAGAAATTTTGAGAAGTAGCAATTTTTAAGAGAAATGAGATGAACTTGAAGTTTTACCCGTGCCAATTTAAAAAAAAAGTTAACGATGTTTGTATTTTGTTTATGCTAATTCTCTTACATGTAGTTTTTTGCGAAGAAATATTTCATTTATTTTTTAAAGTAAATGCCAGTAAAAGTAAATGTTATTTTTAAATAATAATATAAAGTACCTAATATAAATAATTTTCATTTCTAATTTTTCATTTATATTTTCCTTCCATTACACTGCATGCTTAGAAAATTAATAAATGTTTATATTTCATGATTTTAAAGTTTGTTGTTAATATAACAAATTAGTTCTGTAATTATTATTATTTAATAAACCAACGATGCCAAAAAATTTAAAGACTATATTATTTTTAAATAGGATCTAATATAAATAATTTTGACATCTAATTTGTTATTTATATTTTGCTACTACGTAGTAAAAATATTTATATTAAATTATTTTAAATTTTGTTGTTAATAGGTATAACAAATTATTACTGTTATTATTATTTTTATTAAACCAGTCTTTGTTTAAAAACATCAATAATCATTTTCCTACATCCAAAATATGTTATTATTTAACCTAACCTAACCTAACCTAACAACAGAATATTAATAAAAAAAATGCAAAATACATAGACATACTATCCCTAACTAACTAAAGCCAAACAATAATATTCTTTGCTAATATCAACTAATACCAATATATGGCAACAGCGCCCTTCATAATGTATTTTCTGTGTAAATACTAGCACCTCAATAAAAAAAATAATGTGTCCTTATCTTTACATGACTCCGCAAAAAATCAAAGATGCCGGCTTCTTTCTAGCATTGCCACCGACCGCTGTCGGGTTTCTCGGAAAGAAACCTACGTCGCCCGGCGACAACTAAAATCCAGTTAATATTTTATTATAATCGATCCTGACGAATAAATGAATTTCATAAATGAATGAATTTTATAAATGAATGGTTTTTGCTGCCGAATTACTAGAATACAATATTTCAACGCAAAGCGGCTTCTTTATAAAGTATCAGCGTTTAATGTTACGTTCTAATAATTTTCTCTTTATTATATTTTTAGGAGTTAATTTTGTTTTATAAGAATTTAAGCAAGAAAAGTTAATATAAAAGAAGCTTTATTATTTCTGAAAAATATTAGGATGTATTATGTTAATTTTATTATAATGTAAATTAGTAAACTATATTTTCTAGTGTTTATTAAAGTTATATTATCTCGGTTAGAAAGAGAAATTGGTGGAAAAATCAGTACAATTTCTAAAAAATTAATCAAAGATGAAACCAAATTCTGTGAGTAAAGAAGATACCCCTTACCTTAAATAGTTTGTAGCAGATGTACAGGGTGGGTCAAATTCGACGCTTTTAAATGGAAACACCCTTTTCTATAGGAAATAGGCAAAAACTAATATCGGTGTATGGAGCATAATTTTCATCAAAAACATAATGGTGAAAACCGCACATCGATATCTGTTACTGTTTCGGAGTTACAGATACAGTTTCAAAAATATGCATTTTTAAAAAATCGCTGTAACTTTTTTGCTATAGAAAATTTTGTATTTTTATGAATACATTTCCAAAGCACCTTTTTACGTAGAATTTAATGGTTTAAGTATATTTTTTTTTAAATTAATAATTTAAGAGTTATCAGCAGAAAAATTGATTTTTTATTTAAGACACCCTCTATATTTTTAATTAACTGAAAAGAACTTAAAATTACCTTTCCAAAAATATAGCACACTTGATATTTTGTTATAATCCCCTTCGAAATACGGAATTTTTAAAAGTTTGCCACTTTTAACTAGTAGGCTTTGGACCCCTTATTGATGATATACCTCTAATGGAACTCGAAAACATATTTTTCCAGCAAGACGACGCACCGCCTCTGAACGCTGAAGTTATCAGCAAATTTTTGCATCCAATTTCAAGAATAATTGTATAGCTAACCAAGATTCCAGCCGTTGGCCGTCGAGGACGCCTGACTTAGTGCCCATGGATCTAATCTTGTGAATATATTTGCGAAAAAATAAAGGTTCCTTATTCTTCCGTATAATCTAGATAATAATTAGAAATACTTAGCAGTTATGAGAGGGTATCTTTCACCCCCACTGAGCTAATGAATTCCGCGAGAAATGTTCAAAACTGCCCCGTCTCACAGTGCTTCGAACATATGGCTCTAGAGGACAAAAATCCAAAACTTCTCTTTTATTGTAAGCAATTTATTCAAACTAGGTTTATTTGACACAAATGATGAGTACTCTCATTGTACTAAATGATGATGTTCTTAGTCCCACGTTTATGAAAAAAAAATCTTATAAATAATAATAATGTTGGAGCTGTGTTCCATCTAAGCAAATAATAAGTTATAGTATGAAAACGGTGTAAGTATTAAATAAATTCCTGTGATAAAGAAGAATTGAAATAACATTAGAACATGATTCCTATAATATAAGCCTAATATAAGATAAAAATGTTTTTCTTTAATGAAAAATAAACATTAATGTTATATTTAATTAAAAAAAAACTTAAGATACTATAAATTTACTTTAGGACAACAAAATGCATAGATCGTAACTACTCTGATTCAGGAGAATCACTGCTGACAGAATCTTCCAAATTTATAGTATCCAAATCACAGGTAGATGAAGTATCCTCACATATAAGATATTTCTGTACATCATTTTCTAATATGTTACTTTTTCGCGTTGTTACTGTTCATTTTGTCGGTATGAGGGGTTCGGATGTTAATAGTTACCTCTTTAATAGACCATATCCATATATTATTTTTTCCTTTTCTTGGGTATGAGATTTTATAATAAATTGAAAGATGGACACTTTTTTTATGCGACGTTTCGCTCCAACATAGTGGACTTTTTCAGGCACAAGTGGTGTCTCATTTGACTGGAAGGTTCATCAATATCTAATAAGAACATATTTTTTGAAATACAAATAATTTTGAGTTCTTGTCCTTATGATCAAGCTAAGTATTAGCCAGATCGGCATTGCTAATCAATTTTACTCCATCTGAAAAGTATTATAAAATAAAGTTCGTCGCAAGCAGACGCAGGTGAACTATACAAAAATTAAAAGTGTATGAATATGGCAACAAAAATATTCAATAAATACGATATGTTTTGATATGTTTTTTTAAATGCCTTTTGAAGTTTGAAAAATAAAATTTTTATACCCATTTAAGAATCATCTTAAAAATAAATAAAAACTAAACAATCACGAACTTGTTTAGAAATAAATTTAAAGTACATACCTTGTTTAACAATATCCATAGTGGTTTTCAATTAAGTACGTACCCGTTTAACTCCATAATATACAGAACTACTATGAATGTTATTCTTTTCACTGATGAGATAATGATCGCAAAATTTATTTTTAGTGAAAATATTTGCTAACAAAAACGCTGTTTATGAAAAATAATATACAGGATGGTTGAACATTGCTATAAGTATAAAATTATATCTTCAGATATTAGTAAATTTTAACTTATTTTTTGATTTTTGTCCATGGGACGAAGCACTGTGCGTCTGTCCATAACAGAAGACGGTCGATATGTCGAACACCTGTAGCAAAATCCCATGTCTTGGTTTGCTATTCATTTTTATTGTTATTAGATATAGTTTAAATGTGTTGATGTTGGTTAAATATATTTTAAATGGTTATAAAATTCTGCATCTCTCATAGCAAATATTATTTTCGTTTTAGTTGATGCTCACGGCTAGATTTTTTTTGCATTACAGCCTGTGCCGTTCAAAGCCTACTTACTCATTTAAAGCGGTGTTATATTTTTGGAAAGGTAATTTTAAATTATTTTCAATAAATTAAAAATATACAGGGTGTCCCATATAAAAAATCAAATTTTCTGTTGATAATTCTTAAATTATTAATTTAAAAAAAATTATATTTAAACCATTAAATTCTACGTAAAAAGGTGCTTTGGAAATGTTTTCATAAAAATACAAAATTTTCCATGGTAAAAAAGTTAAAGCGATTTGTTAAAAATGCATATTTTTGAAAAATACCCCGTAAATCCAAAACGGTAACAAATATCGATATGCGGTTTTCACCATCATGTTTTTGACAAAATTTGAGCTTCAGATACCGATATTAGTTTTCGTCTATCTCCTATAGAAAAGGGTGTTTCCATTTAAAAGCGTCGAATTTGACCCACCCTGTACACGATAAGTCAATGATGGACTAAATCCATTATCTCATTTGTTTCGAGGTTTACAAAAAAAATGTTGCGTTATTTGTAGTAGTAAGTTTCTAGTAGTTCATAAATAATTTAAAAAGAGATAATTAATTAGATTTTTAACCAAGTTATCCCTGCTAATAGTCTAAGAGCTGGCAACGTTTTCGAGAAAGTATTTTAAGAAAGCTGGCTCTTTGATATATCTTTTACTATGCTCTCTAGAACAGCATGCGGCCCATCTGGCTGCCGATACACGTTGCGTTCACTACTGCGCATCGGAAGAAGATCCTATATATTTTTTTTTATTTAGTCCGTTAAATTCTAGTACTGAATATAAACCGAACAAGTCTCCATAGCGCAGCGCGTAGAGTTTCCGACTACGAACCGAGGATTCAAAGTTCGAGACCGGATCGGAGCAAAACTTATTTAGTTTATTTTCGTTTACATTCTGATAGTATAGTATTAAATATTTGTTTTTTTTTTGAATCACCAGAATTATTTAATACTTTACTCTCAGAATATAAACGAAAATAAAATAAAAAAGTTTTTGTCCTGACCCGGTCTCGAACTCTAACTCCTCGCTTGATAGGCGGAACCTCTACGCGCTGAGCTATAAAGACTCGGTCGGTTTATATTCTATATATAATAGCTCCCGTATATAGCGTTTAATGCCTTGGGAGTAGCAAGGTACAGCTTGCTATACTAGAGCCGTTCGGTATACAAAGAAGGTAATGTGGCTAGCACTACGCTTCAACCGCCTATTATTACCTCAGGATTGTGAATCCCAAGTACTCATTTAAGGCTGAGTCGACCTAGGTACCCAAACTATTTTTATTTTAATAAAAATAGTCGGCTGATGCAATGCCGGGTGTGGGAATCGAACCCACACCTTGAGATTGGTAGACGAGAGCCTGTACCTCTACGCCACCGAGCACCTTCGGTTTATATTCAATACTAGAATTTAAAGGATTAATAAAAATATAGGATCTTCTTTCAATGCGCAGTAGGGAACGCAACGTTTACCGGCCGTCAGACCGCATGCTGTTCCAGAGAGCATAGTAAACAATATATTAAAGACCCAACTTTCTTAAAATACTTCTGGACGTTACCAGCTCTCGTACTATAATTTCCTATTATCATGATCTCAGGTTTGATCTTCTTCTAGGTCTCTTAATTCCTCGTGGGTACCATTCTGTAATTTTTGTGGTACATCTGTTGTCCGTCCTTCTTGCCAGGTGTCCTGCCCATTGCCCCTTGAGGGATTTGATTCTGTGGATCACATCAATCACCTGGAACCCAGGTAATAGATAATTCCTCTTATTAGAAAGTAAATCATGTTTGTTTTCCACTTTTAACCGATGATTTTAAAACACATACAGCCAATTAATAACTGGCATTTCTGCCTCACTGGGAATACATGAAGTAGAGCGTGAAAATAAAATGTTTAAAGTTTCCCTCTGCACTTATTTATAAGCGAAATCCCTCCGATGTGGGCTTTATAGCGACGAGTAACTGCCCGATCAGACATAACGCTTTAGCTTTATGTGTCGTCCTTTTACGGTTACTGCTATATAAGGATTAAATAAAATAAAAACAATGCCGCGCACAGACATAAATCTACAGTTTAGAGCCTTAATTAAAGTTGCCGGGCAATCAATTTTATTTATTTAATAGGGTTGAAATATATATTAAGTGTTAACGATGAAATATAATAAAACATAAATATTGAAGCTAAATGTATAATAAAATGAATAGTATATTACATACCGAGTGTTGGAGGTAGATTGAACAAATCAACAGGTCAATTTTTAGTCAGCAGCATAGAAGCGACACGCGTAGTGCTAAACACAGCTAAACATGGCCACAATGGTCTTTGGAATGACTATCAAATACCATTTACACTATATTATGATATGATATGAAAAATCAAAAACAGGGCATGTAGAAAACAGTTACCGATGATAGATTAAACTGGCTATTCCAATAAGGTTACACAAGAATATTTAGTTTTAATCATTGTCTAATATTATTAATTATAATATAGTAAAAACATAACTTAAAATCATAAAACTGCAGGACAACAGTGACTAACTGTTCTGGCGGTCCTCCTTTAATAGGTTATAATCAACTATTTAAAAAATCATCTAAATATTTCCTTTTTTAATGGATTTATATCAAACCATGTTATTATTATACCCTGTTGGCAAGCGAAACCTTGGGTCGGCGTTTACATGTATAGGAGTGAATCGCTATGGCAATCTAGTAAGTCGGAGAAAGCAAAAATACGAAGTATTTATTACATAGTCACTTAATTTGACGCTAGATTCCATGCGCTTGGAAAAATACTTGCCTTCTGTCTTTATTCAGTACATCTTATTTTACTAAGCGTGTTGGCCGTACTCTTCGTACACACGAAAATCGCCACCCAAGATCAGAAATGCCGACCCTTATTACTCATCAAGCAATACTAATGTTATATTAACAAATTACGGTCGCGTAAACAAATATAACGTATTATACAATTTTATATACTAATTCATTATAATAAAATTATATAATAAAAATATTGTAATTATATTCCTGCAGATTAAGCAAAAAGTTTTGTTCTTAAACATCTACTCTACATATTATATATAAACGCGTGTTCAAATAGTAATCTTGTGGAATATACAGATATATGTATACAAAATGTCAATATTCCATGGGTATAGTGATAAATGAGGTCTAAATTATAAGAAAATGCATTTTCTACGAAAACTTGAAGAGATAGGTAAAAAATGGTATAATAAAATTTGATAGACAATTAAATTGTGCATATGATTCACGTAAAATATACAGGGTGTTCCATTTAACTTAAACACGTTATTGCCGTTTGGTCAATAAATAATCTTCAGTAAATATTTAGTATTAAAAACTTTGATATCCTTGGAGAAATGAAGCCTTAAAATTTTTACTGCAATTTCTTAAAATTGAAAATATTTCAAAAACGGTAAGGTTTAAGTGTGACTAAACCTTAATCAAATTTATCTTTATTTCAATCGTAGAATCCAAAAATAGAATAATATACAGTGTGTTCTATTTAAAAAAATACAACTATGATATTTTTTACTTAGTTGGGACACTCTGTATCTTGTAAAAATATTTTTAAATTGTAGCTCTAATAGTCCGTCAACGAACCCAAAACTTACAATTTGTAAAAATCTAATCGTTTAGCTACAATACTCCGTGTCGTATGTGGTGAACAACCCTGTATATCAACATAAAACGAGATACAAAAAAACAAAATATCATCGTAACAACAGATATTTTAGAAACGTCTAGGTTTACTTATTTCACTGTGTTTTATGAAAAAAAAAGTCCTTTGCCTCGGGCACAGATACCGCCACGTTTTGGAAACAGTTCAAAACAACACAAAATTGAACGAGACAACAGGAAACGGCAAAAAAATCTCCACACGCCCTTCGCGAGTAGTTTTGAGGCGCTTTGAACCAATTACATAAATACTTATATTAATTATATCTGTATGCGATAGATTTATAATATCTTCCCACTCCTTAGTCTCTAAAACATATTTCTCTCATATAGATAATAGTTTCGAAAATCCCTATAGTTTTCTAATTACGAAACATAAACACAAACACGAAAATAATTTAATTTTATTTCCCGTAAACAATTTAGAAATTCCCCTGTGCTGTTGTTGCTTAGATTTGGAAACAATCCCGTTATGGAATGCCTAGTCAAAATTCCTGCTTGAAATAACTGAACCCGGCATGGTTAAACTAAACAAAACGAATCAACAAAAATATTTACCGTTGCTAACTCGATAGAGCGGAACTTAAATTATAGTAAACAGGAACTTCATACCGTCCATAATAAAGAAGTGTTTTTTCTTATATTGTTTATATTTTAAAACTCTGCATAGTTCTTGATTAAATATATAACTAATAGTTTTAAAGATCATTTTAACACATTATATCAAAAATTACATTTGCAGAAAATATTATAATAGTTAATACTTTAATGATTGACTTATTATGCAGGGTTAATGAAAGTTATATGTTTACCCTATCTCTGTGCAATAATTTAGCGAGCAAATGTCTTCTGTGAACCATGTCTTCTGAATACTTTGTTTTTTGACTCATGTCAACACATGCCTTAGTCAATTTTTAGGAGCAAAATGAACTTGCCACAAATTATTGCAAATCTTTCAATTTTATCGTTACTTTTTGATGTTATTCTTCGTAATGACGAGGTGGCTTTGGTGATTATTGTTGTGTACGATTGAATATGGTTCTTAGTGTCAAAGAGTGCGCAAGTCATTGATTTTGTTGACGACGGCCGAAATTATGAATATTCGTTTGGTTCTTGCAGAAGAATTGGGAATCATATACACAATATAAAAAATGTCTATACCTATGTGGCGGATTCATCTCTCCAAAAAAATCCTTTATGGGTATTTCGCCACTGCACTGAAAACGTCAACGGTTTCTTGTAGACGTATCTGTTTTAAAAAAGTAAAGTGTTCTCGAATAGTTGAATTTAAATATTTTAAATAGTTTTTTCTTTATTCTTTGTATTTTTTTTTGCTTCCGACGACGGAAAGAGGTAAACTTTCCGAAACGTTAAGCATTTTTTTCTTTGTTAGGCAAATTTGTATAAATGTAAACATAACTTCTGACAAGCAGTGTCCGTTTAGGTTTAACGCAGAAGTGTTTACAAAAAATAACTATTTTATTTTGTAGATTTTCTTGCAGTGCAGTGGCGAAATACGCATAAAGGATTTTTTTGGACACAATATATTTGCAGCCTCATTAACAGGATGAACCGACATGTTCAGACAGTTATAGAAGCCGGGGTAGGCAATATTAAATATTAGAGTATTTTTACAGTTATTTTTTTAACATTCTTAGTTCTGTTAGTGTTACTAACATTTATTAAAACCAGCCCTGCATCGTTACTTTTTAACGTTTTTTTTTTTAATTTTAATATAGAGTTCTAATATGACAATGCGACAATAGTCACCAAAGCCCCCATCTCGTGATATTAAAAAATAAAATCATAAAATAATGACAGTTGAAAAAATAGCAAATTGTTGGTGGCAAGTTCATTTCCCTCTTAAAAATTAAAGGCATGTGTTGAAAAAGTCAAAAAAGAAAATACTCAGGAGACATGGTTCTAATCTAAAAATAATGTTTTATTAGAAGTTACTCAAAAAATTACTGCACAGGGTGTTTTAAAGTTAAAGTAAAAAACAAGCCTTCAATTAACCCTGTATAATAATAAATACTAATATTAAAGTTTATAAAAAAACTGAGTTTAAGAGTTAAAGTTGAGAGATTTATATACAGTTTGCAAACATAATAATGAAAATAGGGCTAAAAGTAAAAAAATAAAACACTTTAAACTTGGCAAAAAAAGTCTCCGTTGCGTTTTTGTTGCATCTGAGTGTAGATTAGTTATAGTGTAATAAATATCTAAATATTTATAAAGTATAAATTTTCAAAATTGAACCCAAGTTTAAGAAGATATTTTATTTGTGAAGAAATATTATTATGTTGATAAAAAATAAAGAAAACTCTGAAACTTTATTCTTTGGTCTACTATATTGCAAAAAAAAGGACGGGTCGATGTGTCATTCCTTTAACAACCTTTAACCTATCGAATATGATAGCGGATATTCGGCGCCCAAGCATAAAAAGAGAAAAATGCGCCCGAACAGCGAGGACAAATCCCCGTATATATATCGAAAACAGTCATTTTCGCCGGAAAATTCGTCACGGTCGGTGAAATTTACCGAGCTACGGAAACCGAAAAGGAAAATAGAGGGGAATAATGGGTTTCAGGTCGACGGGGGATCGCCATCAAAACAATAAAAAAATTACTGACGCTTAGCCAAACAACAGATGACGGTCAACACACTTTCATCTGTCAGCTGAAAACACCATATTCCCGGAATATTTGTCAGAGACTAGAACGCAATCCATTTAAAGTAGGATTCTTTTTTCTTTGAAATTGGGAAGATTTTCATCGAAATTTTATTAACAATTGTAAATTGGTGGACAATGTGTAGATTGTATGGAAGTATTGTATCCCCCATTTTTAAGTTATAACTTATCGTACAGTTTTAGGAGTTTCACAAAAGCCAGTATCTGAGACGGTTTAAGAGAGATGAGTTTCCCATCTCGGATATCAGTTGTACCAAAGTTTATGACAGGAATGCTTATCTTCTAGGCGCACTCAGTGATGAGGTGTTCTGATGTACCTCCATTTTCCTCACAGAATCTGCATTCGCCGGTGTTTCTCAGCTTCCATCTACTGAGGTGTTCATTGAGCAGACACTGTTCTAGTAAAAACCCCGTTACAACCCGAAGATTGTTTTTACTTAAATCAAGAAAATTCTTTTCAGGTTACGAATGGAGTCTTCCAGATTTACGAATGGAGTTCCACTTTAAATTATGGATCGACTAAGAACTTAAGTACTCTTTCTTGTGTCGTTTCTATATACAAAGATGAAGAAACGGTAGATGATTTTCTGTTTCTCAAAACTGATTGAGTCATTTTGTGAATAGAGATAAATCCAAACACACCACCCACATGTTCTTGATATCAATACTAGTTCAGTCATTGGGGATTTTTGCTTGGAAAAAAGTCCGGAAGTTTTGAAACTTTGCTGATTTATAGGTTTTGGGGTCCCTAACTAAAATCCATAAAATGCACATTTCCAGACTTGCCGCCGGCGCCGCCATCTAGCCAAGATGGCGCCCAAAATCGTTATTTTGCGAATATCTCGAAAACTATGCGTTCTTCGCAAAAATTTAAGGAGAGAAAAATTAAAGAGAATAAAATTTTTTTTATAGCCTACTTTAGAGCAAATATCCCAATACACCTGAAAAGAAAGGCATTTAACCAATGTATCCTCCCGGTTTTGACCTATGGCGCAGAGACACTCACTCTAACAAAAGCAACCGCCGAAAAATTGAGAGTGACACAGAGGCGGATGGAGAGATCTATGATTGGCCTGACTTTGAGAGATCGAGTAAGAAATGAAGAGATACGCCGACGTACGGGAGTGGATGACATTATCCAGCGAATCACAAAACAAAAGTGGAGATGGGCTGGACACATTACTAGAATAGCAGACGGGAGATGGACCAAAAGACTTATAGAGTGGAGACCAAGAGCCGACAAGCGTAGCCAAGGCAGACCTCCCACCCGATGGACCGACGACCTGAAACGAATAACAACTAACTGGATTGCAACAGCTAAAAACCGCGAGAACTGGAGACGTTTGGAGGAGGCCTATGTTCAACTATGGACGTGAAAGGGGGCTGCGTGATGATGATGATGATGATGATGGGCTCAACTACAAATAGAGTATCTAAATATGTGAGGAAGGCTACACCATAATTGGAGATGTATACTTGTATATTAGATATTTCAGTTTTTCCTGATTTACATTAGTACAGGTATATTGGTTTCGGCTATAAAAGGAGATATTATTAATTGGGTACATGTATTTCAATACTGTAAGTTAATTTTTTTATTTTTTTCAAACATATCAGAGATTCAAAATCCTTGGCATTTTTCCTAAGAAATATAATCATTACAGAGGACTAGACTTTATGTTATTAAGTCATCAAGACTTTGTTTACTGCTTCATAAAAATTATAATATTAGAAATGAAGTTCTGAGACGCCCTAATTACTCTGCTAAATTGGACAGTTTTACTTCTCTCGCAGAGCGGTAAATTACAAGGAAGCGACAATTTCATCGTTCGTAGTTGCTTTAGTGTAGCGATTAAAATTTTTGAGCGTACGGGTATGGGTATATCTTCTTTCACTTCATTTGCTTTACGATGTTATTTATAAGAAATATCGCTAGCGATAACGGAGTTCTACAATCGCTATACAGGGTTATTCATCTCAAACTATACGGAGTATTGTAGCCAGACGATTAGATTTTTGGAAATAGTGAGTGATGAGGTCGTTGGAAGACTATTAAAAAATTACAACTTAAAATTATTTTCAAAAGATACAGAGTGTTCCAAATAAATTAAAATATCGAAGTTGTTGTGAATGTTTTTGTGAAAATAGAGTAGCAATTTTCATGCTTCATTTCTCTAGGCGTATTTAAGTTTTTAAAACCAAGTATTGTACTAAAGTTTTTATATTTACTAAAGTTTCTGTTACGGTAATAAAAATGATACTATCTTATACAGAGCGTCTAAAAACTTACTTTAAATAATTACTAGCTTTAAACGGCTATAACTTGGCCTTAATTTAAATGGAACACCCTATATATTTTAAGAGAATCAGATGCATAATTTAATTGTCAATTGTATTACACCATTTTTTACCTATCTCTTCAAGTTCTCGTAGAAAATGCATTTTCTTATAATATACACCTCATTTAACAATATATTTATGAAATATTAACATTTTAAATTATTTTTAAACATGTAACAAATTTTCGAAGAGTACAGATACTAATAGAAGAGTACAGATACAACTTGTTCATGGTTTATCGACTTATCAACTATCGGTCTAAATCGACTCTTACTCACGAGATATCCGATCTCATCCGGTCTCAAACCAGCGGAGTGTGAATGGACAGAGTGTATCAATAGATTTTACACCATTTCTTGCCATGGAATAAGAGCACGATAGAGTTTCCAGACGGTCACCAGTCCATCCACTCGCATTGTTTAACGTCGCTTAACTTCAGTGATCTAATCAGTGTTTAGAAGTAGCTGGGCTATTGCCCGTTTGTGGAATTAATTAAATACTTAATGAGTACAAATACTTATTATCTTAAATCTCTTTATCAATATTTTAAATTGAAAAATCCTGTCTATAAATTTTACTTGTCCTAAAATTTAAAAGTTATGTTTTTTTCCGAGGTTTTTCTGCTTTTATTAATATAAAATTTAAAGTGGACACCACATCCAAAAAAATTATAACAATGTAACTTTATATTTTTTAATTTTCAAATTAAGTTTAAAAATGGGTTGAAATATGTTTGATACTGAAAATCTTCTTTTGAAAACATAAAAAGATAGGAAGATAGGAACTCTCGGTAACAAGATCTCGCCATTTTATCTGATAGTCAAGCAGCCTTAAGAGCCATCATCTCTGTAACAACATCAATTATTATTCTAAGTTGGTCAAAGAATGCCAGAGAAGCTGAACAAATTAGGAATAGAGTATAAAATCTTGCAAATATTGGTGCTAATGGATAGAAGGTAATAAAATGCAAACGATCTAGCTAGAAAAAGGGTGAACACTCCAATAACTGGACCGTTCTGCTTCCCAAGTGGAAACCAATTTAAAGCAGAAATAAAAAACCTAGAAGAATCACTATTCGTAACCTGGAATGGGAATCCTTAAACGGTCTAAGACACACAAGAGACTAGATTTAAGTAAGAACAATCTTCGAATTGTCACGGGGATTATAACAAGGCACTGTCTCTTAAATGATCAGTAGATTGAAGCTAAGAAACAACGGTGAATGCAGATTATATAGAGAAAATATAGAGAAAACGCCAGAACACATCATCAATGAGTGCGCCGAGACAACAACCATTCGTCCCATAAACTTTGGTATAACTGTGATCGGAGATGAAGATTATACTGGTTTTTGTCAAAGCTCTGAGACTGTATGATGGCAGAGCAAGAACAAGATTGCAACAGCTCATGCACGACTGTTTGAACAAAGATGACGAATTAACTACTGAACATGACGATGAAAAGGAAGAAGAAGAAGTGGATATTATCACAGCATAGATAGGCAAGGGCCCGAAATAAATTCTCATACAGAAAAATAAATTTTAGATTCTGAAGCACTGAATACAGTATTATCAAAGGACCACAGAATTGTGATAGGTGGAAAAAACAGACTAACTCGATACTCTTGTGTACCGTGTTACAATTTCGTATGTTTTCACCACACATACATGTTCTGTAATCACTGTTCTACGGATTAATTTTTTAATTATTATTTATTTTTGTTTTTGGATAATATTTATTGGTTTGTGTTTTGCATGTTTTATATTGTATATTTTATGTTTATGTTTGCTATTTGTAATGAAGCAAGTCAATAAATAGTTTTTAATTTGATTATCATATTATTTTATGTCTCTAAAGCTTAACTAGCAACGCTTAAGACCTTACATAAATTGAAGAATTGAAATGTTAAACTTAAATTTTGTAATTTCCAGAGTCTCTTTCCAAAGTATCAGAGTTTCGGCAGAATGGTATCGTTAAATGAAACTGAACATATCAAAATGAATTAAATCAAATTGTTTAAATGATTTGTAGAAATCACAAATCATGTAGACCTTTAGACTAGCCTTTGTAGACTACCAAAAAGCCTTTGACAGCATCGAAACCTGGTCATTTCTAGCTGCAATGGAGGACGCGAGAATTGATTCCAGATATTATTCCATTATTAAAAATATCTATGATAGTGCAACCTTCCAAGTTAAATTAGATGATGACCTCAAAACAGAAAAAATACCACTCGGCAAGGGCGTGAGACAAGGAGATACCATCTCTCTCAAGTTATTTACACTGGCACTGGAAAATGTCTTCAAGAAATTAGAATGGGAAAATAGAGGTCTAAACATCGATGGGGTACACCTTAGCCATCTGAGGTTCGCAGACGATATTGTCTTGCTGAGCACCGACATTCAAGAACTAAACACCATGCTAAATGAGCTAAATGACCAATCCCAGAAAATTGGCCTTAAAATGAACTTGAAGAAGACCAAGATAATGAGCAACAAAATCCATAACATTACCGTTGACAACGTTATTATTGAAAACGTATACCATTATATATATTTAGGTCATAAAATCAAGCTGGGCAAGGAAAACCAAAATACGGAGATCAAACGCAGGATCCATTTGGCATGGGTAGCATTTGGAAATATGAGCAATATTTTCAAGGATAAAAAGGTGCCCATGAACCTAAAGAAAAGGCTTACGACAGCTGCATTCTACCTGTGCTTACGTATGGCTTAGAGACTATGGCAATTACCCGAAAACAGCAGAACAACTACTAGTAGCACAAAGAGCCATGGAAAGAATCATGTTGGGAGTCACCATTAGGAAAAAAATACGGAATACCCACATACGTCAAAAACAAAATTAATAGATGTCGTTAAAAGAGTGGCAAGTCTGAAGTGGCAATGGATAGGACATGTGGCAAGACAGGATCCAGACCGATGGCCCCAAAAAGTAATCCTATGGAGACCTAGGGGAACAACAAGAAGTGTGGGCCGACCAAAAAAGAGATGGGTCGATGACGTCAGGGCAGTGGCGGGAAGACAATGGATAAGATTGGCTAGAGATCGCGAAGCATGGAAAAACCTAGAAGAGGCCTATATCCAACACTGGATGGAACCAGGCTGAGAAAGAAGTTTAAGTGATATTTTCAAAAGTCAATAACTCGGAAACGGTTTGGTACATTGTGTTTTTCGATTTTTGCTTAGAATTGAAGGAAGAATATATACATTAATATACAAGGGGTTCTATTAATATGCATTAATATACAGGGGGTTCTATTTAAAAAATAAAACTTTGATGTGCCACGACTTTATGACCGACCCTGTATACATGAATTTATTACTTGCATAGATATTTAAAAATCCTATAATTTTTTATTTAACTTTTTGCGTACCTCCTATATTTTACCTAATAATCGACCGTTTCCATACATAACAGCGACCCTGTATTATTTATATTATTGTCTATTAAACGCTGCACCTTGTATCGTTTAACGAGATTATTTATTTTTCTTTCCGTCCAATTTCACCGAGCAACATCTCCAATTTCCAGCGCCCCGGTGTGCAATTTCAGGCAATTTGCCTAAAATAATGGATAGGCCTGGCGTTTCGACCGAACCAACGGCTCGTTTTCACTCGAGATCCGTCGTTTCTGACTAGCTCCAATTACCGTTCGACACGAAAATCTTCGACTTCCGGTGCCCGCGCGCCCACCGAAGAAGAATGATTATCGCCGGAAAGCCATTAATTAAAATATTTTCGTTAATTCGAGCCCGAATCCGGAATCGGCTCGGCTGACCGCAACACGATTAAACTGTCGTTATAAATAAGGCCGGGCGCGGAGTAGGGTCCAACACGTGTGAACGCTGCCTATTTGTAGTTTCTAATTCGATAAATGCAGGTTGCGGTGATATGTATTTGCACCTACCTTAAATATATTAACAGTGCAATTTTTAACCATTTTTATTACATTTACTGGTGTTTTTCTACAGGGTTATTCACATTCAAATTTTGGTTTCGTTGAAGAACGTCTATTAGAGCTACAATTTAAAAATATTTTTACAAGATACAACCAAATAAGTAAAAAATATCAAAGTTGTATTTTTTTTAATGAAACACCCTGTATATTACTTCATTTTTAGATTCTACGATTAAAATAAAGTTAAACTTGATTAAGGCTTATGGCATTTTAATTTTACCGTTTTTGAAATATTTATGTTTTTTTTGTAAAAATTCAGTAACAATTTTAACTTTATTTCTCCAGGCGTATTTAAGTTTTCAAAACCAAATATTGTACTGAAGTTTTTCTGTTTACTAAATTTTGTGCTGCAATAATAAAAGTTATAATACCTTATACAGAGTGTCAAAAATTTAATTTTAAATAGTTACTAGCTTTAAACGGCAGTAATTTATTTAATTTAAATGGTACAACCTGTATATTTTACGAGTGTCAGATGCAAAATTTAATTGTCTATCCAATTGTGTTATACCATTTTTCACCTAACTTTTCAAGTTTTCCTAGAAAATGCATTTTCTTATAATTTAGACCCAATAATTAATCAATATACCCACGGAATATTGACATTTTAGATTATTTTTGAAGATGTAACAAATTTTCAAAGAGGACAGATACTAATATTGTCGATATAATGCGGTTATTTCATTACAAAATAAAAAAAAACTGTTCAAATATTTCTTAAAAAAAGAGGATTAAAAAAAATATTTAATGTCAATATTCCACGGGTATATTGATAAACGAGGTATAAATAATTATAACAAAATGCATTTTCTATGAGAGATCGGTAAAAAATGGCGTAATACAGTTTGGTAGGCAACTAAAGTTATATCATGCATATAATTCTCGTAAAATACACAGGGTGTTCTAGTTAAATTAAACAAGTTATTGCCGATAAAGCTAGTAATTATTTAATATAATTTTTTATACACTCTGTATAAGGTAGTATTATTTTTATTATTTCAGTACAATATCTGACCAATAAATAAACTTCAGTAAATATTTAGAATTTGTTAAAAACTTTGATACCCTACCGAAATGAAGCCTTAATTTTTTACTGCAATTTCACAAAATTGAAAGTATTTCAAAAACAGTAAGGTTTAAGTGTGATAAACCTTAATCAAATTTGCTTTTCAATCAATAGAAGCTAAAAATAGAATAATACACAGGGTCTCCATTTAAAAAATAAATCTATAATATTTTTGCTTATTTGGGACACTCTGTATCTTGTAAAAATATTTTTAAATTGTATGTCTAACAGTCCTTCAACGAACCCAAAATTTACAATTTGCAAAAATCTAATCATTTAGCTACAATACTCCGTGATGTATGTGGTGAACAACCCTGGTATATCCAAACCAGAGTTGATAAAAAGTAAAAAATAAAACGGTTATAATATTGTTGCGGACCCGTGTTGACTCGACCTAACCTAACTATATGTCCCGCTCTCAGAAGACCTTAACAACGCATTAAAGAATAGACACCGTAATGATTCATTCGAACGTTCGAGAAAAAACGAGTTCCACTGGAATGGAGTAGTACATACAAGAACATTCGAAACCTTCTCTATGCACCTAATGATTTATGGATTATGGAGAAACTCTTTAGCTGTGGGTATAAAATCCGACGGCTGGAGCCTGAGAAAGGCAGAAATAAATAGACGAGTACAGTTGTCGCGCTAAATTCAAAATAAATTCTTTCTAGATAAATAGTTATAAATAGTTTGTACAGTCGACTCTCGATAATTTGAAACTCAAGGGACTAGGAAAAAAAATCAATATAAAGAGAGTTCAAAATAATAGAAGTTCAAATAAAAATAAAACACTAAATCACCACAACACACCAAAACACTTTTACTTTTACATTGGACGCGCGTTTCGCTAACCATGTTAACATCATCAGCAGATGATTATAAACTATTTTATATTATAAACTCAGTTTATAATCATCTGCTGATGATGCTAACATGGTTAGCGAAACGCGCGTCCAGTGTAAAAGTAAAAGTGTTTTGGTGTATTGTGGTGATTTAGTGTTTTATTTTGCTGTGTAACACCAAAGGTTCCAACCCTCAACTGTAATAAGTTCAAATAATCAAGAGGAAATAGGGATAAATTCAAATAAACAAGAGTTTGACTACATTATTGTCTAAACAAATGGCAAATACATAATCACGGACTTCAAAATATGGAATTTCTTACTTCAAATTATAAAATGTTGAGTTCAAATTATGGAGAGTAAGGAAGCTCTCGCTTAAAATTATAGAATGTCGGCGAGCAAGAATTCATTCAAATTATCAAGGGGAAATTATATTATTTTTTTTCAATTTATCGAGTATTTTCTTAAAAGACTTCAATATATCGAGATATTCAACTTAACGAGTGTCAAATTATCGAGAGTCGACTGTATATAGTTCTTTAAGTCTTTTAATCGTTATTGTTTGTTACTTAGTATAAATAAATTGTGTTTAAATAAATTGTGACCTTCTATCCACACGGAACCGACGAAAAAACGTAACAATATAATTTTAATTAGATCTTGCATTTAATATTTTAGTGTCATCTGGCTTAACAAACCAGAACAAACTTTCATTCAAAGCTCGAGTTTCAAAAACTTTCCGAAACAAAAAACAGAAAATAAATATACAGGGTAAGAAAAGTGCGATAAATATCAGTTTACAAAACTAACTTTGTTTTACTTTTGGTCCCGCCTAATATAATATAGGAGTTTAGCATCGTTAGGGACAGGCCGCCAGCGCATTCAAAACCTGACATAAATAAAAGAAAAAGACGTACGTAGCTAAGGTTATCTAAGCAAAACTTCCCTCTTGTCTCTGCGGAGATTAAATCAAATTATCCTTATCACTTCTCCAGTTGTTTCTCTCTTTAGTCTTATTGTCGTTTCCCTCTGTTCTCTGTTTTTTGGATGTTGAGAATATGGCGCAATATATTTCTTTTTCTTTTCTTAAGAAACGAGCCTCTGTTAACGATCCAATTTGAAGAGTTGACAAAGTTTTTTTCTACTTTTTTCGTGTTCTTTCCCAAATATGATGTTTTTGGGTAACAAAGCGTAAAGTTTTTTTTTTACTTCACTAATTGGGAATATTGAAAGTAAATAAATAAATAAATAAATAAATGCCTTTATTGTCAAAAACATTTTCAATTTGTAGACAAAAGTAAACTAAACAAACAAAGTAAACAAACAAGGTACACAAACAAACAAACAAACAAAAGATAATACAAAACATTATACAAATAATATTGTCAGTCTTATTGTTTAAAATAAACATTTATAAATGCTTACAATGTCAAAGAATAAAAAAATTAAAACAATATTAAAAAATATTTAGTTAGTTTATAGTAAATATCAATGACCTATAAATAAATTTATTTCGATGTCATTAGTAAATATAGCAATAGCAAACATTAGACCAGTGTTTACAAGATCAAATTCGATTATCAAAATATAATTTATTTACGGCTTAGAAAGCCTTGTCTAGTAAATAAGAGTTCAATGCTTTGCGAAATGAAGAAATTGATGTTATGGATTTGATTTCAAATGGCAGGTGATTGGTTTGGTTTGGTTAGGTTAGGTTGTAATCATAATCCATATTTTTCGAGTTGTATAATATTGAACTTTTAACTAACTCTGAGCGTGGGGTAGGTAGATAAAGATCTTGCTCCGCGTTCCTGAGTGGATAAGTGTGAGATGGCCTTTCTCTTGAGAAGCTGATACATGCTTACGTATTAGGCAAACGGATTCAAATATAAATAAGGAAGGAAGAGTTAATATTTTTAATTTTTTAAAAAAGTCCTGGCAATGAGTTCTGCTGTTTAGTCCCAGTGAATATCGAACAGCTCTCTTCTGGAGCCTGAAAATGCGGTCAAATTGAGTCGCACAACATGTACCCCAGAATGAAAGGGCATACCCTTAGATAAACTCAAAAGATAGACTCAAAAAGTGCATAATAAACAGTTCTAGCAACTGACAAGTTAAGCTCCTTAGAAACAGATCTTAATGCAAAACACAGGCAGAGCTCAATTTTTTCGACAAAGCTTCGATATGCATGTCCCATTTCAGAGAATTGTCTACAACAAGCACTAAGAATTTTACAGATTTTACATCAATGGTGGTGTTGTTAAGTACAAAAGGCTGCAGCGAGTTTTTATACGACAAAGCTTTAGTTTTAGAAATGTTGACTCAGGAGGTTCGAATGGCACCAAGATTTAATGGTGATTAAGATGTTTCTGAGCATCTGAAATGGAATTATAAGGATATCGTTAGGGTGTCATTTTTTTTCAACTTTTTAACATATAACAGGCCATAACTCAAGATCCACTTTAGATATTGAAACTTTTTTTTATTTTCAAGATCGGATATTTTACAATATGTTTACTTAAAAAAATTCGAGAAGGTTGTTTTTTCCATTCAAAAATTGTAAACAATCCATCTATTTACTTTTAGAGCATAGCAATTTTCAGCAATCGTGTAATTTTTTTATTGATAAAGATTTTCACATACTGTCTACAAAGAAAATACGTCAGAAATATCAACAAAGTTCTTGAAAAAACTACAATCTATTATTTCCAATAGATTTCGAGATATCAATTTTTGAATTCAGAGTTCTAATAGCGCGACCACTATCGAACACCCACTCAATTCCACTTATTTTTACCAAAAATGCAAGTGTTTCTAGCTTGCACTTAAAAAAATTCAAGCTATAGGGAAAATTACAACGACTCGTTAATAAATAAACAAATTAAGCATCACGAGACGTAATTAAATCGTGAAGCTGAACGCATGACGTACACCTTTCCCTAGAACTTTAAGTACTGACAGAGGTATTGATTGGGTCGACCGGTCAACTGCGACAAATCTGCTTATCCCCTTCCACGTCTCTTAGCGATGTGCACAGTTTCTCGGTTTATTTCATACCTTTGGCAACGTGTTTACTGTCCTCTCTTTGTTCAGTACATTATAAACGCATTGTACTCTTCTTACATACGGAAATCTCGACCCAAGACTAACCTTAGTAGTATTCCTTATGCCTTTAATATTATTTTTAAATTGAATATTTTATAACATAGATTTCTAGCTGTAAACAGTGTCAATAGCATTTGCTTCAAATTGTATTTATTTTTATTTTACGGGCACTTCAAAGCTAAATCCACCTAACCTAAATCCAACACTATTCCCGACCACAAAATATTCGAAATTTATTTGCCGTGAAAGCTGCAGACTTGGGAAAGCTCGTCGCGGCTCGCGGCCTCCATACCTAGTAACTTATCATGGAAAAGGAAAATCGATATGTCCTTGCTGACTATTTCCCAGCGACCGGCTTTAAAATGTTCAATGGAAAGTACATAAGGAATTTCATAGAAAATGGCAAAATCCTTTTTAGAGTATATAGAGATATGTATGGAAGATATGGACCAATTCGGGTTTATTGTCCAAGATGAAAGATGGACAACGATATTAATATTTGAGAAGAGTCATGATACACGTATGTCAAATAACAGGATGCTGAAGTGAGGCACATAAAAAGATGTGACTCAAAAAAGGCATAATAGACTATTCTAGAAGTTGATAAGTTAAGTTCCTTAGAAACTGACCTTAGCGCAAAACAGGCAGCGCTTAGTTTCTTTGATATACCTTCGATGCGCAAGTCCCATTTTAAGGAGTTGTCTACAGCAAATCATAAGAATTTCACAGAGTCCACGACGTCAGTAGTGGTGTTATTAAGTACAAAAGGTTGTATAGTACTTTTATATGACAAAACTTTAGTTTTTGATAGGTTGAGGCATAGGAGATTAGAATCGCACCAATATTTAATGGTGCGTAAGTCACTGGATATAGTATTATATAGCGCCGTAACATCTGGGCCGCTCGAAGTGAAACTAGTATCGTCCGCAAAGAGGCAGATTTTACCGCTAATGTCTAGATTTGCAATATCGTTGATAATATAGGTAGGTGATTTAACTTCTGTAAATTAGTCTCAGATACTGGCTTTTGTCAAAGCCCTGACGCTTTATGATGAGTTATAATTTAAGAAAGGATGATACAATAAATCTATATGTTCTTTCATACAATCTAAAATTAAGTAAATATTAATATCCATGTGTTAATAATGATTAGCTAAGATAATTATTGTATTTATGTTTTGTTAATAATATATGTTTAGCACAAAATTAATTATTTATAAAAATTACATCATTTTCTCTTACAAGAAACTTTACTTTTAATGTTTTCAATTAACAAGATAAAAAACTTTTTCGCTTAATCGCCCAAAAAACATTGAATCATGGAAACAACATGACGAAACAAAAAAGAAAACTTCGTCAACTCTTCAAATTGGATCGTTAACACAGGCCCGTGCTTTCTTAAAGCAAAAAGAAAAATATTGTTCCATAATCTCCTCGTCCGAAAAAAATAACACAAACATTGAACAGAAGAAAACGACAATAAGACTAAAAAGAGAAACAACGGCAGAAGAAGTGATAAGGATAATTTGATTTAATCTCCGCAGGGACAAGGAGGGAGTTTTGGTTAGATGGCCTAAGCTACGTACGTCTTTTTGTTTTATTTATGTCGGATTTTGAATGCGCTAGCGGCCTGTCCCCTAACGAGCCTGAACTTCTAGATTATATTAAGCGGGACCAAAAGTGAAACAAAGTTAGTTTTTGTAAACTGATATTTATCGCACTTTTCTTACCATATATATTTTTCCCGCTGTGTTTTTCAAAAAGTTTTTGAAACTAGATAGAACTTGATAGATACATTTCTTTTTTTAGAACGCGCATTTACCTAACCATGATTAAAACTAGATGGCACTACACATAGATAAAACTATCTGCACTTACAGGCACAAAAAACGGACACCTTAAAAGTTTGATGATCTTTTAAACATTAATAATTAGAATCAATAGAATTGTATTCTGGAAACTTCGGCAGCTTATTCTAACTAACTCTAAAATGCATATTTTTCACTTAGTTTAGTACGTAGTTTTATACAGGTACAGACAAAAAAAGGTTCCTCTTCAAACCAGTTAAAATACATACATATATACTGCCATTACTCGCTGAAGAGTATTCGATACACATCAGAAGATGGTCACGCAAGGCGTTTTCTTTCATGAGCTTTTCTGTGACTGAAAAGCCCGATACGTGATGTTATCTGCCTACCGCACTCCGGAAAATCTCATTGCTTTGTTGCCTCTTTACTTTTTGGTTGTCGCTGTCAACTGAGTTTACAATTCTTCTCCATTGAGTTCTATTGTGAACTGCTTCTTCCCACTCATTCTGCATGTTAATCCCCTTTATGTTTTTGTGAAAAATGGCCTCCTCTTACCGTCTATAAGCTCACCGTAAAGCAGAGATTTTGGTATTCGATTTTCTTGCATTCTGCATACGTGACCAGCCAATCTTAAGCGGGATTTTGTAACCATGACTTAATACTCTCGCAGTTAGCTTTTTGAAGGACCGATACATTTGAGACATGATGGAACCACCGGATTCTTAAGAGTTGTCTAGGTGTCTCTGTTGCAACTTGTTTAATGCGTTCATGTGTCGGCAGTACGGCACCCAGGTTTCGCTCCCATATAACATGGTGGGGATTATAATTGCTCGGTACACTGCAAGTTTCGTTTTTGTACTCAAGTCATGATTGTAGAAAACCCTGTCTTTTAGTTTCCAGAATGCTCTTGAGGCGCTGCTAATCCTGTGCTGAATTTCAGAGCCCATATTGGCCTTTTCCGAAATCAAACTGCCGAGGTAATTGAATTTCGCCACGTGTTCCAATAGTTCTTCTCGGGTTTTTATAGCATTATTGTGATCTTCTGGGGGAGTAAAACATGATTTTAGTTTTGTCGATGTTTACCTTAAGGCCCAAAGCCTCGTATGCCAAGGTATATGTGTTATCATTTCTTGTAATTCTTGTAACGTGTTTGCAACTAGAGCGCAGTCATCAACGTATTGAAGTTCTGTGATAAATTTTGTACGTGTTTTTGCCCTGAGTCTTTTTATATTGAACAGACCAATTAAAAAATATACAGGTGGCACTGACGAAAAAATGTTAACGCCTAATGGAGAGCGTAATTAGGGCGTTGTTGTGTCCTATTGTATTCTTTGTGTATCATTTAATAACTGAACATTGCCGGATATTCAACTCTCCCGAAACAACATTTTATAGCTTCATAGTTTCTCACACCGATTTTATCAAAAGCAAAAATATATTCAAGCAGTTCAACGAAACAAATCAGTAAACAAAATGCTCGTTACCATGATCAAAAAATTAAATAGACATATACTATGAGAGGCAAAATATAATTTGCAATATTAATGGAATAGTTTTTTTTAATAAACTAGTGATTAAATGTTTTATGAACATCTAAAATTATAATTATGTACCTTTAAAGAAATTCGTTATAGCCGAAATAGCCTCAACTATGACCCCACTAGCAAAACCGGTGATTAAAACTATGCTCGCTACCATAGTTGAACTCATCTCAAATTTTCTTTAACTGGAATAATAAATTATAATACAAGTTAGACCTTCTAAAAATATCAAAATATTTATTTTTATTTTTAGAATTTTCACAAACTATACTTCCAAACACTTATAATAAGTTTTTCGTATACTCGCTATTTAAGCTATACTCGCTATTTAAATTTTGAGTTCGATGAAGGACTATTAGAGGTACAATTTAAAAATAATTTTACAAGATGCAGAGTGTCCCAAATAAGTAAAAAATATCAAAGTTGTATTTTTTTAAATGGAACACCCTGTATATTATTACTTTTTTAGTTTCTACGATTAAAATAAAGGTAAATTTGATTAAGGTTTATTATACTTAAACCTTACCGTTTTTGAAATATTTTCAATTTTGTGAAATTGCAGTAAAAATTTTAAGGCTATTTCTCCAAGGGTATCAAAGTTTTTAATGCTAAATATTTACTGAAGTTTATTTACTGATCAGTTATTGTGTTGCAATAATAAAAATAATACTACCTTATACAGAGTGTCTAAAAATTTATTTTAAATAATTATTAGCTTCAAACGGCAATAACTTGTTTAATTTAAATGGAACACCCTCTATATTTTACGAGAATCAGATGCACATTTTAATTGTCTATCAAATTATATTATACCATTTTTTACCTATCTCTTTAAGTTTCCGTAGAAAATTTATTTTCTTGTAATTTAGAACTTATTTATCAATATATCCATGGACTATTGACATTTTAGATTATTTTTAAAGATGTATCAAATTTTTAAAGAGTACAGATACTAATATTGTCGATATAATTCGTTTATTTCATTAAAAAATAAAAAAAAACTGTTCAAATATTTGTTAAAGAGGACCAATTAATATGATCCAGTATTCAAACTACATTAACTGACTGTTTGCATTGATTAATAATAATTGCTCCAAATACTAAAAAACTGAATTTTGTATGGGCATTAGACAGTGTGATAAAAAGTAACACCTTAAAAATGATATTTCATTTTTTAATAAATGCTTATTTATAACAACAGAGACTTTAATTTGATAACTTATTATTATATTGATTTCTGACTCAAATCCACATTTATTTATAATAATTTATTAACGAACACAATTAAGTATGTAATTAATTAGTATATGGGCGGAAATAATGGTGTTATATTTAATTAATGGTATACTCTTTTATAAAGATTTAAATAGTTTTCTTTTTGCATACAAATGGGCTAGTAATATTATCGTTTTGCTAAAAACGATAATATTACTAGTCTGTACATTTTGTACATTTGTTGCTTTAAAACAATCTAAAATGTCAATATTCCATGGATATATTGATAAATGAGGTCTAAATTAAAGAAAATGCATTTTCTACGAAAACTGGAAGGGATAGGTAAAAAATGGTATAATACAATTTGATAGACAATTTAATTGTGCATCTGATTCTCCTAAAATATACAGGGCATTCCATTTAAATTAAAGAAGTTATTGCCGTTTGAAGCTAATAATTATTTAAAATAAATTTTTAGACACTCTGTATAAGGTAGTATTATTTTTATTATTGCAACACATTAACTGATCAATAAATAAACTTCATGAAATATTTAGTATTAAAAACATTGATACCCTTGGAGAAATGAAGCTTTAAAATTTTTACTGCAATTTCACAAAATTGAAAATATTTCAAAAACGGTAAGGTTTAAGTATAATAAACCTTAATCAAATTTACCTTTATTTTAATCGTAGAAACTAAAAATGTAATAATATAAAGGCTGTTCTATTTAAAAAAATACAACTTTGATATTTTTTATTTATTTGGGACACTCTGTATCTTGTAAAAATATTTTTAAATTGTAGCTCTCATAGTCCTTCAACGAACCCCAAACTTACAATTTGTAAAAATATCATCGTTTAGCCACAATACTCCGTGTCGTATGTGGTGAACAACACTGTATATACTAGCTGTTAACGATATTCTCCAATGGTGGCAGCACTGGCGGAGAATGTACCAAGCCTGTATTGTAGCAGAGATAATTTAAGTTGGTATATTTTTAAAATATTAAGTTTGGTTTGGTTTGGTTGTGATAGAAAACTGATATTTTATTTACTAAATTTAATTTTCTATGGCTCCTTTTTAATTTAGACTACAAAAAATACCCTTTATTCTAGGAATTCTACAAATAATGACGTTCGTTTCCGAGAAATCTTTATAGAACAATCTATAAATTGAGTATTACGTCTATAAATATCTTTTTATGGAGTTTACCCCTCTTTGTTATCTCGATCGTAAACGTAAACAAAAGGGAAAAAAATAAACTAATTATAGTAACGTGAGGAATGCGATAAACCGTTCAAAATTACGAGGCCCAGCCTTCGTATATCGACTAAAGGAAACAGCTGATAGTAAAAGGAAACGAGCGATAAGTGTCAATTTTATTAAGGGCGGGAGATGAATTAAGAACTGTATTTTTCCACCACCGACCGCCTTACTTTGCTTCACCAGTTGCCCTTAGTCTATCAAGACCTTGCCCAATATCGTGGAAATGGATTGATTCTGGCTTTTATTATCTTTCATAACGTGTACTCGGTTATATTGGATTTACGGCTCTTTCAGCCAACAATTATTGTCGTTATTAAGTGGCCACCGTATAGAGTTCGGGAAATCGATAGCCTATCGTTTTTATAGAGAAAGCAATCAACTGTTCGAAGTATATTTCTTAAGAATTTAGTTTTACCATTTAAACCAGTGTGTAGGTATTCGGGTTTATATTTTTTTTATAGAAATACAGGGTTGTTCACCACATACGACACGGAGTATTGTAGCTAAACGATGAGATTCTTACAAATTGTAAGTTTGGGGTTCGTTGAAGGACTATTAGAGCTACAATTTAAAAATATTTTTACAAGATACAGAGATTTTTACAAGATACAAGATACAGTGTCCCAAATAAATAAAAAATATCAAAGTTGTATTTTTTTAAATGGAACACCCTGTATATTATTACATTTTTAGTTTTTACAATTAAAATAAAGGTAAATTTGATTAAGGTTTATTATACTTAAACCTTACCGTTTTTGAAATATTTCCAATTTTGTGAAATTGCAGTAAAAATGTTAAAGCTTCATTTCTCCAAGGATATCAATGTTTTTAATACTAAATATTTAATGAAGTTTATCTATTGATCAGTTATTGTGTTGCAATAATAAAAATAATACTACCTTATACAGAGTGTCTAAAAATTTATTTTAAATAATTATTAGCTTCAAACGGCAATAACTTCTTTAATTTAAATGGAATGCCCTGTATATTTCAGGAGAATCAGATGCACAAATAAATTGTCTATCAAATTATTTTATACCATTTTTTACCTATCCCTTCAAGTTTTCCTAGAAAATGCATTTTCTTATAATTTAGACCTCATTTATCAATATATCCATGGAATATTTTAGATTGTTTTTAAAGCAACAAATGTACAAAATGTACAAACTAGTAATATTATCGTTTTTAACAAAACGATAATATTACTAGCCAGTTTGTATGCAAAAAGAAAACTATTTAAATCTTCTGAGAGAGTATACCATTAATTAAATATAACACCATTATTTCCGCCCATATACTAATTAATGACATATAGTCTGTCCAACGAGAAGATCCTTGACAGTGATAGATGTGTCTGTCATTTTAATTTCAAAGTAGTTTATTTTATTTTACAAAGAAATAAGTTGGTACAACTGGAACGCATAGCAGGAAATATTTAAAATTTGATTGACAAGATGACAAGTCATTACTTCAAAATATTGTGAAAAAAACTGTATAAAACTGAAAAAATGTAATCGAGTTATTTTATTTACTAAAAACGGTATGTGTTAATACAAAACAAACAAGAACAAGACACTACATACCAAAAAAATATAAAAAAGAACTATTATTTACTTTCAAGCTTTATGAAACTACCCGCATTTACGATTATATTTATCAATATAACTTATGTACAAATACAAATTTGTAATATTCCACAGGAATAAATAAAACAACATAGGTAAATAAAACAAACTATTTTATTAATAATAACTCCTACCAAATTTTATACCTTAAAGGTTGATTAATTAACTTTAATCTTAATTTTTTTTAAACCAGTACCTTTTGACATTATTTTTCTGCAGTACTAAAATCCATTATTTGCCTATCGTGTGATGTCGATATTTTACAGCTACTCCAGTTTTTAGTATGTGTTTAGTTTGATCCTTCTACCTTATACGAGATGCACTTATCTACGACGAAATGGTATACAAACTTTATCGATGGCAACTTCATTGGTGTATAAGACTTTCTGCCTGGGCAGCGAGTATTAACCATAAACTGTGCTCTGGATCTACAGTAAATTTTCACTCGATTTTTCCTCCACTTGACTTCAAAAGACACAAAACACACGTAATAATACGAATCAAAATGCATCATCTTCCAAAACGCAGGGTATTTAACAAAAGTTGACACAAAATTATAACCTATAATTTGGCAAGACTTTGACAAGCCTCGAAAATGACAAAAATCTAAAGTCCGTTTGTCGTTCATCGTTCCGTCAAACCAATAAAATTGAAATACGATCTGTCATTTTTTAAATAAACCAATAAAACTGGTTAAAAACAACAAGACACGACGCATGACGGATTTATATTTAAACCCATCCATAGATAACTTAAAAATAATTAGAAACTTTTTTTAGTAAAATAAATAGATTGGTTTGGGACGTCATCTGCTTTTCTTCTGTCATCGTCTGTCGAAATCTTACCTGAGAAAAAAAACAGAGTATACTTAATTGTGTTCGTTAATAAATTATTATAAATAAATGTGGATTTTTGTGTCAGTAATCAATATAATAATAAGTTATCAAATTAAAGTCTTTGTAGTTATAAATAAGCATTTATTAAAAAATTAAATATCATTTTTAAGGTGTTACTTTTTATCACACTGTCTAATGCCCATACAAAATTCAGTTTTTTAGTATTTGGAGCAATTATTATTAATCAACGCAGTCAGTTAATGTAGTTTGAATACTGGAATCATATTAATTGGTCCTCTTTAACAAATATTTAAACAGTTTTTTTTTTATTTTTTAATGAAATAAACGAATTATATCGACAATATTAGTATCTGTACTCTTTAAAAATTTGGTACATCTTTAAAAATAATCTAAAATGTCAATAGTCCATGGGTATATTGATAAATAAGTTCTAAATTACAAGAAAATGCATTTTCTACGGAAACTTAAAGAGATAGGTAAAAAATGGTATAATATAATTTGATAGACAATTAAATTGTGCATCTGATTCTCGTAAAATATAGAGGGTGTTCAATTTAAATTAAACAAGTTATTGCCGTTTGAAGCTAATAATTATTTAAAATAAATTTTTAGACACTCTGTATAAGGTAGTATTATTTTTATTATTGCAACACAATAACTGATCAGTAAATAAACTTCAGTAAATATTTAGCATTAAAAACTTTGATACCCTTGGAGAAATAGCCTTAAAATTTTTACTGCAATTTCACAAAATTGAAAATATTTCAAAAACGGTAAGGTTTAAGTATAATAAATCTTAATCAAATTTACCTTTATTTTAATCGTAGAAACTAAAAATGTAATAATATACAGGGTGTTCCATTTAAAAAAATACAACTTTGATATTTTTTACTTATTTGGGACACTCTGTATCTTGTAAAATTATTTTTAAATTGTACCTCTAATAGTCCTTCATCGAACCCAAAACTTACAATTTGTAAAAATCTCATCGTTTAGCTACAATACTCCGTGTCGTATGTGGTGAACAACCCTGTATATTACACAGAGTGAGTCTTATATGCAAATATTTTTAGAGCTGGTAGATCTCGATAAAGAGAACATATTTTCTCTCCAAACCTAACCAAAATAACAGAGATATTTTACTTCAAAAATTAAAAAAAATGATACTTTGTTTAAATTTTGAGAACCACTGGTTATCAAAGATGACGTTACAGCGCTTTCAGATGGAGCGAAGCGTCCGCGCTGTTTTTGTGCTGCTTGTTTTTTCAAGATAGCCGTCAGACGAAATCATCCGGACGGAGTATACGCGACCCATGTGAAATTGTTGTTCTTTTAAACTCATGGAACTAAATTGTTCATTTACACTCATGGAACTCGCGGACGCTCCGCTCCATCTGAAAGCGCTGTTACTGACTCACTCCATAAAGCCACAAAAAATACAGATATTGTATTCGTTTTTTTTGACCATAAGTAAAAAGTTCATAAGAAAAATTTGTTATATTTTATAAAATAAATATTTACTTACTAATTATTTAATAATAATAGCTCCCGTATTCTTAACGCCTTGGGAGTAGCAAGGTACAGCTTGCTATACTAGAGCCGTTCGGTATACAAGGAAGGTAATGTGGCTAGCACAACCGCCTATTATTACCTCAGGATTGTCAATCCCAAGTACTCATTTAATGCTGAGTCGACCTAGGTACCCAAACTATTCTTATTTTAATAAAAATAGTCGGCTGATGAAATGCCGGGTGTAGGATTCGAACCCACAACTTTGAGATTGGTAGACGAGAGCCTGTACCTCTACGCCACCGGGCACCATTACTTACTAATTATACCTTTGATTATATTAATAATTAAATAAATAAATAAACGCCTTTATTGTCAATAAATTTTAAAATTTGTAAACAAAGGTAAAGTAAACAAACAAAGTAAACAAACAAGGTCCACAAACAAACAAACAAAAGATAATACAAAACATTATACAAATAATATTGTCAGTCTTATTGTTTAAAATAAACATTTATATAAATGTTTACAATGTCAAAGAATAAAAAAAAATAAAAATAATATTCAAAAATATTTAGTTAGTTTATACTAAATATCAATGACCTCTAAATAAATTTATTTCGGTGTCATTGGTAAATATAGCAATAGCAAACATTAGACCAGTGTTTACAAGATCAAATTCGATTATCAAAATATAATTCATTTACGGCGTAGAAAGCCTTGTCTAGTATATATAATAATTAAACTTTGAGCTCAAATAATTCTTAAGCCAATAGATTTAGCGAAACATCATAAGAGACCTTTTTTGTAGAGCGTTGAATTTGCAATAAACATGACGCAATTAATTACTTTTGATTCGTTTGTCGCAGATTTATGGAATTCTAAAGAAAAAATGAAATTTTTCCAATGATATTTCTATGAGAAACTTAGGTTAGAACGCGGATTATCATAAAGTTAATATTAAGAGCTAAATTTTTCAGGCATATTTTTATGAATTTGTAAGCATTTGAGCCCCTGGGAGAAGAGAAATTCGGATACATCTGTATTAAGGACCACCCTAGTATACAGCCATTAATTCGAAATTATATTACCATAAAAATTCAACCATATTTTCGTGTTTCTTTTAGAAATGTTCTCTAAAACTTGAAATTTGGAAAGCTAGAAATGAGATTAACCATTTTAAAACAAACAATTTTTTTTATCAAGAAATGTCAATAATAAAAAAGTTTTTCCTCTTGTAAAGAAAATCCGGGAACATACTATATTCATGCACGATCATTACCACGATATTCGAAAAATGGCCGACGACACTCCATCTTTTTCGACGTTTTTTTTCCTCCGCAGCCGGACAAAGATCTCCAAACACATTGTCCAATTTGAATAATGGTCGCAAAAGGCGTCCCGATGTCTCTTCCCCATTCATATATAAATCCAGAATTCTCGTGGAATTAATTAAATTCTTTTGGGACGAGTTTAATTTTTGCCGCTTTCAGCCACCACCGTGACAGTTTACGGCGATTCCCTTTTTTTGTCAGTCTGCTCGTTTTCATCCTCGCCATTTTTTAAATCGTTTCTCAATTCTTATTTCTTCTAATTAGTTACATCGGATTTTTTGACCGCTGGGTAAGTGATTATTTCATAGAATGCGCAGAAGAAATTATGAACTTGATAACAATAATAACGTTTATTACAAACGGGGCAGATCGAGGATAAGGAAAAGAAGACCAAAATAAAAAAAATACTTACCTGAAGAGAGTTTGTAAAACATACTTATCGGGCAGACAGAAGATTGCAGCAGTCAATGGATGGGCATTCTTGTCCTGACGCACACATATGGAGTCTTGAAATGGTCCAAAACAGAGCTGCAGGAAATAGACAGAGGTACTAGGAGAACACTATCACAGTTCGGATTGCACCATCATTCGTCTTCAGAAATCAGGTTGTATCTCCCCAGGATCCATGGAGGGAGAGAATTTATCAATGTTGAAAGAGTCTGCAACAAACAAAGTAACAAACTAGCAACCTATTTTATGCAAAGGGATACTTACCATCATCGAGCAATATGCGAGATTGACCGAGGCTACTCTTCCCTGAACCTGGCTTCCCATATTCCAACGGAAGTTCCAGCGGTTCAGGAACAGCTGAAGGAACTTCGAGGAAAGGCATGGAAGATATTACGATAAAAACCAGGCCGAAGGAATTGATAAAAGTGGATCTATTCAATTCTTTACAGACATTAACCTCATGGGAGAAAACGAGGGCTTTATATGTGCAATACAGAATCAAGTGCACTAGATTGTACAGGAGGTACATGTTATAACAAAACATACCAACTGACAAATGTAGAGTATGCCATAAGATTAGCAAAATCATCCAATACATCAGCTCTGGATGTGAGAGTCTTGCCTCAGTCCACAAAACGGAAAGCCACCACACATAGCAAAGATTATTCACCTGGGAATGCTAAAGTACCTAAAATCAAGAACCCTAAAAAGGAATGCAACAAAGTGACAGATATTAAGAAAGATCTTTCTTAAGAAGAAATATATGAGAAGTTCAGTAATTAAATCCGGTATACAAATTTTTCAAATTGATCTATTTTTCTGAGAAGTTTGTCTCTTTAATGAAATGAAAATAATTTAATAAATGTTTTAATTGATCGATATTACTGTTATATAATAATATTTCAGTAATATCGCAGGATTGCTAATATCTATCGTGATCCTGCAATACATTTCCGAATTTTCCAGGAGGGTAAAGGCGACAAAGCCTAAAAGGGAACGACGTGTTCCTTTCAGTATTCATTAAGCGCGCACATTCTGTACGGAATTAAATAGCCCGATATCAAACCGTTTCCCACCAGGCTGTATTAATGCTTTCCAAACGATGTGACACTTTAATTACAAAATATCTTTCAGCCTAATATGCTGTTTAAATTTTTTTGGATTTTATTGCAGAAAATTTGAAGCTACCATTGAGTAAAGGTAATTTAGGTTAACATGTTTATTTTTTACAATAGAACACACATAACTACAATAGTTAGCTATAATAGAGGGGGTTAATCAACGCGACTTTACAAATCTATTGCGTATTCTCCTTTCTTGAGTTATAACGAGTTACCAACTCATCATACAATCTCAGGGCTTTGACGAAAGCCAGTGTCTGAGACGGCTACACAGAGGCCAGCTCTCCATCCTTGACATCACCCGTACCAAAGTTTATGGCACGAATGGTCGTCGTCTCGGCGCACTCAGTGATGAGATGTTCTGGTGTTTCCCCATTTTCCCCACAGAATCTGCATTCGCCGTTGCTGCTCAGCTTCAAACTACTGAGGTGTTCGTTTAGGAGACAGTGTCCTGTTAGAAACCCCAAGATAATACGAAGTTTGTTCTTACTTAAATCAAGGAAAATGTTTGCATTTTCTCGGTCTCAAGTTCTGAGAATTTTTTTCGAGTATCTTAAACCGTTGGATGATTCCCATTCCAGGTTACGGATAGAGTCTTCTAGGTTCTTCAGTTCAGCTTTAAGTTGGTTTCCACTTGGAAATCAGAACGGTTCTGGTCCAGTTAGTAGAGTATTCGCTCCTTTTATAGCTAGATCGTTTGCTTTTTCATTGCCGTCTATGCCTTGGTAAGCGGATACCCAGAGGTGAAGGACTCTATCTTCTTTTCCTAATTTGTTCAGCTTCTCTAGGCATTCTTTGACCAACAAACAAACAAACAAACAACGCTTTATTGTGCAAAAAGCCAAAACAGCTTCATCGACAAAGCACTCACAAACAACAAAATCACAAAAAAATACAAACAACAAAAAATACACAATACAAATAATACAATTCAAAAAAATTTAAGTCTTTAAAATTACAAAACGAATATACATGGACAATTTGACAATTTTAGAACAGTACGCAGTAAATAGATATAATTTTAAAGTTATAGAATATTAAATACTTGACCTTTGACCAGTGTGTGAAATGATCACAATTTTAAAATACAAAATTGTTCATAATTAAACATCAACAAAAAAGTCGTTTACCGCATATAGGGCTCTCTCCAGTAGGTATGATTTTAAAGCTTTGCGAAATGTGGGAGAGAATGAAAGCGATTTGATATTCAAAGGCAGATGATTGTACATTTTTTTGGCATTGTACAGTATTGAACGCTTAACTAGTTCTGAACTCGGGGTTGGCAGATAAAAATCGTGCTCTGCTTTCCTAAGTGGATAGTTATGAGATGGCCTTTCGGGAATAGCAGATATGTGCTTGCGGATTAAGCAAACGGATTCAAAAATGAATAAAGAAGGAAGAGTCAGTATTTTCAAATTTTTAAAGAAATTCTGGCAGTGAGTTCTACTGTTTAGTCCCAATAAATATCGAACTGCTCTCTTCTGAAGTATGAAAACACGATCAAATTTTGTTGCGCAGCAAGTACCACAGAATGGAAGAGCATAACGAAGATGTGACTCAAAAAGGGCATAATAGGCTATTCTAGAGGTTGAGAAGTTAAGTTCCTTAGAAACTGATCTTAGCGCAAAACAGGCAGCGCTTAGTTTCTTTGATAGAGCTTCAATGTGAAAGTCCCATTTTAACGAGTTGTCTACAAGAAGTCCTAAGAATTTCACAGAGTCCACGACGTCAATAGTAGTGTATATTAACAAAAAGGTTGTATAGTACTTTTTATATGACAAAACTTTAGTTTTTGATAGGTTGAGGCATAGGAGATTAGAATCGCACCAAGACTTAATGGTGCGTAAGTCACTGGATATAGTATCATATAGCGCCGCAACATCTGGGCCACTCCAAGTGAAACTAGTATCGTCCGCAAAGAGGCAGATTTTACTGCTAATGTCTAGATTTGTAATGTCGTTGATAAACACCAGAAACAAAATAGGGCCAAGTACTGAACCCTGAGGGACACCACATTCTATAGGCTTACAAGAAGACATAGACGTATCAATCCTCACAAGCTGCCTTCTGTTGCCAAGATATGACTTAAGCCATTCGAGCGGCACTCCCCTGAAACCATAGTATTGCAAGTTGTTAATTAAGATATTATGTTTACACAATCGAAAGCCTTAGAGAAATCACAGAAAATTGTAGCTGTAGAGTGATGGTTATTCAGGCTAGAGTATACATTATTAAAAAGGTCGAACATAGCATCATTTGTGCAACTGTTACTTAGAAATCCAAATTGATGGGTAGTAAGTATTTTATATTTAAGGAGAAAAGATAGAAACCTTTTTTTAACCAATCTTTCAATGATCTTAGATAATGTGGGCAGGAGTGCAATTGGGCGATAGTTCGAAGCTTCATCTTTATCACCTCCTTTATACAGAGGAATAATTATTGCTGTCTTAAGACAGTTTGGAAAAACTCCTTTTTGGAATGACTCGTTAATTAAAGTAGTAAGATGGTTTAATGTGCATTCAGGAAGTTCAGAGAACATTTTGAGAGTAAGCCCATCAGTCCCAGATGAGGATTTGTTTTTAATACTATTAATTGTACTACGGAGCTCATCTAATACTACGGGCGTGAGGAAGAAACTGTGTAAATTCTCATTTGCTTTAGGGAGATATGAAAGTGAATCATGGGAAGGAGTTATGGTGTTCACTAAATTTTTAGCCACATTAACAAAGTAAGTGTTTAAATCTTCAGGTGAATTAAAGACTGTGCCAGACGAAGAAGTCTTATTCCTTAAGTCATTTACAATAGCCCAAGTCTCCTTAGCGACATTACCGGCTTTGGCTAGCCTCGCATTATAATAAATGTCCTTGGCAGCTTTCATAGTCTTACGATAAACCTTTCTATAAAGTTTCACGTAATTATGAAAGAAGACGCTGTCCGTGAATTTCTTAAGGTGAGATAATGAGCGCATGTTCTTTGCAGATATACGCAAGGCTGTAGCAGACCACTTCAAATTAATGTTACTGAGCTGATAGCTTTTAGTGCTGCTTGACTATCGGATAAGATAGCGATTTCCTGTTTTCGCTAGTTCTCGATAGCGTAAATTTCCTTTTAATTACCTATCTTATATTTTCTTTAATTCGAACAATTAAGAATTAAAAATTTCTCATATTCACATCGTATTTGGAATAACAAATAAAATATAATAAAATTTTTCCTCGTAAAAGACACTTGTTATTTTTGTCGAACATTAAAATTTTAAATTATTTTTAATATTATTAAAAAATCAACGCTAAATCACGTAATTCGACAATAAAACCCTCCGAATCCCATTAGAAAATCCGCTTTCCAGCAAAAATGTTATTTATTTCCCGAGAAATATTACCAATTTTAAAATCTCGAATTTATCTTTAGTTCGGGCTATCCCGATAATATATCGCATCTCCTCGCTACGATGCTATCTATCTATCGATTTCTAATAAAGGGCCAAATTGTTTATCTCTTCATTCCGCATCGACAACCGGTGCATTTAGAACAGTTCCCTGCGGTTCCGGGCCGTCGAACCCGACCAATATTAATAACAATTCCGCCCCGTGAATATTGAAATATTTTCGCGTATAAAACGTGACTCGTCTGGTAGTCACCGACGTGTGCACGTGAGTCCTTTGTCTCACGGAGGATGTGCACTTTCCGATCAGGCCAATCAAGGTGAAAGAAGGTTTAATTGGCAAAAAGGAGCAGGTTTTTTAGGCTTAAATTAGTTGATTGTATAGGATTTTCTTGTTTCGTAAAATATTACGTAATTTTTTTATGGTTTTATGATTTGTTTAGATGTAGAACGAATAAACCTTATTGTTGCGTAATTTATACATAATTCACAATATAGGATTTGCTTAAGGGAGGTTTATACTGTATCGTTTTTGATAGATATTTAATGCAACACCTGCAGCTTTGCCTATTGAAGGTAGTGAGATGACCCGCGTATTTAAAAACATGTTTCATTTAAACCAAAACATTCAGTTTTAAGACACTCTGTATACATAAATCATAATTGATTTTTTAAATATTTATAGGTAAACTAGTCAGAGAGAGAGAGAGAGAGAAATCGGATAAGAGTAATCGGAGCAGATACGATACGTGTTAAGTAATAGCTTTTAGATTATCGTTTAACACAGCCTCTACATTATCCCCGAAATGTTTTAAGAAATATTTATGGAAATATTTCTGAAAATACATTTAGAAGTAAACTCAATGTTGGTTTTTAATGTTAACCCAGATTAACAATAAAAACAAATAACCTATAACGGCGCGTCTCGATCTATTTCAGGAAACGTGGGAACTAATTTTTATAACACGGGCTTATATTTATTTATCGTACTATTTTGTGAAATAGCACGAAGCAATCAAGGTCAAACGTTGTGGTAGCTTCAGAAAAGTATGTAAGCATGGAGTATGAATAAACATCATTAATTTGTAATGGAGTGTAATGTAATACCATTGTATTAAACTGATACGAAAAGTCAAAAACAGTGCATTTAGAAAACAGTTACCGATGGTAAATTAAATTGGCTATTTCTCTAAAGGGCCGGCTACACGTACAAGCTTTACCACGAGCTTACCTGCACAAACCTGTTTGTATCAGGAACTTGCTGTGTGTAGACGATAATATAAACATATAATAGAAACAGAAAAAATTATGCGAACAAGAAAATGGTTTTCTATTTAAAAGCCAGTTTTTACCCCACTTCGATCTATATCGTTTATTTTGCTGTTTTTTTCTTTAACAATAAGTAATACAAAACCAGTAATTCGTCACTTGATATTTTCCATGATCGGAACCACAAATTCAGAATAAAAATAATAATGAATGTACGCTCTTACTTGCATCGTGTGGACGCCGCACAGTGTTCGTTCTAGTTTGCGCAAACTATACCGTGCAGGCAAGTCGCTACCGTATAGCCGCTGCTTAAGGTTACACAATAATATTTAGTTTTGAACATTGTCTAACATTATTAATTACAATATAGTAAAAAGTGTATGTAAAACTTGGAAAATAAGTTAAATAATGCTTTTATTATTCACTATTCTAATAAAGAACATGCATTCCTTCGGAAACTCTCTATTTATTTATTTAGTAATGCTAAAACACTCTATTTTAAAAGCCGATTAGAGACAATAGTATGATTCTTTGGCAAGCAAAGTAAATATTTGTGATCAGGTAAAAATGTGATGTAAGAGGAGGCTTAGCTTGCCGGCGCGCGGCAGGTGAGTCAGTAGTAGACGGGACGGCCGACTGTAAAGTAGTGTTGTGTTGTGTTTTGTCACAGAGCTGACATTTGGAGGCTGCGAGTCTTCTGACTAAGGTTGCGAGTCTTTTTGACTATAAAGGATGCGAGTCTTTGGACTAAGGATACGAGTCATTATGACTATTAAGGATGCGAGTCTTTTGGCTATAAACGTTGCATGTACTGTAAGGTAACGGGTCGTTTGGCCACGAGAAGAAAACCTCTTGTGACGTCTTGCCTTCGAGGTTGGTCTTGAGGTCTCCCTTGTCTTCTCGATTGACACGATGCGGCGTTGGGGTAGTGAGGTACCCCAAATTAAACTCCCAGTGGATGACATACCAAGAATTTACAACTTTGAGAAACACCTCACTGTAGTATTGAGTAATAAAAAGGATTGGAAGAAAGAAACGCTTACTCAGCATATAAAAGACCATACCATCACGTGGTATACTGATGCTTCCAAAACCAAAGCAGGGACATGGATAGGAGTATTTGGGCCGAAAACTGAATACTCCGAACCAATGGGCACCTACCCCAGTATCCTTCAGGCAGAAATTTGCGCTATCGAAAGATGCGTACAATTTGTCTTAGATAGGAACTATCGAAAACAGGAAATTGCCATCCTATCCGATAGTCAAGCAGCACTTAACGCGATCAACTCAGTGACCATCAATTCGAAGTTGGTCAAAGAATGCCTAGAGAAGCTCAACGAATTAGGCAAAGAAAATAAAGCCCTCCTACTCTGGGTGCCTGCTAACCAAGGAATAGAAGGCAATGAAAAAGCAAATGATCTAGCTAGAAAAGGAGCGAACACTCCACTAACTGGACCAGAACCGTTTTGTTTTCCAAACGGGAACCAACTGAAAGCGGAACTGAAGAATCTGGAAGACTCCATCCGTAACTTGGAATGGGTGTCCTCCAACGGTCTAAAACACTCGAAAAAGTTCCTTAGAACTTATGACCGAGAAAAATCAAAGGTTTTCCTTGATTTAAGTAAAAACAATCTTCGGATGTCACGGGGTTTCTAACAGGACACTGTCTCCTCAACGAACACCTCAGTAGGCTGAAACTGAGAAACAACGGCGAATGCAGATTTTGTGGGGAAATTGGGAAACACCAGAACACCTTATCACTGAGTGCGCCGAGACGACGACCATTCGTGCCATGAACCTTGGCACGTCTGATGTCGAGGATGGAGAGCTGGCCTCTGTGGAGCCGTCTCAGATACTGGCTTTTCTTAAAGCCCTGAGACTGTATGATGAGTTATAACTCGTTATAACTCAAGAAAGGGGAACACACAATAGATCTATAAGGTCGCGGTGATTAACTCCCCTTCTAAACATTCTACATTCTACATTCTACCCCAATTAGCCTATTCGATTGGGACGCGAATCTGTTTAGCGGCAGATTTGCGTCCGGGGGAAGCCCCTATACTATTTCAGGTGACACTAGCTAGTTGTTGAAGATTATTAACCAATAGATCAATAGATCCGAATAATATTTTAATTAGATTGGAGATATGAAATGGGATATATTGAATAGAATGTCAGTGGCTAGGGGGCGGAGTACCCCCGGGTGAGTCTTACTATTTAACTATCAATTTTATCCAGATCAGTAAATGTTTGTTTTGTTATTTTCATGTACAATGAGAGAGTGCTTGCCAATGACCAACAAAATGGATATTTGAGGTGAATTTGCATTGTGAGACCCGATTGAGTAAGCCCCAGAAAAAGGTATTTTACATGTATTTCCAAAACTTGGCATCATAAAACTACAGGGCAATACGAGGTGACTAACTGTTCTGGCGGTCCGCCTTTTATAGGTTATAATCCACGGTGTTAAAAAATCGTTTAATCATTTTTTTATTTTTGAATGGATTTATATTAAATCATTATTATTATATATAAAAGTATCTTTTAGTGACATCGGGTCAATCAATAATTTTCCCAATCCGCTCGATATATTGATGATGTTGCCAGTATTACTCATCAAGCGATACTACTGTTATATTAATCAATTAAGGCCGCGTAAACAAACATGACATATACAATTTTATATACTAATTCATTATAATAAAATTAAATCATAAACATATTTTAATTAGATTCCTGCATATTGAGTGAAACGTTTTGTTCTTAAATATCTACTTTACATATTGTGTGTTCAAATATTAATTATGTGAAATATATATCAACATAAAACGAGATATAATTAACGAAATATCATCGTAACAACAGCTATTTTAGAAACGTCTAAGTTTACTTATTTCACTGAGATTTATGAAAAAAAAGTCCTTTGCCTCGGGTACAGATATACCGCCACGTTTTGGAAATAGCTCATAACGAAAGAAAATTGAGCGAGTCAACAGTAAACGCCAAAAAAATCGCCCACGCCCTCCTCACGAGTAGTTTTCAGGTGCTTTTAACAGCACTTTCAGATGGAGCGGACCGTAAGCGCGGGGCGTCCGCGCGGGTGTTTTTTCAATATAGCTCATCCGGACGGAGCATACGCGACCGATGTGAAATTGTTTATATAAGCTCATGATACTTGGTCGAAGTCGCGGACGCTCCGCTCCATGTGAAAGCGCTGTAAGAATCGAAAGTAGGTCGAGGCAAACCGAAGTGGGCAAAGACAGCTGAAAATAAATTGAAATGCGACAAAGTTGGGCGACGAAATGCAACCTTGACCTGCTTCGAAGAGTTCTCCGTATAGTGTAGAAGCTGTTTTGAAAGAATATACCTTACTGTTTAATACATAATTTTAAGCTAGGGTTACATTATTGTATCAATTTTTAAATCGAAGAAACCTCGAATTCTTGAGATCGAAACTTTTTAATTAACGTCATTTATATATAACTTTAAATTCTACCGATATTATCATTTGGTACACCTCTTTAAAAAATTTTCTCAAGACTTTTCTTTATATTCCCTTCCCTTTTCCCTCTATAACCTACAATTCCGACCGCATTTCATCGGAAAAATAACAAGTTTTCCGTTAAGAACTGCCTGAAGGCCTTTTAAAATCGACATCGTCGCAAATATTAAGACTCAGCTCGCACACATTCGACACAAGCACATTACAATCGTCCCCGAATAATGTCAAAGACTAAATATGACGACGTTATTCTTTCCAGTTCCTTTACTCTCTGCGCTTTATTGTCGAAATATTTTAAGATCGGAACTGAAAGAGACGACGAATTGAGGATTTGGAGCACGTCCCGTACTAATAATGCAGCTCTTTTGTGGACTGGAAAGCTTATTTTCCAAAGGGTGGAAGAAGGAAGGTTATTGCAAGTGGTCACTTTGGCAGAACTGAGTAGGTTTTTGTCGGAAGTCGAGCAAAAAGTGGATTACTACAGTATTTATAGGATATATTAATACTAATCTACAGCGTGTTTCAAAAAATATGTCCTATATCTCAAAAAATATGTCCTATATCTCAAACCAAACCAAACCAAACCAATACCCGAGTAATTTTATTTTGAATATTTCACACCTCTACTTTTCAACCAATAACATGCTTTAATGTTGACTAGTTACCATGGCAACTGAAAAAAATTCCGGAAATTTTTTCGAGGCGCCACGAAACTTTAGTGGAAATTTTTTGACAGTTGAAAAGGTAAACATAAGATCTACAATCATAATGTGAATGAACTACAATGTCTATATATTGAAATATTACCCATTTGAGTTTTAGCATTTGATGTAACTAAGGTTGGTAATATTCTTTATTTAAGGAAATATGTTAGATATACCTACATATGAATTTCTTCGAAATTGCCATGTTCTAAAAAATATAGTTCTGCCGCCTTTATTTAACTAAAGCTGGTATTTTTCTATTTAACGAAATATGATGGATATACATTTGATTTTGATTTTCGGGTGTTATCTGGTTTTATATTTTCAATTTCTTCTTTAATGACTCGTTGGTTTACTTTTCCAAATCGCGACATTTCGCTATACACTTCTTACTCTACGTACAGACGTTTTAAAACTAGTAATAGCTTAATGACAGAATCGCAAACAAAAATGACAAAACACATAATATGTCAAAAACATCAATACCTTGGCCAACTTAACAAATTGAAATTATTTTAAAATGTCATGTTGGATTAATATTTTTTTTTTCAAATTTAGGTGTGAAATTTTCTTACCGAATACCACGCAAGCTTAAATTATTCCTGGAAATTTTCTTTCGGGCACGAATATTTTTTTATTTTTCAAAAAAATTTCCGAAAATAATTTAAGCTCTTGTGATATTATAAGTGAAAATTTAAAAAAAAATATTTTGTACCCCGAAATTTTGAGAACCACATGAGAACCACTTTTCTGGGATTTCTTTCTTGTAAATTTAAACTACTATATTGACATATTATCAAGAAATTTAGATTCCTTAACTAAGAACTAAACAAATTTATAAAGAATTTTTCAAAAAATTCCAAATTTTCAAAATATTTTTTTTGGCGAAAAAACAATATAGAGATGTTTCTACGCCCTGCATAGTTAGGGGTAGAAATTTAGGGGGTTAGGGGTCATTAGGGGGAGAAACTACTGATGCATCATTATTTTCATTAGGAACATGTACACATACAGGGTGGCGCATTAGTGCGAGGAAGTCCATTATTATCGTTGTTGAAAAATATATGAAAAAAAGCACACATTTCAGCTATTAGATTAAATTGTATTTAGGCGTAACACAATGGTCGCTAACATGGCATTTTTCTTTATTTCAGTTATTTTTCACTCGCTGTGCCTTTAAAAATGCACAGTTTATTACAAAATAACTACTCTCTACCAAAAGGTACAAATAAAAGGAAAAAAGAACACGCACACGCAAAGCTTTCTCCTGTCTAAAATGCAAATTTTCTTTCACAATTAAAAAACGATTATTTAAAATTTGAAAATAATTTACTATGAAGTTAGTTAAACATACATTTATTCTTATCGAAAACACTATTGTTTAAATTTAATAATAACTATAAATATAACATTTGTAAGCAGAATTAGTGTTTATTTGCTAATTTCTCTTAATAGGTTTGTTCCAACCCGCCGCAGTACCGTCACCGAACGATCACGCTCGTGCGCAGTAATTCAAATGTGTTCCAACCGAGATTTGACGGTTATCGGACGATCCTATTGGCGTACCAACCTACCTTGGGATCGTTTAGTTACGATTTCAGAACGGTAATTTTGGTACATGGTCCAAATTGAGAACCGTTTGGATTGACTTGCGCATTAAAGCATATTGGTAGGGATTATCGATTTTTAACAGCTGATTCTGGTCGGGCGTCCGACTGATGTTTCTGTCTTGGTTATTTTTTTACGAATTCGAATACGTATGTGCGTTATACTTTTGTTTGCGAGTTTGTGTGGAGTAAATCGTTCGGAAATTCTAATTAATTTTTTATTTATAAAATAATGTTCAAAGATTCTACAACTGCAATGAAATAACAGGAAACTACGCATAACAGGATCATAAAAGAGAGGATCGGTAAGTGAGTTAGTGAGTATACAGTTGAAAAAACACTTACTGGATTCTGATTCTCCATTTCAAGAATAATAATTATTATTAGTGCAAATTGCAAACAAAAATAATAGGGATATGTTATGAAATTCTAAATAAAAACAAAAAATTCACAGTCCTTTACAAAGATGCAACCGGGGGGGCATTGAAAATGATGAATAAAAACGTAAAAATATGATTAGTGTTAATATGAGTGTATTACATACATATGTTTAAATAACGAACTTAAAAAAAAACAACAGATTTAAAGATTCACTGAAAAAGTAGTAATGTTAAAATTAAATAAAACATTATCAATAATAATTATGCGATCGCACCTATCCGTAAAACAAGCAAGCAAAAAAAAGAATTCTTACGGAAAGTTACACTTTACGATATAATTTTTTAACTGTTAAAGGCAAACCCTATTTGAACACAAAACTTTTTAATACCTACTACTGTATCTAAAAGACTTTTTTTTAAATTACTAAATTCTTAGCCACGCTTCTGTTTTTCTTGGCTGTTGTACGCCACGTCACAGATTAACAGGCCCACGTTTGCACCAAAATCGCAAAACTTAAATTTGATATGAGTTTCTTAGTTTTTAACTAATATAGTGGCGAATTACAAAAATTCCTTTTCACTGAAAATTAATGAGTTAAATAAAATAATTTAATAAATTACTAGCATTTTCTCGCGACTACGTTCGCGTTACACCTCGAATCGTTCATGCATTGATTTAAATGATTTTTTACTTCTTTATAGAGAGCTAGTGAGCATAGATGTTTTTTATTTTTAATCTTTTTTTTATTTATTAAGAGCACTAATACTCTCTTTATAGGTAATTTTTTATTCTTTGAAGGATAATTGAGGAAGATATATTTCGTTATGATGTCACTAAATAAACCCTTGTATAAAATTTTATACTGTCTGGTTTATAATGTTATAATATTGCATTTTCGTACAGCAAACTTTCATTCCCTATTCTACTCCCTAAGGGTATAAATTTCATAAATTCGCTTTACCTTAGTGACTAGATAACTTTACCCTTGGTTGATGAATTTCAAAAATTTCTTCTAATTCTTTTTGTAGGATTTCATTCTTCTAGACCAAATAGTAAGGAATTTTCGTACAACAAACTGTTCCGAGATAATTTTACTCTCTAAGAGGATGAATTTCCTAAAATCGCTTTGTGTAGCTAATTCACTAATGTCGTTTAAACGAACCTTTGTGCTAATATTTATGTATCTAAAGCTGGCGGCATGAACTCACTCTAAAATATCTAAAAACGTAATATATAATCTAACTGACACACCACTGACAATGACAAATAATTTATTTCTGGAGGTATTGTGTGTAGGTGTTTTTCAGGTATGTTTTAGTATTTAGTCGTTTTACACAAAGAAATAGCCATTAAGCACTATAAAAATACTTCATAACAAATCTACACATATATACCTTTCATTTAAAAAAAGAATCATCAAGATTGGTAAAGCGGTTTCGGCGGGATGGATGCAACAAAAAAACCCTTTGAGCTTTTATATATGTATGGATTAATTATTTTTCCAACATATTTTACTTTGCAAATTTTTATAAATATTCAGACTCGCCAATATCGTACTCCACCGTGTCCAGCCTGTTTAGCCAAACGTAGGCCGATTCCTCTTCGGCGGCGTCGTGACCCTGGCCGAAGGAAGAGTCTTGAAGACGCTCATCCGCGCATAGGAATAAGTTGACTGCGTAGCGTATTGCGTATTAATCGATTCTGAAACTTTCTATCTCGTGTATAACATGTTACGCAAGTTTATTATTTTAATCTCGATTTTAATAGATAAATGTGTGAAATGCCACCTGAATATCTTCCGCCATGACATGTTTTTACTTTTTTGTTATGGTAAAGTGATTTGTATAAACTTTATTCAATAACGTATATTTTCCTCCATTTGTGATTTTTTAATTTTAAGCGAAAATTAAGTATAACATTTTAGGAAAAAGAAACACTGTAATATTTAAAAGAATAAGAAGAAATTAGTCTTATTTTGAAAGGAAAATATAGAAAAAACTCTTTCTATAGAAAAAGTCTTTATACTAACCAGAATCCGGTGACATATACGCGGTCTCACCGGAAACATTACTTATTACTTCGCATAACTTGAAGAATATCTACTTTTAATAATGAACACTTCAGAAATACACCAGTAAAAACATTTATTATTTGAGATTAAAACTCGAATTAAATTATAAATATTAGTTACCTATGTTGTTATAGCTTTTATAGGCCTGTTTAACGACTTAATAAGTTACCTAGCGAAAAAATCTGTGCGCGTACCTACCACTATTGTTACAGGTTAATTCGTTAAAGAAATATGTTACACAAGTTAAAAACGCTAAAATTTTAATGGTATTACTTGTGCATTATTGGCCTTATAATGTAATTTGTTGGAATTATATCTTCTTTAAATATAATTAGACTTTTTAACGACTTTTAAGTTACCTAGGAAAAAATCTGTGCACGTACCTACCAGTATTGTTACAGGTTAATTCGTGAAACAAATGTGTTACATATTATTCGTGGTATTAGTGGTATTATATTGGAATCAGCTTGGCATTAGTGGGGCATTATATGAGAAATTTTGGTATTTAATTTGTATTTTTGGCATTACTTTGGCATTAGTATACAGACATTTGTCAGCGGTTTACTCCTTGTAGATAATCAAAAAGTTTTTTGATAAAATTTGCTTTTTATGTCAGATCATTTCTATGAAAAATTACATTAGATTTTTATTAAAGACGCTGGGTAATTAAAACATTGACTAATAAAGCTTGTCCACTTTAAATAAGGGGTCACGAAATATCCTCCTTGGAGTGTTTGGGTTAAGGGGTGTATAATAAATTAATCGTTGTTTTATAATAAAAACCATAAAACATTTATTTGTGAGTAAAATAATGCAATGGTTGGATATCTCTCCTTTATAATTAGGTGACTAAAAATACACTAAAATAATTAGAAAAAAAATCTTGTACTTATTTAGTAATTACGTCAATATTAATTAATTGACTTTCTAGTCTATTTTATTTTATGTACAAATATATTATTAAATTTTAAGCATTAAGTAATAAAACACTTTGTGCCCTCTTATATCGTAAGAGGTTACGAAATATACTCCTGGTTACACCCCTTACAGAAAACAGTGTAAGGGGTGTAAATAAATTGTATAATCACTGTTTTTTATAATAAAAACTATAAAACATTTCTTATTTGTGAGATTAAAAAAACAAAACAATGCATTGGTTAAAATAAGTACATTCAATACATATGTATGTGTTATAACATAATATAGCCATTACTATTATACTATTATTATTAAAATAATATGTGTGTAACATATTTCTTTAACGAATTAACCTGTAACAGACATTTATATGCCCAGTATATTTTTGTTTAACAAACCAATCAGGAAAAATCCAAAACCTACCGTTATAGGAGGTATAAGATGATTAAACTTATATAATGACAACTACTTATCGGATAACAAATTAATTACTACTGTCAGCTAGTTCAGCTACTGTCTAGGTAGAATATACCTAGAGTACCTACACCTACCTATGATGTAGGTAGATTAAAGCTTATTTTGACGTTACCTCTCACTTCGGTGTCACAAGCTGAATTTTTTAGGGATGGAAGTACAGTACATGATATGGGGACCCTTATTCCGAAAGTAGTACAAAATTAGACCGGGTAAAAGGGCACTATCATCAAAAATCGATATATTAATACCACCGTATAGAGAAAACAAATACTTATTTTTGATCCAGTACACAATAAAGTCATCGTAGGGAGTAATTTTTTATAATCATTTACGAAAAAACATTTCCATTAGCGCTTATGACCAAAAAAAACTTTAAACATGAATAATCATTTCAATCATGCGAAAATTTGGTTTAAAAATAGATTTTTTTTAATATAACTTTCATTTAACGAAAAACGAAGGCTTAAATGAAAAAAAGAAACAATTTTAAAGTTTCGCTTATGTCTTGACAAGGTATCAAAGCAAACCCCATATTTTTTGCTTTTAAACTAATAAAGATATATCAATAAACAATTAGCGATGTAATGGTTTTTGCGCGCGCTGGCCGACTGCCGCCGCTGCGCTGAGATTTCCTATACCCTTGTATATATGACGTCATGGTGTGGCAAATGTAGCATTTTAATTCGATTTGGGCTCCCTTATATAGGATAACAGAAACATTTTCAATGTTAAAACCGATCGATACACGCACGCTTCACACTTTTGACAGTCCCGAAAACAATCCACAAAGCGTTCCAACGTTGATACTTTTTGCACAGTCACGAAACTATTCGAAGTATGCGCATGCAAGAAAACCGATTCGAGTACGATTTCGAAACGATCCCGAAATGCTGGTTGGAACAAACCTAATAAATTACTTCCGAGAAAACTGTATTTTATATGTTTATATCTTATTTTTATTTTTAAGTATTTTTTGAGTAAAAAAAAATATATAATTATAACTAAATTCTCTAATTAGATAATCTTAATCTCTAATTTGGGTTATTATATTTACATTTAGAAAAGGCAGAGAATTTATTTAGCCCACAAATTAGGAAATTCTCCAAATGCAAGCGTCAGCAACTTAGTTGACGGTCTTGATTAAAACATACCCCTTTTAATTCACATATGTGTATGTATGCTGTAAGTTTTATTATGACGTAAAAGTTTAAATAACTTTTTGCATGAATGTTAATTGGGAAATTTCTCGAATGTGGGAATGAAAACCCAAAAAGATTTTCGTATTTGACCGGATATGTTTTCAGATGAAAATGGAAAAGGCAGATTTTCCGAGATCACTTCAGTCGCAAGGGTAAACGGATTTTACGGAAAGTCAGTGACCGAAAAAATGGTCAAGAATCACCACCTGTTCGTAAAGGTCAATCGGAATAAAAAAGTTCAGTTCGTTCTGTGTTCTGTGTATGAGTTTTTTGGATTGGGGTAAAATATAAATATAGTGAATGGATTCAATTAAAATGTTTTTTTTAATTAATATTTTCCTTTAAGTATTCCTATACCTATTGACTAATTCCTCGACTAATTCTTAGTATTTATACAGGATGGTCCGAACTGTAATGCGGAAACTTCCGTTAGTTCGTATAAATGTATGCCCTAAAATGCTTAGTTTCGGAGATACGGGGTGCAGAAGTTTCATTTTTGTTTCGATTTCTTTCCAAATAATTTATGAAGTAACGTCAATATTTGTGCCTGTGTGTTTTTTGATATGAAAAATTTGATTTCGATGTCAATACCTCCTACATGTAGAGGGCGCCACCTACATATTTTTTAATTGGTTTGAAGAGTAATAATTTTATTTAGCTGAAGAAGTATAATTCTTCGGTTGGGGAGTATAAATTCATTATTAAATTTATTATTAAACTAATCGGCAGTTTACCATCAGCTGAAGAAATATGATTCTTCGGTTGGGGGTATAAATTCAATATTAAATAACATTATTATCATCAAAAGAATATATTGAAAGCGAATTATAACGAGAAAACTGTCCTGGAGTAGGTCTTTTCAAACTGGATGGTATGTGTCCATCGGCAGTTTACCATTAGCTGAAGAAGTATGATTCTTCGGTTGGAGGGTATAAATTCATTATTAAAAAACATTAGTATCATCGAAACAATATATTAAAAGCGAATTATAACGATAAATCTTTCCTGGAGTGGGTCCTTTCGAACTGGATGGAATGTGTCTATCGGCAGTTTACCATTAGCTGACGAAGTATGATTGTGCGGTTGGAGGGTATAAATTCATTATTAAATAACATTATTATCATCAAAAGAATATATTAAAAGCGAATTATAACGAGAAAACTTTCCTGGAGTGGGCCCTTTCGAACTGGATGGAATGTGTCCATCAGCAGTTTACCATTAGCTGAAGAAGTATGATTCTTCGGTTGGGGGGTATAAATTCATTATTAAATAACATTATTATCATCAAAAGAATATATTAAAAGCGAATTATAACGAGAAAATTTTCCTGTAGTGGGTCCTTTCGAACTGGATGGAATGTGTCCATCGGCAGTTTACCATTACCTGAAGAAGTATGATTCTTCGGTTGGGGGGTAAAAATTCATTATTAAATAACATTATTACCATCAAAAGAATATATTGAAAGCGAATTATAATGAGAAGGAAAGAAAACTTTCCTGGAGTGGGTCCATTCGAACTGGATGGAATATGTCCATCGGCAGTTTACCATTAGTTGGAGCAGTATGATTCTTCGGTTGGGGGTGTAAATTCATTACTAAATAACATTATTATCATCAAAAGAATATATTAAAAGCAAATAATAATGAGAAAACTTTCCTGGAGTGGGTCCTTTCGAACAGGATGGAATGTGTTCATCGGCAGTTTACCATAAGCTGAAGAAGTATGATGCTTCGGTTGGGAGGTATAAATTCATAATTAAATAACATTATTATCATCAAAAGAATATATTAAAAGCGAATTATAACGAGAAAACTTTCCTGGAGTGGGTCCTTACGAACTGGATGGAATGTGTACATCGGCAGTTTACCATTAGCTGAAGAAGTATGATTCTTTGGTTGGTGGGGATAAATTCATTATTAAATAACATTATTATCATCAGAAGAATATATTAAAAGCGAATTATAACGAGAAAACTTTCCTAGAGTGGGTCCTTTCGAACTGGATAGAATGTGTCCATCGGCAGTTTACCATTAGCTGAAGAAGTATGATTCTTCGGTTGGTGGGTATAAATTCATTATTAAATAACATTATTATCATCAAAAGAATATATTAACAACGAATTATATTGAGAAAACTTTCCTGGAGTGGGTCCTTTCGAACTGGATGGAATGTGTCCATCGGCAATTTACCATTAGCTGAAGAGTTATGATTCTTCGGTTGGGGGGTATAAATTCATTATTAAATAACATTATTATCATCAAAAGAATATATTAAAACCAAATTCTAACGAGAAAACTTCCCTGGAGTGGGTCCTTTCGAACTGGATGGAATGTGTCCATCGGCAGTTTACCATCAGCTTAAGAAATATGATTCTTCGGTTGGAGGTATAAATTCATTATTAAATAACATTATTATCATCAAAAGAATATATTGAAAGCGAATTATAACGAGAAAACTGTCCTGGAGTAGGTCTTTTCAAACTGGATGGTATGTGTCCATCGGCAGTTTACCATTAGCTGAAGAAGTATGATTCTTCGGTTGGGGGGTATAAATTCATTATTAAATAACATTATTGCCATCAAAAGAATATACTGAAAGCGAATTATAATGAGAAAACTTTCCTGGAGTGGGTCCATTCGAACTGGATGGAATGTGTCCATTGGCAGTTTACCATTAGCTGAAGAAGTATAATTCTTCGGTTGGGGGGTATACATTCATTATTAAATAACATTATTATCATCAAAAGAATATACTAAGAGCGAATTATAACAAGAAAACTTTCCTGGAGTGGGTCCTTTTGAACTGGATGGAATGTGTCCATCGGCAGTTTACCATTAGCTGAAGAAGTATGATTCTTCGGTTGGAGGGTATAAATTCATTATTAAAAAACATTAGTATCATCGAAACAATATATTAAAAGCGAATTATAACGATAAATCTTTCCTGGAGTGGGTCCTTTCGAACTGGATGGAATGTGTCTGTCGGCAGTTTACCATTAGCTGACGAAGTATGATTCTGCGGTTGGAGGGTATAAATTCATTATTAAATAACATTATTATCATCAAAAGAATATATTAAAAGCGAATTATAACGAGAAAACTTTCCTGGAGTGGGCCCTTTCGAACTGGATGGAATGTGTCCATCAGCAGTCTACCATTAGCTGAAGAAGTATGATTCTTCGGTTGGGGGGTATAAATTCTTTATTAAATAACATTATTATCATCAAAAGAATATATTAAAAGCGAATTATAACGAGAAAATTTTCCTGTAGTGGGTCCTTTCGAACAGGATGGAATGTGTCCATCGGCAGTTTACCATTACCTGAAGAAGTATGATTCTTCGGTTGGGGGGTAAAAATTCATTATTAAATAACATTATTACCATCAAAAGAATATATTGAAAGCGAATTATAATGAGAAGGAAAGAAAACTTTCCTGGAGTGGGTCCATTCGAACTGGATGGAATATGTCCATCGGCAGTTTACCATTAGTTGGAGCAGTATGATTCTTCGGTTGGGGGTGTAAATTCATTACTAAATAACATTATTATCATCAAAAGAATATATTAAAAGCAAATAATAATGAGAAAACTTTCCTGGAGTGGGTCCTTTCGAACAGGATGGAATGTGTTCATCGGCAGTTTACCATAAGCTGAAGAAGTATGATGCTTCGGTTGGGAGGTATAAATTCATAATTAAATAACAATATTATCATCAAAAGAATATATTAAAAGCGAATTATAACGAGAAAACTTTCCTGGAGTGGGTCCTTACGAACTGGATGGAATGTGTACATCGGCAGTTTACCATTAGCTGAAGAAGTATGATTCTTTGGTTGGTGGGAATAAATTCATTATTAAATAACATTATTATCATCAAAAGAATATATTAACAGGATAATTAAAACGAGAAAACTTTCCTGGTGTGGGTCCTTTCGAACTGGATGGAATGTGTCCATCGGCAGTTTACCATTAGCTGAAGAAGTATGATTCTTTGGTTGTGGGGTATAAGTTCATTATTAAATAACATTATTATATCAAAAGAATATATTAAAAGCGAATTATAAGGAGAAAACTTTCCTGGAGTGGGTCCTTTCCAACTGAATGGAATGTGTCCATCAGCAGTTTACGACTAGCTGAAGAAGTATGATTCTTCGGTTGGGGGGTATACATTCATTATTAAATAACATTATTATCATCAAAAGAATATATTAAAAGCGAATTATAACGAAAAAACTTTCCTGGACTTCCCTTCGAACTGGATGGAATGTATTCATCAGCAGTTTACCATTAGCTGAAGAAGTAAGATTCTGCAGTTGGGGGGAATAAATTCATTATTAAATAACATTATTATCATCAGAAGAATATATTAAAAGCGAATTATAACGAGAAAACTTTCCTAGAGTGGGTCCTTTCGAACTGGATAGAATGTGTCCATCGGCAGTTTACCATTAGCTGAAGAAGTATGATTCTTCGGTTGGTGGGTATAAATTCATTATTAAATAACATTATTATCATCAAAAGAATATATAAACAACGAATTATATTGAGAAAACTTTCCTGGAGTGGGTCCTTTCGAACTGGATGGAATGTGTCCATTGGCAGTTTACCATTAGCTGAAGAATTATGATTCTTCGGTTGGGGGGTATAAATTCATTATTAAATAACATTATTATCATCAAAAGAATATATTAAAGGCGAATTATAACGAGAAAACTTTCCTGTAGTGGGTCCTTACGAACTGGATGGAATGTGCCCATCAGCAGTTTACCATTACCTGAAGAAGTACGATTCTTCGGTTGGGGGATATAAATTCATTTTTAAATAACATTATTATCATCAAAAGAATATATTAAAAGCGAATTATAAGGAAAAAACTTTCCTGGAGTGGGTCCTTTCGAACTGGATGGAATCTGTCCATCGGCAGTTTACCATTAGCTGAAGAAGTATGATTCTTCGGTTGGGGGGTATAAATTCATTTTTAAATAACATTATTATCATCAAAAGAATATATTAAAAGCGAATTCTAAGGAGAAAACTTTTCTGGAGTGGGTCCTTTCGAAATGGATGGAATGTGTCCATCGGCAGTTTACCATTAGCTGAAGAAGTATGACTCTTCGGTTGGGGGGTATAAATTCATTATTAAATAACATTATTATCATCAAAAGAATATATTAAAAGCGAATTATAACGAGAAAACTTTTTTTTAGTGGGTCCTTTCGAAGTTGATGGAATGTGTCCATCGGCAATTTACCATTAGCTGAAGAAGTATGATTCTTCGGTTGGGGTGTATAAATTCATTATTAAATAACATTATTATCATCAAAAGAATATATTAAAAGCGAATTATAACGAGAAAACTTTCTTTTTAGTGGGTCCTTTTGAACTTGATGGAATGTGTCCATCGGCAATTTACAATTAGCTGAAGAAGTATGATTCTTCCGTTGGGGTGTATAAACTCATTATTAAATAACATTATTATCAAAAGAATATATTAAAAGCGAATTATAACGAGAAAACTTTCCTGGGGTGGATCCTTTCGAACTGGATGGAACGTGTCCATCAGCAGCTTACCATTAGCTGAAGAAGTATGATTAGGACATATATTTATACGAACTTTTTTACTTATTTTTATCGGCAGAATATGCTGCTGAAGTTTACGGAACACCCTCACAGTTCGGACCACCCTGTATATATGATCTCTTTATAGAGTTAAATAAACAAAGAAATATGCCCTCTAGTCTTATTTCTGTTAAGTAAAAGATACTGTTGCGCCCTTAACGCGAGAAAACAGGCCTTAATGAGCGCCAAACAATAGCAACTCTTGATTAAGCTCGACTATAAGTGGTCTTTATTCCGACTTTTATGTTTCGGCAAATTAAAAAACGAATTTAATAAAAAACGGAAATAAGCTTTTTGCATTTTCTCGACTCTGTGACACTACAATAAAACTGAACAAGGTCTCATTACTGTCAAGGGACACAGGACTTCCTTCCTTTAGAGGAAATGCACGGTATAATAATAAAACCAGCTACAATTCTGAAGTAAAAGCCGAGCTTTATTTTTAGATAACACTTTTTTTCTTGATTTTGTTATAAATCTAAATAAAACATACTTGTAAGTATTATATATACAGTACAAGCTGGTAATATTTTGTTCTTCTTGGTAGCAATGAACATGTTTATCTATTTTATGTTTACTTACTGTTAGCTTATGTTTTGAATTTTTTTTGAAAGTAGAAAGACCATCGCATACCGTTGACATAACTTTTTGGTAAATTCTATACAAGGTTTCAATCGATAAAACCACACTTTAATAAAGCAATAACACAAATAGATATGCATTTATCACCACTGTCACACTTAAATGTTAAAGAAGGCCAAACTACACCACAAACTTTTAAAGAAACATGCAAAAGAAGTCTATGCAACTCAGAACTCAGTCATATTTATTTACTGAAACCGAAGAGCCATTGTCAATAATACAGAACGAAGTAATTCTAACTAAAACTATAGGAAGTTTATATTAAAAGAGAACTTACCTGATACATCATGCCCCATGGGGTGCAACCAGGCCGAAACCAATCCAGCATATAGTGTCAAGATGCATTCATTTGGTTCTCACAGAATACCTCAAGCCAAGATCATTCACCAAGAACTGGAGCTGAAACACAAAGGGACTGTTATAAACAGACATATTATAAATACCAGCCTAAAGCAATAATTCAAAATAATTTATTGGGATATGAGCATAATTATAGCTCAACTAGTACCCAAGACCTGATATCATGCTGTTGGAAAAGGATAATAAAGAACTTACCATACTTAGTCAATTCCTGTAGATCATAAAATAGGCAGGGCGTACAAGGAAATGATAGATAAATATGAGGGTATAAGCTAAAACGAGTTTGGAATCTAAAAACTAAAGTATCTAAATGAGGCGTCAAGTTGCAAAACCCGCCTTATGTCCTAATGGCATATAATAGCGGGGGGGGGGGAGCATAAACATAATTCCAAAGTGTAGTAAAAGCTTTGAATAAGAAGACTAAGGAAGGAGCATATCAAAAATCTTAGGTACACCGCGATGGGCCTCAAATATGGCCGACTTAAATTCCGGTTTATCAGTGCCGTTCTAATTTTATTTAAAAAATGTAAAACTATGATGTAGGGTAGACGTGGGGTAGACTCAATAATTTGTTGTTTTATTTTACGTTGTGAATAAATGTTGGTAGTTATTAAAATTGTTATAAAAATATATAATTCTAATAAAAATAGATAAGTTATAATAAGTATTTATTAACACAAACATCCGATACGCTACTGAAGCAATTAAGTCAAATTAACGTATCTAAATTCTTTGACATCTAATCTTTGACAAGTAATAAATAAAAGCTAAAATGCAAGAAAAATATATAATTTAGTTAATTTAAGTGAATTTCATAAATGATCGGTTTACTACACGTATGTATATTATATAGTCACTTACTAGCGAAAAGTTGTTCCATTATTTCACTCAATTTTTGCCGAGATCTACCGCACGCTACACAACCAACTATTTTAGAGTGTTTTTCGATAAATCGCGATAGTGTCACTGTTAATTTAAGTTCTGCCACAATTTCCATCTAGATTTAACATAAAATCAGCTCCTTAAAGACTGACAAATCCACAAAATTTCAAATCAAATTCAAATGTGTCAAATGAATCGTCAAACAGAACTGTCAAGGATCCCCACCCTAGAGAGCTTTTATGGTGCCTTTTCCGCCCACCATGCATGAATACATGGATAGAATTATGCTCCTTCCTTAGTCTTCTTATTCAAAGAGTAAAAGTCACCTATTTCTATATAAAATTGACTACAAATTATGTTACCCCAGCAAAATCCGTCTTGTTTACTTATATTTGCTATTTATTTTCATTATTGTTACAAATCTCGCATTTTTTCATAAGTTTTTTACACATATATCTCTACTGACGTCTTTTCAAATCCTTACTTAATTATAATAAAATAGTACATTTAATAAATCAAGTTAGGATGCAAATACTGTATAATCGAAAAAAAACGGCGTCAAATTGTCTAGGAAATGACGATCGATGACATTTCCCACATAAATTTATATATAAAATGACGTAAGCGTTCTTCATTTAATAGCCATCGCTGGTGCCGTTTTTTCTTGATAATATTGTATCAAAACCCACAATATGCATCATACTGCAACAAAACTGGCCTTATCCGAATTGTTTTTTTGTTTTTTTTTCTGTTTAAAAATGAAATATTAATTTTTATTTCTATAAAAACGAGATACAAAACAATGATTCCACTCAATGAACCTGTTTTTTTTTGTAAATTAACGCTTCAAATATTTGCTAAAACAGTTTTTACTTATTACCTCGAAACAACGTTTGTTGGATAAGACGGGTTTTACAACTTGACGTCTCAAATCTTCCTCAAATGGTTTAATACATAAAAATTTACCTGATATATTAGGGCATCTGGGATTACAAAGATCAGTCCTTTTACTATTACAATAAGCAGCAATTCTGGACACTACAGCAATTGTGAGACGATTTCTTCTTGGAATCATAACTTCATCATCACATGATAATTTTTTAAAATTATATAGCCTCAAAACATGTTTTTGTATCATATTTGATAATTATATAATATCTAAAACACAACAAAAATGAGAGAAAGTATCTTTTATTTATAAAAAATCCACGCCTATATCCTAAATTTACTTATTTTCTTGATTTTCTGCGATATTTAGATAGATATCATTATTAAATTTAAAAATATTGACAATTTTCTAAAACAATACATCTCTAATTACTCTAAAATAATTTATTTACAATAAATATCATACCTCTAATCAAATTTCTGTCATTATGTGTAGAAATATTCAATAACATATTTCTGTTCTAATATCGTACGTCAGCCCTAGCACGCTTGAAAATATCAAAAATTCTGTCAGTGATAAACAACTCCCCGGACAAGAAGTGTGCGAAAAATTACTTAATATTTTTTCACCAAATTATTGCGGAACTACTGCTTCCTGAGTAATAATTCTTATGATATTATCTTCCTAGAAGTCCATTACGTCTTTTAAAAGGGTAAGTCTTTCGAAATCCCAACTTATTTACGTTATTTTGGTTATTTTTTTGTCAAGTTTTTTTAACCTATAAGCGCCGCGTCATAAAATTAGTTTGGGGCGTTCTAGCGTCGTCGGCCGGCGGCCGGCAGAGATGGAATTCCATGGTAGAGATGGGCAAAAGTAACCGGTTTTTTGAATAACCGGTATTTTCCTCTAAAATAACCGGTTATTTAAAGGTAGTTTTTTTTTCACCAGTTAACCTAATAACCTTGCATTACGTTCAATAACCTATAGCCGGTTTTTTTTTAAAAAATCGTACTTGTTTAAAACAAGTAACAATTAAATATTAGCTGTTTGAATCGTAAATTTCGAAGAAGCGAACGGCACGGATCTTCCAGATATTACGACGATAACGGGAGATTCCGCTCCCGCTCCCAAAACGAAAATATATGACATCAAACATCAAATGTCAAAATTAAATCAGGCATCAGGCGAACCCTGATGATAATAATCAAAACAACGGCCGAATGGCCCTGACAGGTCAGGCCGTAAAACAAAGTACTAAGGGCATAGACTACTACTAGCCACCAGCTAGCCAAGTGATACGAACCTAACTTCAAATAGATTCTCTAAATTCTATATTTAAATTTTAACCGACTTTAACGGATTTTCAACGGTTCTTCAAAAGTTTTCCATGGTTTCGCCCAGTTTCACCCACGTTCCACCGTAAATATATTTTATTTGTAGTTTGAAGTCTCTCTTGAAGCTTAGACTAAAGAATACAAAACTGAAGTTCAAATAATGAATGAAGTTAATCTTTCTTTATCTATTCATTCAGTCTCCTTATTTTTCTTTGGTATTTGATTAAAATAACTTGGTTGTAGATTGTAGAACTTGTGAGTTGTGTGGTTTATTTGAACGTTAAATAATTACTAGTTTTAATATCATATCCATGTCTACTCAAAAAAGTGAGGTTAGCATTTTTATTTAAATTCATTTTGTACATATACATACATTGCTACAATATCTATTTAATCATGCGATTTAACTAAGTTTATTATCTAAATTTGAAGTAGACCTATGGAGTATAGAGGTAAGTAAACCTAAAGGAAAACTAAATATTTAGTTTTGCTAGGTTAGGTTATTTGAATAACCGGTTAATTTGTGTCGGTTAATTTTGTCAAATTATTTTTTAAAGATAATTCCGGTTAACCTATAACCGGTTTTTTACCAATAACCGCCCATCTCTAGCGGCCGGCAGAGATGGAATTCCATGGCAAGGGCGATAGAATTTCTACACGGTGGCCCCGAGCTCGATCGAAAAATTCGAAGTGGGGCGGCGGGACGCGGGGATGCCTCTCGTATGACGTCGTTTTGAGCGTAGTTCCTCAATATTTTGGTAGATCGAGGCGAAAATTATCGATGTATATTATATAAGAATTTAAACTTTTTACGTATCCTTGATGTTTATTTATTTTATGTTTTGTATTGTAGGGAACTTGGTAGTATGTGGTTGTATTGTTGTATACAAGGAAAAATGGTACCTGAGTTGCAGGGTGGAGCTTTTATTCTGGAGAAAATAAGGTAATCTATACTGATATATAAAATCCTTAAGTGAGTGACATACTGATTAATCACGATCCTGCTCAAACCACTCAACGTAAGAAGCTCAATTTTGGCATACAGGTTGATTCTAGGGTGTAGAGGTTCGATAAGAAGGGATTTTTCGAAATTCCATTTCCAAGAGGGTGAAACCACCCCTCAAATATTACAATATTTTTTATTTAAAAAACGGTCAAGTTTCCGAAAAAACGCTTAAACACGTATATTTTATTTTGTTTTTTACATATTTTAAGATTTTTTAAAAATGTATACAGGGTTTTTCCAAAAATCTGGTCATTGATTAATCACGATCCTGCTTAAAGCACTTGACGTAAAAAGCTGATTTTTGGAAAACAGATTGACTTTAGGGCGTAGAGGTTCGTTAAGAAGGGATTTTTCGAAACTCGAATTTTAAGGGGGTGAAACTATCCCTCAAATATTAAAATATTTTTTATTTAAAAACCGGTGAGTTTTTAGGAAAAACTCTTAAACGCGTATATTTAATTTTGTTGTTTTACATATTTTAAGATTTTTATAAATTTATACAGGGTGTTTCATAAAATATGACCATTGAGTAATCACGATTCTGCTTACACTGCTTGACGTTTAAAGCTGATTTTTGGCAAACGGATTGACTGTGGGGTGTAGAGGTTCGATAAGGAAGGGTTTCTCGAATCTCAAATTCCAAGAGGGTAAAAACGCCCCTCAAATATTACAATATTTGTTATTTAAAAAACGGTTAGTCTTTCGGGAAACCGCTTGAACAAGCATAATTTATTTGTTTTTTTACACATTTTGAAACATTTTAAAAAATAATACAGGGTGTTCCAAAAAGTTGGGTAATTTCTTAACCACGATTCTGCTTAAACTGCTTGACGTAAAAAGCTTATTTTTTGCAAACGGATTTTTCGAAAGTCAAATTCCAACGAGATGAAACTACCCCTCAAATATTATCAAGTTATATAATAATATCGCCATATTGTTTTTTCTCATGCTGACATAAATGTGAAAAAATTTTATCCTATCCTTATGTTAATGGAAATTCTTGCTTTGCTTTATCATCACCATTACAAATGATTAATTCGACGCGAACGAAGTCGCTGGTACACGCTAATAAAGCATAAATTTATTAAATGTTGGATAAGATTAAAGCGTAATATTATTCTGTAGTTTAATTAAGCTGAAAAAGAAAAGAAAACGAATATAGTTTATGAATTTTGTTTTTTCTTGTTTATTTAGGTCAGTACCTACAAGCTTAAATACGTTATTAGGGAGTAAATACTGCCCAAAGTTTAAGCAACAATGGTTATAAAGCAGCTCCAAAGAAGTAATTATTGCAGTATAAATGAAGGTAAGAACATACTGTTTAGAAGTTAATTTTTAAATTTTGATTTATACGGGGTCCGGCAATAGTGCGTCGGATATTTGTAGCTGCTAGAATAAAAAACTTTGGAATTTTGTCTACAAGGTGGCTCAAAAAAGTGTGAGTGAATCGGGATGATTTTTTTTTTAAATGGAACACCTTATATTTTATTGCAATTTTGGTTCCGTTCAGATCACTTTATATAATCCTAAGATATGAATAAATCTATTTCGGTAGTTTCAAAGATATTAATAAATCTATAAAAAATATATATTTTTCAGACTTTCTTAAAAAAATATTAAAAATACAAGAACTGTCCTGAAATCAAAACTATATTAGATATTTACTTCAATCTACGACGTTCTTTTAGCAGGCGGAGGGTTACAGGGGTCTTTTGGTAGATTATTCGTTATAGTGTATTTTTAAAACCTGTATTCATTTTCAGCCGATTGTACCAGGTGTTTCGGTCAATCCTGATTTATGTCTTATACTAACATAGCAAATCTCGTTTTTTATCTAAAAAATTAAAGAAGTTATAGAAGTGAACCACTTTTCAGAAACACCCGGTATATTTATTTCTAAAAATGTAATGGTAAAATTTCATTTTCGGTGTCTTGGTTCATAACTTCCTATTAAGTAGTAATTTTTAATTTCAGAATCCCATAATAATTCCGGTTTTTAATAAAAAATAATCATAAAGGTCTTTATTAACAAAAATGAAATTATATGGACGAAGTCTAGCTACCTAGCTATTCACACTCAACCCACAATAAAATTAAAATTATAAAATCTTTTCTTTGTGTAAACAAATTAGTTGTAAATGTTTTTCACGATCCCAGTCAATAACTGCGTCTCCCATTGTCGAATACTCGGTAAAAAATAAAAATCACAGATGGACGCCCGAAATTAAATAAGACCGTTCCAAGTGTCCGGTACAATGTCCGCCGAAATGCACGCTGTTCGCTCCTTTTGAAAAAGAACGCGCGCGCTCTAGCAAATGCAGACGCACGCTCCGGTGTACAAGCTAGCCGTTCGGTGCTCCGCGCTCCGCTCTCCTTAATAGGCCTAGGCTAGCTGTACTTGTTGGCTTTATTATTTATAAATCTACCTATCTCACAATTTTCACTTAGTATCTGTTTAATTATATATGTTCGCGAACATGTTCGAGTAGCTTGGACGCGACTTTATATGTCAACTTTTGAGACGTACTCGGTAAATTTAAAATTTTAGTTAAAATTTAAGAATACAAATAACCTTAAAAAATTAAACACTGTTTTTGTTTTATTATCATTGAAATTTGTTTACATTATTTATTTGAGTTATTTAGGGTGAGTCTTAAATAAATACAAATATTTTCAGGGCCGTAGATCTCGATAAAAGAAACATAATATTTTCTCTTTACCGTTTTTCAAATAAGTCCAAAATAACGGAGTTATTTTACAAATAATTTCTCAAAAAAATGATTTTTTGCTTACATTTTGAGAACCACTGGATTTTTTCTGTTGTTTTTTTTTTGAAAATTTAATCTACTGCCTATGTTGCCATATTATAAAGATATTATGTTTTTTAACTAAAAATAAAAAAAATCCAAAATTTGTTTCCAAAAATTCCTGATTTTCAAAGTCTTTTTTCTCGAAAAAAACCTCAGAGACGTGTTTTTGGGGTCGACATTTACCACACCTTAAAATATTTACATTTATTTAAGACTCACCCTGTATAGCTTTATTTAAAAAAAATGTTTTTAAGAGAGCTAATCAATTAACTTCATAAATCTGTTGGCACCATAGCAAGAAAAATTTTTTTTGATCTCTTCTGCGAACACCATTCAATAGCAATTGTTAAAATTAATTGGTCTCATAAAAGTTATCGAGCGGGGTTCTGTATAGAGTTTTAATTAAATAAAGTTTGAACGGGGAAAGTTTCAGTTAGTTACTTGGTCGACTTGGTTTTCGATAAGTATTTGCCACGATATTAAGTAAAATCAGAGAGGAGATGATGAAGAAAATCAACTTCACACTCGCGATAATTTGAAAGTTATAAGAGATGATTTTATTTAAATAAATTGAAGAACATTAATATACAAGTTGGTCCGAACTATATTCTGGAAACTTTAGCAGCATATTCTGCAGATAAAAATAAGTAAAAACTTCGTAAGACTTCCTAACCCAAAATGCTTAGTTTCGGAGATACAGGGTGTAGAAGTTTCATTTTTATTTCGATTTTTTCCAAATAATTTCTAAAGTGATGTCAATATTTGGATGAAAATTGGTGTCTGGGAGTTTTTTTACTTGAGAAATTTGATTTTGTTGTCAATATTACTCCTATTTGTAGAGGGCGCCACCTACATGTGTTAATTGTTTTGAAGTGTAATAACTTTTCGTCCGTACCTGTATAAAGCCACAGAATGAAAAAATATATATTTCCGTATTTTTTTACTTAAAAAATGTCTCTGGGTAAAAATTACTACTTGCAACCGTTCTGAAGATATTTAGAATTGAAATATAGTCAATACGTGTCGAAAATACGTCAATACGTGACAAAAAATAAACATGTTGAGTAGATAGTTATGTTTGAATAAAATGATAAATTTAGGAACTTCTTATTTTTTTAAATTGATCATAAATTTTTCCTCGAAAAAATGATGATTAAGCAAGGTGGACTGGTATTGATAATTTCGATTGCAAATATATCGAGAACCATGACTCGTTTTTTACGTAAAAAGCATCGTAAATGTACATTTTTTTCTCAGTAGTTTTATACAGGTACGGACGAAAAGTTATTACTTTTCAAACCAGTTAAAAAATATGTAGGTGGCGCCCTCTACAAGTAGGAGTCATCATTAGCGTAACTAGAAATTTATCCTGGGGTGGGCCAGGGGGAGGCCTGAGTTTGAGCCCAGGGAGGGCCTAGGGCTTTTGTTTTTTTTTAAATTTACATGAATTTCTCTATCAATAAATTTCATACACTTGGTTATCAAACCGTGTTCCCGTAGATTGTAGATTATTTAAATACCTATAAATTTTCTAAAAAAAATAAAAATTAACACATTTTTTGAACACAACAAAATAATATTAACTAGAAAACGTCATTTTTACTGCATCACAAGCAAATAAAAATTAATACGTAGCCAAGAGTCATTATTCAGGATTTTCCCGGGGGGTACCCAGCAGTACCTGGAGGGTGTCCGGCACCCCCGGGCTCCCCTGTAGTTACGCCAATGGTAGTCATATTGATATCAAAATCAAATTTCTCATGTCAAAAATCTCCCACACACCAATTTTCGCCTAAATATTGACTTTAATTCAGAAATTATTTGGAAAAAATCGAAATAAAATTGAAACTTCTATACCCTGTATCTCCGAAACTAAGCATTTTAGGACATATCTTTATTCGAACTTTTTCACTTATTTTTATCTGAAGAATATGCTGCCAAAGTTTCCGGAATACAATTTGGACCACCCTGTATATAATAAATAGAAATGAAGAGAAAATAGGAGCTTTTTACGTTAAAAATGTGCTCTTCGTTTAATTCAAAACGGTGAACTGGTCTCAAGATTATTAGCGAAATTAGAAGATTAATTTATTTAAAATTTCTTTACATATTTTATCATTTCACTAACACTAAAATCGATGCATCGGAATCATTAAACGCAAATATCTTAAAAACCGTTCACCGTTTCGATCTAAACGAAAATCAAAATTTTTGCGTATAAAAGAACTACCACCAGTAGTACTCTCTTCACTAATGAAAAGTACCGTTTTAAGGCTGTTTGGTATTAGAATGTGTGTAAGAGTACCAAATTTCAGGAAAAATGGTTTACCAACAAGGTTCTTGAAAATAAACAAAACATATTCTTTTTATTTAACCTTTCAAGGGTTGTAACTTCTTCGGAAAGCATTTTAGGACATATGTTCATAAAAAAATTTTGTTTTACTTTTATCTGTAGAATCGCCCACCAAAGATAGATATCCTTTTTTTTGACACCCTGTATAAGTGTACATATTTTTGGGGTAGAATATTTCGATCTCGCCTTAGTAGGTTTTTAGTTAGGTTTTTTTAGGTGACGTTAACTCAATTTTAAACTTTAATAGTCCATGAAGTTATTGATACACATTATTATTCTTAAAAAATTAAAAGGGAATAAAAAAATTACAACAAAATCAATAAGTTATTAAAGCTGCAGTTATTAAGTTACTTACAAAAACGAATTACCTACAAAGAATTTTTAATAAGGTCGTAAAATTCCTTACTAATCGATAACTTTCATAAAAGTCCATTATGATTTCGAGGGGGACGCTAAAAAAGATTTAAAATTAATATAGAACGAAGTGATAAAATTAAAGTTTCGTTCAGCGTGTCGTGCCAACGACGGGACCCTCACAGGCGGGGTGATAAAATACGCCGTGCCATAAAATTTTACGATACGATTTTCGCGCCAACACAATCTGTACAGGTACACGAAGTGTTGCTATATATACCTGAACATAATCTTCTTTATGCGTGCCGGTATAGGCAGGAATTTACTCCCGAGGCGGTAAATATCGTTTAACTGGCTCTTCAATAGCTAATCACTTTACTTAAATACAATGTAGATATACAGAGTTAGATCAGGTAGGTTGCTGGGGTTTGGGATCCTGTTTTATCTAGTGATGGGTTGTTATTTAACTATCTGTTATTTTATAACAATTTATAATTTATAAATAACATAACGCAACCGTTACTACTTCTAAAAAATAACAGATATAAAATAACGACACGTAGAGATCGGCCGCTCGTGAAACGAAAAACGAAGTCGGCGCTCTGCATCACCACGAAATTCTATGCTGCTCGAAGCAATTCCAAAAAACAACTAGTATGGATGGAAAACATGTTATTTCGTCAACCATCGATACAGGCGGCGAGACAACGGACAACGGAGTGGGGAAAGCGCTACGGCGAACGTAGCTGCTTCGGTCAATACCGTCGATGGTCGTATTTACAACAGCTTAAAAATAATAGGATATAAAAGAAGCAGGTTTTTTCAAACAGTTGCGGGCACAACGCCTGGCGGTGGAGATAACAGGTGTGGGAAAGGAACGCTGCTGCATCGGTCGATTGTCGATGGAGGCTCGCAACGGGTTGGAGAAGCAGTCATTTTAGATATGTTGTTTTTCAACCTGTTACGAGCATAACAGGGCGGTGGTCGAGATAATCGGTGTGGGAAAGGAACGCTGCTGCATCGGTCGATTGTCGATGGAGGTTCGAAACAGGTTGGGGAATAACGCCCATCAGTTGTTTTAGATACATTCTGTTTCAACCTGTTACGAGCATAACCGACGGAGGTCGAGATATTATGGCGCTGTATGTTTCAGTACTTACTTATTAAGTTTCAATATTTAGGTATTTATTTATTCTGAAAAATTTTCAGAATATTTTAAGATTTTTTAAAAATGTATACAGGGTGTTTTGAAAAATCTGGTCATTGATTAATCACGATCCTGCTTTAAAGCCCTTGACGTAAAAAGCTGATTTTGGAAAACGGATTGACTTTAGTGTGTAGAGGTTCGATAAGAAGGGATTTTTCGAAACACGAATTCTAACGGGTGAAACTACTCTCAAATATTAGGATATTTTTTATTTAAAAACCGGTGAGTTTTTCGGAAAAACTCTTAAAACACGTATATTTTATTATGTTGTTTTACATATTTTAAGATTTTTTAAAAATATATACAGGGTGTTTCATAAAATATGACCATTGAGTAATATTCTGCTTAAACTGCTGGGCGTTTAAAGCTGATTTTTTGCAAACGGATTGACTGTGGGGTTGAGGTTCGATAAGGAGGGGTTTCTCGAATCTCAAATTCCAACAGGGTGAAAACGCCCCTCAAATATTACAATATTTGTTATTTAAAAAACGGTTAGTCTTTCGGGAAAACGCCTGGACACGCATAATTTATTTTGTTTTTTTTTTACATATTTTGAATATTTTTAAAAAATCATACAGGGTGTTCCAAAAAGTTGAGTAATTGATTAACCACGATTCTGCTTAAACTGCTCGACGTTAGAAAGCTTATTTTTGGCAAATGTGAGAAAATTTTATCCAGTTTGTATGTTAATGGAAATTCTTGTTTTGCTTTATCATCACCATTTGAAATTATTAATTCGACGCGAACAAAGTCGCGGGTACACGCTAGTTTAAGTGTAAAATTAATTCGAACTCTAGTGTGTAGTTGGTTTACTTATGAAGAATATACTACACATTTTCTTATATTGCTATTTTTTGACCGCAAATGGTAAAATCATAACTAAGAGCTTCTCGCCCGTCGAGTGATATGCACCCTGTACACTGCTACGCAATTCAGGATCTACGCGTATCGAGGGGCATGGCGTAGGTAGATCGCAATGTGTAGGTATAGACGAGTGGCGGAATTTTGGCTTTTTTTATATCGCAATTTGTAAACAGCGCTTATTTGTAAACAACGAACGTTTTTAGAGAGGTATTTTAGATAACAATCGATATTTAGAAATGTTTTGACACCCTGGAAATACTACCACCGAGCACGTCATTGTTGCAACTGCGTTAATACGCCTGGCGGTGACCGTCTCATACTCTTTCAGATATTTAGCAGTAAAATAAAGAAACCTGTTATTTTTAAGCTGTTATTTTAAGCTGTTTTTTATAAATAACTATAACAGTTTCAACTGTTATCTAAAAATAACAGTTTTGCCCATCACTAGTTTTATCCCTCACTCGGAGGCCTTGGTACCAAACCTTCCTCTCATTCTCTCTTTGGGTTAAAGAACTTCCAGCTCTTTGCAGAGTTTCCGATGTCGCTGATGTTGGCTTCTGCTGCTTCCTCTAGTCCTTTCAAAAAACCTCGCCCTAAAGTTTTAAAGCGTCGGTATTCCAGTTCCGGACAGTGGCACAGCAGGTGTTTTATGGTTTCTTCTTCCTCTCCGCATTCTCTGCAGTGATGGTCGTTGGAAACCTTCCATCTCACGAGGTTTACCTCCGTGGGACAGTTTCCAGTGATGACATCTATAATTACGCGGTCCTTTTTGTGCTCTAGTAGTTGTTTTGTCTTTTTGCTATCTACCACTGGCCACAATCTTGTTGCTACGTCTCTTACTAACCTAGAGGGATATTTTTTTTATCCGTTGCTATAGAGAGTGTGCTTGATCATACAAAATTTTGAAAAAAATTTTTAGAACAGGAACCACTAGTTTGGATAACTGATATTTATTACGATTTGATGTTTTATTAGACTCGAAAAATAAATCAAGATTAGTAGTAGTAGCAAATGGGGAACAGTTTTACCCAAATACAGTAATTTTCATAGCTAATGTTCTACGCCAACAAAAGTTATTGTTATTAGCACAGACAATTTAATGGAAAATGGCTAATACGATTTAAAATATACTGTCTCCGCTTGATATGGAGTGAGAAAGCGTAGTTTGTTGGCAAACTAAACTATATTAATCTAACTCTCAGGCTAATTGGATATAGTCCGGGATTAAGTCTGTTTTGTTCAGTTGCTCGGCAGCGAACTGATGTGTAAGATAGTGTAGTATTTTATAGCTTAGTTGAATAACTACGTAGAGGAATTTTAAAGCATTATTCCAAGAAACAAAATCACTAATATTTAATTAGTATATTAAACAGATTTTAAAACAGTTGAAAATATTTTTGTGGTGTAAATATTTTCAAGGCTAGTAGATCTGCATAAGACAATTATATTTTCCCATTGCTGTTTTTCACATAAGTCCAATATAGCCGAGTTCAATTGTTTCTTAAATTTTAAAAACGACCAGATTTATCCGTGTTTTTATATATATATATATATATATATATATATATATATATATATATATATATATATATATATATATATATATATATATATATATATATTGCGGATTTTTACGACATTCGTCGTCTCCCGCTTCTCAACTTCCACAAATTTCTGTCTGTCCAGTCTTCTTCCTGGAGGCCCCTAGAATTCATAGCGTCAACTACGCCCTGCTTCCATCTTCGAGGTGGTCTTCCACGTTTCCGCCTTTCGCTTGGTGTCCATGAATGAATTCTTTTCGGCCATCGGTTATCATCCATTCATTGGAGGTGTCCGTACCAACTTAGTATTTTGCCGTCAATGGCGTCGAGAATAGTCTCTTTTTCTCCTATAATTTCTCGTATTCTTTGATTTGAAATGTGTTCCAGTCTTGAAATGCGACAACTTCTTCGCCAAAAATCCATTTCAAGAGATAGCAACTTATTTTTCTCTACTTTGTTTAGCTCCCACGTTTCAGCGCCATAAGTGGTAATGCTCTCTACAATGGCTTTATAAAGTAGAATTTTTGTTTTTTGGGAAATTTTGTCACTCCACAACAACGAGTTAAGTTGACCGATAACTCTTTTTCCTTGACCAACTTTATTTGCAATATCTTGAGTGCTGTTTCCATTTGTTGTATAAGTGACGCCCAAGTATTTAAATGTACAGACATTTTTAATTGTTCCGATTCCTACATCCAAATCCTCTACGTTCGTCATCACCCACTACCATGTACTCCGTCTTCTTTGTGTTTATTGTTAGGCCCCATTTCGAATATTCCTCATACAGTTTTCTAAACATATAACCGGATTCGTCTCCGTCTCCCGCTATCAAGACCTGGTCGTCGGCAAAGTGTAAGGTATATAAAGTGTCTTTTCCTACTGGGATTCCCATTCCACGGCATTTCATCTTCCAACACTTCAGTACTTCCTTCAAATATACTTTAAATAAAGTTGGTGCTAATGAACCCTTGTCTTAAGCCCTTATTCACAAGAAATTCTTGGGAAATATTGTTTCCAAGTTTAACTGTGCTACTGCAACCCTCGTATAATTTTCTTGTTGCTTGGACATACCAACTACTCATACCAAAATTTTGCATTGACACCCACAACTTACTCAGTGGGACTGTATCGTATGCCTTCTGTAGATCAATAAATGTCAAGTGGACCGTCCTTCCCCTTTCAACCCTTTTTTCGATTAGATGCTTCAGAGTGAAAATGGCATCAGTACATGAGCGTCCCGGTCTAAAATCATTTTGCTCTTCCGATTCCGTTATTTGTGCTTCTATCTTATGTTTTAGTACTTTGCCATAGAGTCGAGCAACCGTACAAATGACACTAATTCCTCTATAATTTTCACAGTCGCGTCGGCTCCCTTTCTTAAATATGGACGTAATAATCGCTTTTTTCCATTCCTTGGGCGGGTCTTCTCCATTTAAACATCTACTAAAAATATCTGCCAGAATTTCCAAAACTGCTGAGGGGGCAGCCTTTAAAATTTCTACTAAAACATTTCCCAAACCTGGGGCTTTGCCATTTTTCATTTGTCGGAGGGCTTTATCTACATCTGCAGAGCTTATTAGTGTTGGATGCTCAGGTTCGGTTGGATTAACAGGATGACTTTCATGATCTTGTATGAATTCGGTTCTATTTTTCGTCAAAAGATTTTGATAATAAGTCTTCCAATCCTCGATCGGAATAATATTCATCCCAGCAGTATCTTTATGTTGCCTTCGCATTCTGTTGATAATTTTCCATGCTTTATTTGCTTTTGTGTTTCCAGCTTCTAGGTTGACTTCTTGGCATCTTTCTTCCCAGTACTCATTCTTTGCTTTTATTATTTCCTTCTGTACACTTCTCTCCTTGTCATTATAAATTAGTCTGTCTTGAGTGCTCTGTGTACTCAACCATTTCCCATAAGCAGCCTTCTTTTCATCTACAATCTTTCCTAGTTCTTCACTCCACCAAGGTGTATCTTTTCTGTATCTCGTGAAGACTATTTTCTCTCCAAGAGCCTCATTTGTGGCTTCATGTATGCACGTTTTCAGACCTTCGTACATATCATTTGGAGATCCTTGTCCTATTCTGTTTAATTTCGTGGCTAGTCTCATTTGGAACCAGAATTTAGTTGAGTCATTCCTCAAACTTTCGATATTATACTTGACGTTACTTAATGGAGTTTCATTTTCTCAGGCAATCCCTTTGATTGCATTTTTTGTTTGTAGGGAAAATAAGATTTTGCTACTACCAAGAAATGATCAGTACCACATTCTTAGCCACACATGACTCTGACATCCGAAATTTTCAGTTGAGTATTCTGCCTAACAATTATATAATCAATTAACGATTTTAGATTTCGTGTGGGTTGCGTCCATGTATATTTGTGGATATCTTTATGTGGAAACCATCCATTAGCAATCCTGAGTGCCTGTTGTTCGCATAAGTGAATAAGTCTTTCACGATTATTATTTACAATGTGTTCTCCGTAGCGTCCTACTACTGGGTCATTTAATTTAAAACCTGTTCTGCCATTTAAGTCACCAATTAGAATCACCTCCTTTCGACTTCCAATCTTTTCCAAGGCTTCTATATTTAATCTACTACCTACCTACTACCCATGTTGCCCTATTATCAAAATATATTTTTAACCAAAAATTTAAATAGTTTTGAAAAAATCTAATAATATAAATGTTACTTATTTTTACTAAAAAAACACGTCCATTATCTTTACTCCAATCTAATTTATCACGATAACAACGTAATGCACTTTCCAGAAAACGTCACAATCCACCTCACCTTATCATCGGTCTGGCTACAATTAACCGTCCCTTCAAAGGAAAATAAAGAGGGTCCGACGCCCTCGTACGTCGCCAGCGGTAATTTGTAAATTTCGGGGCTGGCTACCGTCGGCCGTCCGTCGGTGTTTATGTTCCGCTTCCCTTTTTTGTTTTTAGCGGGCAAGGTTGGGCCTCTTCACCGGAAATGAAGAGGATAAGCCGTAGATAATGAAGTAAGGAAAAGTGGCGGGCCGGCTTTTAATAGTCTCTGGTTGTAGCGAGCGCTTTTGGGTTGTTGGGATTTTGTTACAAGCTCCGTTTACAGCGGCTGTTACGTTTTATTTTAATGTCTATGAGGAAAAGGATATCATATATTTTTAATTGTTACAAGCTAGTTTCAAATACAATTTTATACACTCACCGGCAAAAAAAACGACCACTAAAAACTGGTCCCAGTTTCAAAGTTGGATTTCTCGTGAACCACTCATTAGATTTTGATGATTTTTTTTTAAATTGTAAATTAATTCCTTCCTAACGGATGCTACGTCAGCAATTTTTATTCAAAATTTATTTTGAGCATATACAGGGTACAACAATAAGACGAAGTTTTTTGCCCGAACTTTATAACACCCTGTAGGGTGCAGCAGCTGTAGTAGCTATTGCTAAATCAAATCACATTGTAGCCTCATCTTTTGTGAGCATTTTGTTTTTTTAATCACGACATTATCTCTGTTTGTATTTGGAGATACGCTGCTTTAAAACAAACGCATCAAAAAAAAAGCTTTAAAAACCAATCAAACAACAGAACGTAAGTACGTTTAATCTGGAAACTAACTGAAACATGAAAATTAAAAAGAAAAGTAAAGAAATTTTAAGGGACTAATATCTAGTATCCACTCGCCTGGTGAAATTTCCCGTTTCCATGTACCGATTCCAGGCATCCTGGGGCGCTATTCTGTAAAATCATCGGTATCGGTAGGTACGGCCAATGAGCGTCTTGTTGATTGTTGTTGTCATAATTACCGATCGGCCCTATGACAGATATTGCAAATTTGTACCGACGACTCTCGGTATCTCTACCGTGAGGTTGACAAGGGCACGGTAGAGATACCGATTTTCGTCGGTACAAATTTGCGATATCTGCCATAGGACCGATCGGTAACTATGACAACAACAATTAACACATTTTTACTATATACAAATACGTATCGAGAGCTGTCGTAACTTACCGATACCGATGATTTTACAGAATAGCGCCCCAGGATGCCTGGAATCGGTACATGGAAACGGGAAATTTCACCAGGCGAGTGGATACTAGATATTAGTCCCTTAAAATTTCTTTACTTTTCTTTTTAATTTTCATGTTTCAGTTAGTTTCCAGATTAAACGTACTTACGTTCTGTTGTTTGATTGGTTTTTAAAGCTTTTTTTTTGATGCGTTTGTTTTAAAGCAGCGTATCTCCAAATACAAACAGAGATAATGTCGTGATTAAAAAAACAAAATGCTCACAAAAGATGAGGCTACAATGTGATTTGATTTAGCAATAGCTACTACAGCTGCTGCACCCTACAGGGTGTTATAAAGTTCGGGCAAAAAACTTCGTCTTTATAAAAATTGCTGACGTAGCATCCGTTAGAAAGGAATTAATTTACAATTTAAAAAAAAATCATCAAAATCTAATGAGTGGTTCGCGAGAAATCCAACTTTGAAATTGGGACCAATTTTTAGTGGTCGTTTTTTTTTGCCGGTGAGTGTATAAAATTGTATTTGAAACTAGCTTGTTTCACAATTAAAAATATATGATATCCTTTTCCTCATAGACATTAAAATAAAACGTAACAGCCGCTGTAAACGGAGCTTGTAACAAAATCCCAACAACCCAAAAGCGCTCGCTACAACCAGAGACTATTAAAAGCCGGCCCGCCACTTTTCCTTACTTCATTATCTACGGCTTATCCTCTTCATTTCCTGGTGAAGAGAGGCCCAACCTTGCCCGCTAAAAAACAAAAGGGGAAGCGGAACATAAACACCGACGGATTTGGCCGACGGTAGCCAGCCCTGAAATTTACAAATTACCGCTGGCGACGTACGAGGGCGTCGGACCCTCTTTATTTTCCTTTGAAGGGACGGTTAATTGTAGCCAGACCGATGATAAGGTGAGGTGGATTGTGACGTTTTCTGGAAAGTGCATTACGTTGTTATCGTGATAAATTAGATTGGAGTAAAGAAGATGGAAGTGTTTTTTTTAGTAAAAAGAAGTAACATTTATATTATTAGATTTTTTCAAAACTATTTAAATTTTTGGTTAAAAATATATTTTGATAATAGGGCAACATAGGTAGTAGGTAGGTAGTAGATTAAATATAGAAGAAAAACACGGATAATTTTTTTTTGATTTGACGACAGCCTTGGAAAAGATTGGAAGTCGAAAGGAGGTGATTCTAATTGGTGACTTAAATGGCACAATAGGTTTTAAATTAAATGACCCAGTAGTAGGACGCTACGGAGAACACATTGTAAATAATAATCGTGAAAGACTTATTCACTTATGCGAACAACAGGCACTCAGGATTGCTAATGGATGGTTTCCACATAAAGATATCCACAAATATACATGGACGCAACCCACACGAAATCTAAAATCGTTAATTGATTATATAATTGTTAGGCAGAATACTCAACTGAAAATTTCGGATGTCAGAGTCATGTGTGGCCAAGAATGTGATACTGATCATTTCTTGGTAGTAGCAAAATCTTATTTTCCCTACAAACAAAAAATGCAATCAAATGGATTGCCTGAGAAAAATGAAACTCCATTAAGTAACGTCAAGTATAATATCGAAAGTTTGAGGAATGACTCAACTAAATTCTTGTACCAGATGAGACTAGCCATGAAATGAAACAGAATAGGACAAGGATCTCCAAATGATAAGTACGAAGGTCTGAAAACGTGCATACATGAAGCCACAAATGAGGCTCTTGGAGAGAAAATAGTCTCCACGAGATACAGAAAAGATACACCTTGGTGGAGTGAAGAACTAGGAAAGATTGTAGATGAAAAGAAGGCTGCTTATGGGAAATGGTTAAGTACACAGAGCTCTCAAGACAGACTAATTTAGAAATGGTATCGGTAAGTTACCGACAGCTCTCGATACGTATTTGTATATAGTAAAAATGTGTTAATTGTTGTTGCCATAGTTACCGATCGGTCCTATGGCAGATATCGCAACCTCACGCGCTTGTCAACTAACGCAAACCAACCTCACGCGCTTGTCAACTAAATGCTTTTTCAAAATGCCTTTATTATTTGAAGTAGTTGGCATTTTTAAAAAGCAACCAAAAGATAAAAAACGCTGCTAAGACTATCAAAATGTTGATCTAATAGCAATTTGACGTTTATACTATTACGTCAAAAGCAACTTTTTTCCAAAGTCTACCATGACTTCACTGAATCATCGTTTCTTGTTCACTATTATTAATATCTTAATTATTAGATATTATTATGATATTCTGGTATATCGCCGATTTTAACATAAACTAACTGTTTCTATCTTATTTTTAGGTTAGAATGGGCATAATCAAGAGGGTTACTGATACGGCGTTGTAAAAATAAGGTAATTAAGGGCTTATTTTTTGGTGTTTATTATAATTTTGCTAATATCTTCGGTTTGAAAGAAGATATCAAGATGCGGTTTTCGCTGACTTTTTAAGCTTTTACTACTCTTTACAATCAGCTAAAATTATACATACTGTTGCATTTAATTTATTTGAAAAAATGCGCAATGTTTGTTAAATTGTAAGACAACGCCCCCTAGCGTCTATGTTCAAAAGCTTATTATTATTGTTTATATGGTACAATATAGAGTAAGAAATGCTCTTTTAAACGAGTCATCGCTTGTTGGATTTCGATCGTCCAGTCCAGAGTTATTAATATTCAAATAAAAACAGATCTAACCTTCCCCCACCACTTTATTTTGGTAGATAGGGGAAAATGGCTCTAACAAAAAATATTCAAAATTTCCTGAAGATTATGAAGCTGTTACTTATAGTACACCTTTTCTAGGCAAAATTGTGTAAAAACTCCATTTTCTTATTTTTTGTTGCAGTTGCGCCCCCTAGCGGTCGTTATACAAACCTGAAAATAATTTCCAGCAATTTCCCATAGCCTCTTTAGTTATAAATATTTTTTTTTTCGCAGCCCTACGGCTAATTCTTTCCGAGATACAGCCGAGAGCTATTCTTAGTGGGACACCCTGTACAGTTACATTTTTTATTAAGGTTAGATTAAATTTATTAAAAAAGTGTCAAATCATCCGTTGTAATACGATCTTTCTCCGTTGACGGGCTGGAGTAAAAAATTTACGGATGAAAACTGGCGGCGAAAATTCTATGACCAATCAGAGCGCCGGCGCCACGCCGGCGCGGCGGACCATCGTATCAGCGGATAATGGACGCATGAAAATCAAAATTTACTATAACTACAACGAGAAACACAAGTTTTTAGTACAGATATATCTATCGAAGCCATTAGCCAATATTTTTTTTTAAATCTACAGAAAAGCTAGTTTCCGTTGTGGTATTTTACTAAAAATTATTTTTTTATTTCTGTTTGATTTTTTTTAAAATAAAGATCTATTGATGAATAGCCCCAAATAAAAATTTCTATACCTAATAATCACAAATAACACAACTCATATGAATAGATTTAAATTTTAACCCCAACAAATATCCCTAATGCACTTAATTCTCATCATTATTGCATTGAATTCCGCTCACGCTATTCCAACATTCTTATTAGTTTCTCTTATTCGTTTTTTACTCGGGCGGAGCGCCTCTAAAAGCATAAGGAAACATAAGAATTATAGTCTTGAAAAGCCTCTTAGCATTATGAGGGCAATTGTGTTCGTTTATTTTGGCCGGCCGCCAAAATTTCCCGGTATATAATTTTCTACGTTTCCGGCTTTGAATACCAAGTCGTTCCGATAGGATACAGGGAGAACAAAAACTGCATTACCTTTAAATGTGGGCTATACCGTTGTGGTCACTATGTTTCTAACAAAAAAACAGTATATTTTGTCTTAAAGAGAAATCTAAAAAAATATTTTTTTATAAAATCCTTCTGCGTTAAATTCCAAACAGAAATCAGCTTGCCAGTATCTCCACACATGTAAAAAAAATATTGTTTTAGTCATACCAACACTCAAAGAACGCAACAAAGTTCTAAAATACTTGTTTGTGCTAAAATAAGGAAGGTAATAAATTAGAATTTGGATTTTATCTTTAGAGATATTAGAAATATTTATTCGCCTTCTTTATCCGTACTAAATCTTAAACTAAATAACATCATTTGTAATTTCTATTTTCGTACAATAGAGCCTCATCTCCTCAAGAGGCATTAATTCATCACCGGTATTTACCTAAGTAGCGTAAGATTTAAATGCCAGTCTAGTTGTGGTTTAATAAACTGAGAATAATATATGGCTGTAGATTGAACAGATTTAATATAGCTAAAATTAATGATCCATTTAATAAAATCCCGAAAATAGTTTTCATAATACATACAATATTTTATTAGTGGTAATAAACTAGAGACGAATTTGTTATCAAAAATCATGTATCAACACTTACAAGAAAAGTTTAGTAAACTTTTCAGGCTTATTGTAATATTATTAGCCTATTCTAGGTTTTATTAAAAAGTGCCTATTTGTAAAATGTTAATTTATATTTAATTTTTTGTTCAGAAACATGTTTTCATTTTACCGCAATTTATTTCTGCTCTAATTTTATAATACCCAATATTTTTCTTCGAACGAAATTAATTTTCCCCTTTTAAATATTCATTAAACGAACTGAATCAAAAGCGTAGAAAATACTCGACTATTTTTCTTTCCACACCGCCAAAAAGGCCAATACTGTCAGCTACAACTTTCCGTTCAGCCAAAATCGAAAAAAGAAAAATAATATGCTTAAGGTTGATTGGATTTTCTCCTGGTTAGATTGTATTATGGTTCAACGAAATGTATAAACATATATATACTTTTTCTTTTTTCTTCAGTATCTCTATATTTAGAAGTGTTCTGGAAGCAATCTAATTTAGACATAATAATAAAAGAAAAAATAACTATATTTCTTACGTAAATTTTTGGTTTTCTATTTAGAGATCAATATTTATTGCACCTCTTTATTATCATCAAATCTAAAACTAAATAGCATCATTTGTAATTTCTATTTTCGTACAATAGAGCCTCATCTCCTCAAGGGGCATCAATTCATCACCGGTACTTACCTAAGTAGCGTAAGATTTAAATGCCAGTCTAGTTGTGGTTTAATAAACTGAGAATAATATACGGCTGTAGATTGAACAGATTTAATATAGCTAAAATTAATGATCCTTTTAATAAAATCCCGAAAATAGTTTTCATAATACATACAATATTTTATTAGTGGTAATAAACTAGAGACGAATTTGTTATCAAAAATCATGTATCAACACTTACAAGAAAAGTTAAGTAAACTTTTCAGACTTATTGTAATATTATTAGCCTATTCTAGGTTTTATTAAAAAGTGCCTATTTGTAAAATGTTAATTTATATTTAATTTTTTGTTCAGAAACATGTTTTCATTTTACCGCAATTTATTTCTGTTCTAATTTTATAATACCCAATATTTTTCTTCGAACGAAATTAATTTTCCCCTTTTAAATATTCATTAAAAAAACTGAATCAAAAGCGTAGAAAATACCAAGGCTCTTTCCTTAAATTTCTTATTAATATTTTTCCTCCCTCTTAAACCAAGGCAAATAGAAAATAAATGTAATATTAATTTACGTTTGCCTTAGAGTTCCATTTAAGTCGATTAAAAAAGCATTATTTATTCGAAATGGACCGTTCGCAAATTGATGGAATGGAGAAAAATAGGAATAACAATAACTTAATTAATTTCCAAGGAAATCTCTTGCCTTGTTTCGTTTATATTTTCTTTTGCTTCGATCGGTTTTCCCGACCATTTTTCTTTCCACACCGCCAAAAAGGCCAATACTGTCAGCTACAACTTTCCGTTCAGCCAAAATCGAAAAAAGAAAAATAATATGCTTAAGGTTGATTGGATTTTCTCCTGGTTAGATTGTATTATAGTTCACCGAAATATATAAACATATATACTTTCCTTTACTTTTTCAAAAACACTATATTTAGGAATGTGCAAATATTAACTTTTTACTTGTTTTTCTTTTATGTGCTAACATTTATGTATATTTGTCATAATACGGGTATACCGTGCTGGCAACTGTTACTCTTGGGTCGGTATTTACATGTGTGGAAGTAAATCGCATAGGGATCTTATTAGGTCGGAGTGAGAGAAATGCGACAGCGTGCTGTTGCGCGGCGTTGCCGGTACGCCTATCCTATCGAGTAAAGAAAAATCACGATCGCAAACCGCTTATTTTTAAAAGACTTTTTTTTCGAAAAAAACTAGATAAAATCATTAGAAATGTTTCTGAGCATCTGAAATGGAAATATAAGGATATCATTAGGGTGTCATTTTTTTTTAAACGAGAAAACGTCAGTAATTGCGATAATTTAAAAACTCAACTTTTTAACACAACACGCCATAACTCAAGACACAGTAGATATTGAAACTTTTTTTTTTATGTTGAAAATAGGATCTTTTACAATATGTTTACATAAGAAAAATTTGATAAGGTGGTTTTTTTTTCATTCAAAAATTGTAAACAACCCATCTATTTACTTTTAGATCATAGCAGTTTTCAGCAGTTGTGTAATTTTTTTATTGATAAAGATTTTCACTTACTGTCTACGAAGAAAATAGAGCAGAAATATTAAGAAAGTTTTTGAAGCTTTCCCTAGAACTTTAAGTACTGACAGAGGTACTGATTGGGTCGACCGGTCAACTGCGACAAAATATCCCCTTCCACTTCTCTTAGCAATGGGCACAGCATAGGTGCACAGTTTCTCGATTAATTTCATACGTTTGGCAACGTGTTTACTGTTCTCTCTTTGTTCAGTACATTACCAACGCATTGTACTCTTCTTACATACGGAAATCTCGACCCAAGACTAACATTTGCCAGTCCTTAGTATTAGTATAGATTATCAAAAAAGTACCTATATGATTGTACAATATTTTCAATTTTCTAAAATACTTATCTTATGTTTCTTCATTATCATATCTGTATGCCGTAGAGGTATAAATTTTCAATTTATGCAATAAAGTATGCATTGTGAAAACTGTTTTTAGGATTAATTAAAAGGATCATTAATTTTTACTATATTAAATTTGTTCAATCTACTGTCACACATTATTCTCAATTTATTAAACCACAACCTGGCATTTAAATCTTGTGCTACTTAGGTAAGTATCGGTGATAAATTGATGCTACATGAGCAGATTAAGCTCTATTGAACGCAAATAAAAATTTCAAATAATCCTCTTTAGTTTTAGATTCAATAAAGAAAAAGATATGGAATAAATATTCAGCTATGTGTTTCTTTAATTCATAAAATAAACTAATATATTTTTACGACTATCTTCTAATTTAAATAGAGGAAAAGTAAAGGGCAAAGGAAAATAGAATTGAAATGGCTTTATAAAGTTTTTCCGCGAAAGTTATCGGCAGTAAAAGGCAAGTTAAACGTCACATGCAAGAAAGATGCACACAAGATGCGGTTGAAAATGGAAAAGTCTTTTCAAGATGCGACATACAATCTAATCTATGCACATTGTTAAATATACCGGAAAAAGAGAACAAAGAGGGAAGAGATAGTTTCTCTTTGTTGGCGAACGTTGTTGCGAGTATGGGATACAGCTTTCCTGTCATGTTTCTAAGCGCTAATAAATTTACTTTGTATGTCATTGAAAAAATAAAAAATTATTATTAAAAGAGATTTCTGGCATTAAACCTTTATATAAGGTTTATTAAAGTTTATTTATCAAGATATAATATAGTCGCGTGACATTTTTTTCTAAGTTTGATCTTTATTACAGTTGGGGGGTTGGAACCTTTAGTGTTACAACAGCAAAATAAAACACTAATTCACCACAATACACCAAGACGCTTTTATTTCTGCACTGAATGCGCATTAGCATCATCAGCAGATGATTAAAACTAAACTAATATCTACAAAACAACGAATTTTGATCTGGTGTATCTTTTTCATTTTTTCTCTATTCATTTTATTTTTTTTATTACCGGAAACGGGAAAGGAAAAGTTTCTGCTTAGAAAAAAATAGTATCCATTTAATTAGATCTTTAACTTTCTTTATTACTTGATAAACTTCAGACATACTTAAATATAAAAAGACACAATATTCTCGAAACCAATTTGCAGCCAATTAAATTTCTCCAGCCAACAAAACTTCCAATGCATAAGCAAGCAGATAAGTTCTCGACTTGGAATATTGGAATATCGCTCTTTTGTGCCGCAGCGAAGGACTCTGACAAACTTCTCCAAAACTTTTTAACAAATACCTCGGCGTTAATTTCCAGAAACTTCCGATTTCCCATTATTTATTGCACCTCCATTGATACAGGACGGACTTGCAAGGTCCCACTTCCATAAGCCATTATTAAGGAGTTTCGCACACAACTTTCCTATTCGTTATTCAATCGATTAATTGAAGTGTTGTCGACTGGCTGCTTAAAAGCTTCGCAGAAGTTTTACTTGTGATTAAGGAATCCTTTCAGTTGTTGATTCTTCGGCGCAATTAAAAGTTATGGCTTTTGCGTTTTACTTTACAGAGAAATTTATAGATTAGCGTGCATAGGTATTACTTAATAATGTTTTATCGAATAAATGTGCTGTTTAATGGGTAATCTAATCTAAAGTTAAATATATAAATTGAAGGGTCCAGGCACAGAATATCTAGTTGCGTAGCTAGATAGTTTGTGGTCCAGGGGAAAACATGATAAGCGCTATTTTACTAATTTTACAGGAGAGCACTGGATGACTGGTAGTTATCAGGTTCTGCCTGTGTATTCTAGATTTTTATTAGGCATATATCATAGGATTTAACAACTTATTGCCCTGGAGAGTTTATACGTTTTGTAGGGACCAATTATTACATCTACTATAATATTGTAAAAGCCTAAAATTAAGAAATTGGCGCTTATCAAGTTTTGCCCCTAGACCCTTCAAATGTAATTAAATAATATCTATACTTTTGTGATCTGTTTGTGATTAGTCACTGGTTAACAAAATATTCGTCGGTGAAACGTGATAAACTGGTAACTCCATTATTCCTAATTTTACAGGAGAGAAAAAAAACGGTACAAAAAAATATGTACACATGTAGGAAGTATTTTGATGCGTTAATATGATAAAGAGATAAGAATTTTAGTTGTTGGGGAACAATAAAACTCAATATTTCGTGTTACGTCATTTTTTTCAGGCACAATAGAGAGATAGCAGATATTCGTCTTGCAGAAATAAGAAATAAAAATGTACTTCTGGAGATAGCAACCTTTATTGTTTGAAATTTTGAAAATGGAAATGAATATTACCCAAACAGATTTAGAAATAATCAATTAAATTTAAAAAATGTGATATTCATAACCATATATTTATAATATCGTCGGTCTAGAAGCAAAACATACAGTCATAAGTCCAAGAACGAATAAATTTTTAATAAAAATTTTAAAATTTTTGCATTTTTAAAGAACGGAAGTGGCAGAATTTTGGACTTAATGAATATGAAAATAATTTAAAAATTAAACTTATAATTCTTAGAAGATATGGTAGAATCCTTCCATGCTGATCCTAACTTTTATACAACGGTAGTAGACCGAGCTTGGAAGACCAGTGCGTGATTTTATTAAATTTTTATTACTTTTCTCCTTATTTTTTTTTTTTAATTTTTATAAAAATTATGTATCATTTACGTGAAAAAAATAAAACTGATTAGGTATTATGGAAATTCTTGTACAAGTAAGTAATGTTATTTAAACTATTTATAGCACGCCGATGAATTGCTCGTATATAGAGAATTTCGTTCTTACCCTTTACTGCTAACTTTTTTTACCCCGTATTTATAGAATGGATCGACGCGGGGTCGGACTGGCCATATTATATAGATAACTATTGGGGGGGGGGCAGCCTTCGCGGGCCCCCCTATAGTTCATTATTTATTCTTAACAATATTTGCTTTTGCATAGCATTATGGAATTTGCATTGCATTGGTTTAACTTGCATTAGGGTAGTTCCCTGATTTCTATACAGGGTGAGTCTTAAATAAGTGCAAATATGTTCAGGGCTGGTAAATCTCGATAAAAGAAACATAATATTTTCTCTTTACCGTTTTTTCAAATAAATCCAAAACAACCGAGTTATTTTACTTTTAAAATTTCCAATTTTTTGCTATAATTTTGAGAATCATTGGATTTTCTTTCTTGTAAATTTAATCTACTACCTATGTTACCATATTACAAACAAAGTATGTTTTTAAACTAAAAATAAAAAAAAATCCAAATTTTTCTTTTTAAATTCCACATTTTCAAAAAAAAATTTCGCGCAAAAAACCTCATAATTGTGTTTCTTGGGTCGAAATATACTACCCTAAAAATATTTGCACTTATTTAGGACTCACTCTGTATATAATAGGGAAAAATTGACCAAAACGTAAGGCGAAAAAATTCGCAAAAAAACACACGGGTCCCTCCTTACATTGCCACCCGGGCCCCTTTGGCCTAGTGCGACCCTGGATCGACGTACTGTACTAAAAAAACATACGACTGAGAAGTCAAACACGAAGAATCTGTGTTTTTGCTTTAGCGTGATCGTAACGGAAATTACGGAGATAGCAGCATTTCGGTGGCTATTTCAGGTCACTAGGAGTTAGCAGATATTATTGAGTTAAAATAAAAAATGTTCTTTAATGGGAAAAAATGTGTTTGCTTTCCCTATTTATAGAGTATTTTTTTCTCTTTCTAATGGTATAAAAAAACTTATTAACGTAAAAAATGGAGTTAGCAGGTTATCACGTTTCACTGACAATATATTATAATTATTTATTCGTGTTGAAAGCGTTGCGTATAAAAAATATGTATAACAAACACTAATGAAAAACAATTATACGAAATGTATAAAGACAAACAGAAGAAAAATTCAAAGATAAAATTGAAGGCAGTTATAAACATAAAAATTGTACTGTAGTATACTACATCACAACAAACTACAGATAATTATTAGTAAAAATATTACAGTGTTATGAAAACCGCATCTTTTTATCTTTACTCATAAAAATAAACCCTGTAAAACACACGAAAATGGGACACCCTGTACATAAAAAAATTACTGCTTTTCTTATGTAATATATGGTAAATGTGTAATAAGCAATAAAGTGTAATAAATAAAAAAATAACTTTTTAGTGGATGAAACCCCTTACCCTGCTATCTGATACGCTTATTACATTCGGTATTTCGATACCGATGTTTTATTCATGCCACTTGTTTCATAATCCACTAGCTCAAAACTCGAAAAGGTTATTTTGACCAGAATTAGCGTAGAATCTAAAAACTTTTAAGCGGTCTCTAATTCCCAAATATTTGAATAATTTATTCCGGATGAAGAAAATTTCGGTACGTCAAAAGTATCTTAAACTTTCAACAACTTTTTATCAGACATTCACTTAAAATCGTCCTTCGTTTTGCAGGGACAGGTTTGCTTTATATATTTCTCTAATGAAAAATAAAAAAAAATCGCTTAAGAGGAACATGGATAAATTATAATTTATATTAAAGATGTATATTTAAAAGAGAGCTTAGTATACTTTTTAAAACAATCATTCTAGAACAAGAGGTGTCTCACTTTTGTAATAAATGTACATATGCTGCCAAAATATAATTTTACTGCCAAGCGACTGCCAATTACTGCGAAGAAGACTGCCTAGGGGTGGGAATTCTAGTTCCTTGCGAGGAACTAGTTTTTTAGTTCTAGTTCCACCGGCGGAATAGTTCCTTGAACTAGGTCTTTAGTTCACAGTAGTTAACGACTAACATTGACATCCCTGTTGCTTGCTAATGGGTTTCGTTGCCAGTCAGAACTATTCACAGTATGATCTGTATAATTTTTATAATGTACGAAATATAACAAGACGTGTAATGGCGTATATTAAAAACATGTATTTAAGTTTTATTGCAGATAAAAAAAATAAAACAGAAACTCAGATCAGAGTTTAAAAAACTATATCACAAATCAATTGGAGCAAATAATACGAAAATTTTACGAATAATTGCATTTTTCCTCACTTCGAATTTTTTCTTTTTGTCTAAAAATTCAAAATATCTAGTTCGTTTTATAAGATATTTCTTAATTTTAGGGATCTAAAGTGAAACATCCCCATAAAATATTCAAAGAGCAAGCTAAAAATCAAAAACAGTATCCACGACAATTTTCTGTAGTAATTACGTCGGCTGTGGCAATAGACAAGGCCGAATCCATTGTCGTCACCTTGTATTATATCTCGGATCTGCCGACTGAATAGATTACAGTGAACTAGCCTTTTAATTAGTTCCTGTAATTCCACTCAGTCCTTTCGGTCCGGGACAGGTAACATACGGCATAGTGATCGGTTGTTATTTAACTATCTGTTATTTTATAACAATTATTTAGAAATAACATAACGCAACCGTTACTACTTCTAACAAATAACAGATATAAAATAACGACACGTAGAGATCGGCCGCTCGTGAAACGAAAAACGAAGTCGGCGCTCTGCACCGCCACGAAATTATATGCTGCTCGAAGCAATTCCAAAAAACAACTAGCATGGATGGAAAACAAAAAAATGTTATTTCGTCAACCATCGATACAGGCGGCGAGACAACAGACAACGGAGTGGGGAATGCGCTACGGCGAACGTAGCTGCTTCGGTCGACGCCGTCGATGGTCGTATTGGGCTTGCAACAGCTTAAAAATAATAGGATATAAAAGAAGCAGGTTTTGGTGGTCAAGATAACAGGAGTGGGAAAGGAACGCTGCTGCATCGGTCGATTGTCGATGGAGGCTCGCAACGGGTTGGAGAAGCAGGCATTTTAGATAAGTTGTTTTTCAACCTGTTGCAGAACAGGGCGGCGGTCGAAATAATCGGAGTGGGAAAGGAACGCTGCTGCATCGGTCGATTGTCGATGGAGGTTCGAAACAGGTTGGAGAATAACGCATCAGTTGCTTTAGATACATTGTTTTTCAACCTGTTACCTGAGCATAACGGGCGGAGGTCGAGATATTATGGCGCTGTATGTTTCAGTACGTTATTAAGTTTCAATATTTAGGTATTTATTTATTCTGAAATTTTTTTTTAAAAATGTATACAGGGTGTTTTGAAAAATCTGGTCATTGATTAATCACGATCCTGCTTAAAGCCCTTGACGTAAAAAGCTGATTTTTGGAAAACGGATTGATTTTAGGGTGTAGAGGTTCTATAAGAAAGGATTTTTCGAAACTCGAATTCTAAGGGGGTGAAACCACCCTCAAATATTAGAATATTTTTTTATTTAAAAACCGGTGAGTTTTTCGGAAAAACTCTTAAACACGTATATTTTATTTCATTGTTTTACATATTTTAAGATTTTTTTTAAAATATATTCAGGGTGTTTCATAAAATATGACCATTGAGTAATCACGATTCTGCTTAAACTGCTCGACGTTTAAAGCTTATTTTTGGCAAATGTGAGAAGATTTTATCCAGTTTGTATGTTAATAGAAATTCTTGCTTTGCTTTATCATCACCATTACAAATTATTAATTCGACGCGAACGAAGTCGCGGGTACACGCTAGTTTAAGTGTAAAATTAATTCGAACTCTAGTGTGTAGTTGGTTTACTTATGAAGAATATACTACACATTTTCTTATATTGCTATTTTTTGACCGCAAATGGTAAAATTATAACTAAGAGCTTCTCGCCCGTCGAGTGAGATGCACCCTGTACACTGCTACGCAATTCAGGATCTACGCGGATAGAGGGGCAAGGCGTAGGTAGATCGGAATGTAAACAGCGCTTATTTGTAAACAACCACCGTTTTTAGAGAGGTATTTTAGATAACAATTGATATTTAGAAAAATGTTTCGACACCCTGGAAATACTACCACCGAGCATGTCATTTTTGCAACTTGCAACTGCGTTAATACGCCTGGCGGTGACCGCCTCATTCTCTTTCAGATATTCAGCAATAAAATAAAGAACCCTGTTATTTTTAAGCTGTTTTTTATAAATAACTATAACAGTTTCAACTGTTATCTAAAAATAACAGTTTTGCCCATCACTACGGCTGACACTCTCCACTCCCGCCTAGCGTTGGGCTACGATCGCTCTGGCCGATCCGTACGTAAACTAGTCTTTTGTTTAGCTCCCCTAGTTCTTCTAGGTCCGGATCCGATAACATACGGCTGGCACTCCCCACTCCCGCCTAGCATCGGGCTACGATCGCGGAAGCCGATCCGTCGCCGTATATCGGTCACAGTCTCGATCCCGGAATAAGTCCTGAGGAACTAGTTCTTTGAGAAACTGGGTATTAGTTCCTTTCATTCCAGGGTCGGAATAGTTCATTGGAACTAGTCCGTTCACGAACTGCACACCTCTAAGACTGCCAAGAAAATGTTCAATAATAATGTAATTCCAGTAGTGAGACACCCTCCGTTTTAGACACAGAATTTATACTTGTAATTTAACAAAACAATATATAAAATTTAAGATTTATAGTTTAAATAGAGCGTACGTCTGTACTTCAGGTAGTTTATAAAACCCCAAAAGGAAATTGCTGAATGAAATATTGTGAGGTAGGACGTCATATTTTGCATAAAAATGGAGATTTTTTAAATTTAATTAAAAGTGTAAATACACTGCTCATTTCAAATTCAAACCACTCAATTAGAAGAGCAACACCTGTTGCATATATTTCCATCCATTACTGTCTTCGTTTTGTTAAAACGGCTCTCTTCTCGGCTAATCAATAAAGCGCTGCAAGATTACTGCTTTTCGAAAAAAAAACCGTAAGTACCATAAGTGTAAAGTTTAGAAGTATATTATAACATATTAATAAATTAGTTAGTATAGCTAATACAAATTTTATTCTTCAAATGAAAATTAAATTTTAAAAAAATCTTTAATTGTGGTTGTTTAAAACATAAAACAAAGTTAACATTAGCAAACTACAGATCTAAAAATTGACTAAAATAATTAAGAAAACATAGAAAAAACACTATAATACCGAATAGAAACATTAAAAAGGTATTTTTAACCAAGTTAAATATAGAAGAATATACAGATACTCGTAGTAATCTTATTACATCTATAGATATTATGATTAGGCTATTAATATTCAAACCTAGAAATGTGCACACAAGGATACTATTAGTCAGTCTATAGAATTTGCTTTTATTTTATTAAATAATTGTCATGGGATTATAATTATTAATATTATTATAATGATTATTAACAAATGTAATTTGATATATCAGTAAATAATTACGTCAGCTATTAGATGTCTCAGATTATACAGGGTGAGTCTTAAATAAGTGCAAATATTTTCAGGGCTGGCAGATCTCAATAAAAAAAACGTATTTTCTCTTTACCGTTTTTCAAATAAGTTCAAAATAACCGAGATATTTTACTTTGAAAAATTGATTTCTCGCTTAAATTTTGAGAACCACTGGATCTTTTCTGTGATTTCTTTCTTGTAAATTTAATCGACTACACCTATATTGTCATATTATGAAGATTTTATGTTTTTTAACTAAAAATTAAAAAAAAATTGTGAAAAAAAATCATAGACCCTAAAAATATGTGCACTTATTTAAGACTCACCCTGTATATTTCATTTCTACAGTATGTCCTGGATTGTCTTTACAAGAGAAAAAACTTTTTTATTCACATTTTAAGAAAAACGAGTTCTTCATAAAATGTTTCGCTTGTTCTAAAATGATTAATATTTTTATACTTTTAACGTTTATACTTTTCCAATTATATTGTAGGTTATAATTATTTGTTTCTTCAATATCAAAAATAAAGGAAAAAGAAAATTGTACTGGCGTAAGATGAAATTATTATAGGTATATTTAATTGGTATACTCTTTTACAAAGATTTAAATAGTTTTATTTTTGCAAAGAAATGGGCTAGAAATATTATTGTTTTTAGCACCTGCACGTTTTGTACCATTTGTTGTTTTAAAAAAGTTCTGAAATGTCAATATTCCATGGGTATATTGATAAATGAGATCTAAATTACAAGAAAATGCATTTTGAGATGTATAACCTTGTATTTTGAACAAGTAAATTTTTCGAATATATTTTTATTTTGAGTACATAACTCTAGAAACTCTACAAAATGTGTATTTTTATACTCATAAAAATAATAAAAGCGGGAGCTAGGCATTTCTAGAAACATTATCCGTCTGAAATCTTAAACCTAGCATCAAAAAAAGCATGCGTGCAAAGTGATAAGGCTGATTTATTATATAAACAGCACATCTGTCGTCAAAAATATGAACTGGCTGACTTCGTCTGACGCCATGCTCTTTTTGATTTATGGATTTAATAAACAAAACATAAATAAAATTGCCCGGATGCGTAAAGCAAAAAAAAACGATAATAACAGACGATAATACAATAAATTATCATTTCTATATTCTTTGATAAATCGACAGATTTGCAACGTTCTGAACGCTGATAAATTTTTAGATTCTTGTAATAAACGGATTAAAAATGGAATTGATTAACGCGTAACGATAATGGCGGGAGCATTTTGATTTGTGATGTTTGTTTTGCTTTGATGGTTGTTGCTTAGCGAGGGATTGGAATAACAAGGGATTAATAATTTCAAAATATTCGGTTATTATTTATAAATATCCTGGTTTATCTAGAAATAAATATAATTTAATTTAATTTAATATATATAAATAAACGAAATATTAAATGTACGTTTTAATATCGAATTTATTAACGTGTAGCTAAAAGAGATTAAAATAATAATGTTTGTATAACAATATAAATCCAAAAATATAGAAAACGACATAAAAATTCGCGTCATAATAAATTGAATCACAGTTAATGTAATGGCAGTATTCTAGATACAGGGCAACTTTAAATATGTGGGGAAAATACGGTATGATAGAAAAAAACGCCGTCCAGTTGGCTATGAAATGAAGATCGATGCCATTTCACATATAATTTTATATATAAAATGATAGCGATCTTTATTTCATAGCCATCGCTGACACTGAAGTAAATTTTTCAGTATTTTCTTTTTTACCGATTTTTAAGATTTAGTGTCAGTAAGTAGTGAATCAGCAAGCAATTCCCACGACTCTTTGAACGAACAAGCCATAGAAATTAATGAGACGGATTGGGATCCGATTCAATTCTTACGACTCGTTCGTTCAAATTTTATGGATCCATGCTGGCTACGATTTAATTGAACGAACAGTATTGCAAGCAATGAATCAATTCCCACGATTCTTTGAACAAACGAGCCATAGAAACGAAAGAGTCGGATTGGGATCCAATTCAATTCTTACTACTCTCTTTTACGACTCGTTCATTCAAATTTTATGGATCTATGCTGGCCAAAATTCAACCGAACGACCAGTATTGGAAACAATGAATAAATTGTCACGATTCTTTGAACGAACGAGCCGTAGAAACGATTCGCATTGTGATCCGATTCAACTTTTACGACTCGTTCAGCTTTATGGATCCGTGCTGGCCACGATTCAATTGAACGAACAGTATTGTAAGCAATGAATCAATTGCCACGATTCTTTGAACGAACGAGCCGTAGGAACGAGTCGTATTTTGATCCGATTGAACTTTTACGACTCGTTCAAATTTATGGATCCGTGCTGGCCACGATTCAATTGAACGAACATTTTTTTTATTAAGCAATGAATCAATTCCCACGATTCTTTGAACGAACGAGTCGTATTGTGATCCGATCCAACTTTTACGACTCGTTCAAATTTATGGATCCATGCTGGCTACGATTTAATTGATCGAACAGTATTGTAAACAATGAATAAATTGTCACGATTCTTCGAAGGAAAGAGCTGTATAAACGAGTCGCATTGTGATCCGATTCAACTTTTACGACACGTTCAAATTTATGGATCCATGCTGGCAACGATTCAATTGAACGAACAGCATCGCAAGCAGTAAATCAATTCCTACGATTCTTTGAACGAACGAACCGTAGAAACGAGTCATATTATGATCCAATTCAACTTTTACGACTCGCTCAAATTTATGGATCCGTGCTGGCTACGATTAAATTGAACAAACCGTATCCTAAGCCGTGAATCGAATCTCACGATTCATTTTTAATAACCGTGAAAATGAACGACTCGTTCAATCTTTGCCCAATAACCATATCTCATGCTACTGATTACTAATCAGGTCATAAATTCTACGACTACTCCAACGCGTTCGTCATAAACTACCACGTGAAATGTTTATCCACGTGATTTCTTACTCCGACACCGCATTAGCCATATATGTTAAATTTAAATTACCTGCCACGGGTTCCGTTAGGCTTTGCGTGTTCTGTCAATGGCGCAAATACACACACATATACAGCGAAACGTACACACATCCATATTCCGATCGTATTAATTAGCCAGCCTTCGAGATAAAATTAAACTTCAAGCTGAAACATGCATTTAAACGCGGCGCACTTAGGTAGCGAAGCGTGGGAGGGGGGAGATTTCAGGTTTCTTGATGTCTGACAGGTTTTCCTTGTTGATGGCTGATCACTTAGCACGTACTTTATAGGTTTTTCGCGTTCATTGGCGTACGTACGTCATTAATACACACATGGCCAAAATTATTGCATATAACGATATTTTTATTTTATATTGGACTTAATATGACTCTTTTTATATTTTTGGACATATTGGCTTACTACACGACTAACTAATTTAAAATTAAAAATCTAAGTGCAACTAAGCTGTTATTATAATTTTATTTCATAATGACAACTAATAGTCTGTATTGCCTCCTCGAGCCTCAATGCAAGCTGTGAGACGACGTGGCATGCTCTCAATTAAGTTGTCCAGAATGTTCAGGAATGGCTTCCCATGTTATGGCGCGCAGCAATTTTAAATTCATTTAAGATACGGGGGGGATCGTTCCTTTTGGCAATATGGCGTTTTAGCATGTCCCAAGCATGCTCGATCACATTCATATCTGGAGACATCGGTGGCCACCACAGTTTTCTTATCACTTCTCACTCTCTTCCTCACAAAATTCGCGAACCGCTAAAGTGCGATGGGGAGGAGCATTATCGTCCATGTAAACAAATTCATCCCTCACTGACCGCACAATAGCCTCTAAAACGTCTCTAATATATGAGGCACCTGTCATTGTGCCATCAATAAAAACAAGAGTTCGAACTCCGTGCATTATACCTGCCCATACCATAATGCTTCCCTCTTCAAACGGGACACGGGGTTTGAGCTGCATTCAAACGTGCTCGTCTCCCAGATGCCCTCCAGTCCAAAGTTCGTCGCGAGTCTGACACTAGGCTTATTCTTGTTTCATCACTAAACATGACGAAATTGCAATTAGATTCATTTGTTCTCGTCTCCTCAGTACATTTTAGTCGCGTAATTTTGTGCTGTAAATTAAGCTTCGGTACACGTAGAGGCCTCCTTAAATGTAATCCTCTGTCATGGAGTCTTCTTGCTATGGTCTTTCTTGAAACATTTACTCCTTCAAGGCGAGCTAACTCATTTTTAAGAGTAGTACTAGAAGGCAGGGGATTGCGTCGTGCAATTAGGGATATTTGACGGTCTTGCACAGCAATAGTAACTCTCTTTCTACCTCTTCCAAGCCAGTCTGTAACCTAGTTTGTACCCTTGATTTTTTTTAATATTCGCGAAACATCGCTTTGGTTCACTCCTACAATTTCAGCTATTGCAACTTGCCTTGCAACTGCACAACAAAATAAAAGTTTGAAGCTTCAAAATTTACTTCATTAATAGTTCTATTTGTTCACTTCCTCTTTTGGGTTTGTAGTATCTATTCTCCTTCTTCAAGAGCTACACCTACAACCACAAATTAAAATTAGCAATTTACAGTTAAGTAGTTGTAATTCAAGCGGAGAACAATAATTATTGACTGAAGAAAATTATGAATAGCTGTCATAAATGTTAAAGGTTCTAAAAATAAAATTTGCGTTTAAATATAGCTTAACAAAACATTAACACATGATACAATATACAGCGTTATTGGAAAAAGCAGAATATAAATATATAACGTTATAGTTTAAAGCAGATTAATGTTTAATAAAGTTATATGGCAAAATTTAATCAATTCGATATTGGTCCATAAAATACTGTATCGATCTTTCAATAAAAATTCTTTTTATTGCTGCAGCTTATGCCAGAGAACTTTAAAGCACTTTAGCACCGACTCTATTCATTGCTCTTTCAATTTTTCGAATAATCTTGTATCAATTTTTATTATTCGATAACTAAAATTCTTTACTGCTGTATTATGTATGACATCATAACAATGCAGAATGAATAGCAGAAGAAGCATTCTTTAATGTTTTCTTTTAGAAGTTTTCTTAAGACATTAAAATAATTATTTTAAAATAATATTTTAGTTTAGATATATAGTATTTTAAAATATCCATGAATTTTAAATAAGTGCTAATATTTTTAAGGGTGGTATATATTTTGACACCAAAACCACGTCTGTATTTTATTGCAAAAAAATAGCTTTTATAATTTTTCTATTTTTCGTAAAAAATAACTTTTTTAAATTTATAGTTAAAAGCATATCTTGATAATATGACAACATAGACAGAATAACTTAAATTTTGAAAAACGGAAACCCAGAAAAAATCCAGCATTTCTCAAAATTTAAGAAAAAGAAATATATTTTTTTTAATTATAAAAGTAAAATAACTTGGTTATTTTGGACTTATATGAAAAACAGTAAAGGGAAAATATGTTTCTTTTATCGGGACTTATCAATCCTGAAAATATTTGCCCTTATTTAAGACTCACTCTGTATAAACCGGGTGCATCTCACAAGTGGCACTCACGCCTATAATTTTTTTTATTTCTATAAATAAAAAACGAGATTTGGTACGTTTGTATATGATATAAATTAGGACTGATTGCGATATTCAATTTTTTTGGCCATTTTCTGTTTCACTGAAAATGACTTTAGCTTTTGATCGAGCTTCTGATTTTTAAATGGCACCCTCGTTATTTTTTTACCTTATTCGATAGAAAATCATATGTCAACTTTTGAAATTCTCGCTTAATAAAAAATCCTATTTTATAATTTAATCTAGAGTGCCATGGCTGTGTTAAAAACACTATTTTTTTTAATCAAGGAGCCTTGGAGAAATAGATTTGGTCGTGTAATGTTTTTAGTGTCTCGTCCTGGCCGGTTAAAAGATGCCCAAATCGTATTTTTAATCATATCTCAATTTTTTCAAACGGAACAAAGGTGGCTCATTAGCATATTTGGAAAAAGCATTTTTTTACGAATAATTTGATACCACACACTTGGTATTTCGAGTTAAATTTTTGTTATGTACCGCATGATATAGTTTAAAATAAACTATATGCGAAAATGTCAAAAGTTGACATATGACATGTCATTCTCTTCAGAGTGTTATTTTCTATCGAATAAAGTCAAAAAATATCGAGGGTGCCATTTAAAAATCAAAAGTTGTAGTAATTTTCGGTGAAACAGCAAGTGGCCGAAAACAATTGAATACGTCAATCAATCCTAATTTATGTCATATACTAACATACCAAATCTCGTTTTTTTTAACTAAAAAATAAAAAAGTTATAGGGTTGAGCCACTTTTGAGACGCACCCGGTATAATAACAAATTAAAAAATCAGATGTCAAAAACGAAAAAAATATACAAAGCTAGAAGACAAATGCAAAAAAATATATATTAAGAAATTTTTGAAGGCACAAAATATAAACGTAGAAATATAGAAAAATGACTGGATATGTATTAAAGAAAAAATATCCGTTTCACTTTATTTCCACGAGACATCTACAATTAGTTAGACATTGCAAATACTAATTACTATAAATAATGACAGCCTATTCATTACGATAACAATTAACATGGAACTCCAGTCAACTTACGATAATTAATATGAAACTCTGCGTTTTATTCAATGTAGCAGACTTCCACTCATTCTACATTCTACCTGTGAATTAAAATGACAGACACAACAGTTGGACAAACTTATTATAAAACACTTATACAACGACAAAACGGCGTAAATATCATTAATTTAAAAAAATCTCTTAAATATAGGTTTTAAAAGATTTATTTGTACGCCACTGGGCCATTTCCAATCCTCATGCCCCGCTATGGTCTACCTCCGTTCGGGCTCCAGTTTTAAATTGATTAGTTCGTTAGGAAAAGGAAAAGACGTTGACAGTGAATTAAGGAAGCTGTAATTATGTATGCAAAGATTGGTTTTCTTTGCTCGAAATTTGCATTTTGTTTGGCTTGATAATTACGCATCGCTAAACTGTTGTTCTTTGCTGAAGGGTAGACAACTTGATTTTGCAGATTTTTGACTATACATTCTCGATCTGACAGTAAACCTTTTCTCTCAATTCTCTAATACTTAATAATATTTTGATGATTTTTTTCTAAATAAGGCCAACAATGAAAGCCAAAAACTAAGTTTAAAAATTAATTTTAGAAAAACTAAATTTATGGCTGTTAGAATTACTGCAGAATTTACTTAAATGGAGAAGTCTTTGTGACAAATCTTTTCGGATTAATCACTTGTCTATGGGTAGCGTGACTATTTTATAATTATAAAAAAACAATTAAGTTGAGCGTAAGGCAAACTTGGATTAAAAGTACACCGACTCTTTGGGGCGTATGTTTAATGCTTTGTCTTAGTGATGTTAGTTACTCAAATCTACTATAACTTACCTTAATTGTGCCCCAACCTTTGTCTGTAAATCTGTAGCTCATTTCTGGGGTCTTTTCTGGACTGCTCTGGAGATATTGTGCTCGTTCATAATGATCTTACTTTTATACTTTTTTAACACTTAGTATTTTTTTTACTATAGAAATAAATCGGCGTGTACAAATAAAACGAGTTTGTAGGGAAACATTTAAATTTAATATTAAAAAAATAAAGAACAACAAAAAAATATATATATGATCGAAGTTATTTATTACTACTAAAAATAGAAAAGAGATGGAAAAATACAAGAAAACTGTCTGGTGTCTGCTTTTATTGAGAAATATAATAATCACCTGATCAATTGCACCTTTCATGACTAAATCTTACATATTAAAATAATTTTAAAGAAGGATAATAAAACAGAAATTAAGAATATTTGACAAAAGGACTTAAAAACATATCTATTAGCAGACACCAGACTTAAAAACTACAGGGAGACAAAAACTTTACCGAGTTTTTTAGAAACTCAAACCGAACTAACTTTTCTGCCTAAAAACAGCCCCGAGGTTCCAACATTACAGGGTTGAAGGGTGGTGCATTCGGTACTTAGCCAATAGAATCATCCCTAAAGGTACTGTTCTTTGTTTGATTGGTCAGCTTGACACCGCCCTTCAAACCAAGTTGGTTCGACCTCCCGTTGTTAGATGGCAGTAATATGACCATTTTACGTATTTAATCCTCGTTTGGCGCCATTTACATCTAGGTACGTGCTTTTCTAAAATTCACAGATCCTTTACAAACATCCGGCGATAGTTAAACATTTGATAACATGTTGGGTGGTTTTTGTAAAATATAACATATTATGCCAGCCCTGAAAATATTTGCACTTATTTAAGATTCACCCTGTAGCATGTTCACAATAAATTAGTCTTTCTATTTTAAAAATAAAAAGCGTTAAGTGCTCGATGTAAATTTCATTAGTAGCTACTTCTATCTATCTTTAATTAATATAAAAATATATAAAGAAATTTTTTAGTTTTATAATTATACTGAATTTGGAAATTATAGATTTTTTTCCTAGAGAAAAATCAGTTTTAATGGCACTTTCAACTTTACATGAAAATGTCGGTGAAGTATAATTTTATTCCCGCGGAACTAAGAAACTTCTTTGGTTGATTCCGTAATAAAAATGTTCCGTAACTTTTCTTATCTTTCAGTTTTTATCGCCTAGAAGAAAGAAAAGCATATTTAAAATTCAGTAAACTTTTAAAACAATAATTTTACATTAGAAATCCAGTTAATTTATGCTTTATATATTAAGTTTTAAGACCTTTACTCATTAATGTAAACTCGAATGTAAACTTTTCTTCATATTTTTAGCCGACCATACCAATAGGTATGATAGGCTATTAAGATCGGCAAAAAAAAGTTTTTTTAATCTCACTCAAAATGGGTTATTTGGGTCATAAATGACCTAAATACAAAATATTTTCATGGTGTCTCTGTCTGTCGGTCTGTAACACAATAACTCAAAAACCGCTGAACCGATTTTAACCAAATTTGGCACAAAAATACTATGGCACCCCAGAATCTGGCCATTAGTTTTTGGTGGGGGTGGGGGGTTGGTAAGGGGGTATGGGAGGGGGTTAAAAATTTTAAAAAATCGTAACTCGAAAATTACAGTAGCTAGCGAAACGCGGTTTTCAAATTAAGATTAGGAATAATATTTGCAACAAAATTTGTAGTAACATCAAAATCAGTCAAAGTCGCATTTTTTGAGATATTAACATATTTTAGTATGGGCGGCTATACGTGCCTCCCGGCGCCAATTTTTTATTTTATTTTTCATAATGTTGTTAATTAATTACCTTTTTTAATAAATTATCCCGTTTAAGCTCGTTTATGTTTAAAATTCTCTATGACGAAATTATAATTAAATTAACTTTCTCTCTCCCCAGCTCGGCACTAATTTAAATTAACTTATAATATAAACTGGAAAGCCGGCTGACCAGTTTTTCTATTCAAACTTTGTTTTGCCCGCCGAATTTCCATAATTTCCCTACGTTTCCCGGCACCGGAGCAAAAACTCGTTCCTTCCCGGTGAAAACAACTAGATTATTTCAAAAACGTTGCCAAACTTTTTAAGAGGAAAGTTTGGCAACGATTTCTCTAGTTTTTCCGGCGACAGTGTAAATTAGCGCCGGAGACCTCATTGGCGTAGCTGAAAGAATTGGATTTTTTAATTAATTTTTAAGACAACCGTAAAACTTTAAACTCAAAAATTTTCACTTTTAGGAACATTTCAGAGAGAATTTCAGATTTATTACTCACTAGTCTTACTTACTTTTATATTTTAACTTTATACATATTATATGAACTGTTTTAACAGCATGATTTATACAAATTATTAAACGCAAATATTATTATAAATAATAGCTATAATACAGGGTGGCGCCTCTCATACGCCGCGGAGGCTCCAAGGAAATTTTGTGAGCATATGTAGGTAGATTCGGAGCACTTTTTGAAAATATAGAGAGTTCTACATGGTGTCCCCAAAAAAGTTGCATATCAAAGTTGTGTTTTATGTAATGGAACACCCTATATATTAATTGATTTTTGGATTCTGGGAGAAAATTAAAGGTGAGTTTTATAAGAGAAGTATACGACTAAAATGTAAGGTTTTTAACATATTTAACATTTTCTAGAAATCCAGAACAATTTTTAAATTACAATAAAAGCTACCTAAATTGGAATTTACCCGGTATAGCCTAATATGTAGTTAAATTAACTATTGTACTTTAAATCAAATTAAAACTTGATCCAAAAAGTTCTACAGGGTGAGACAAATCTATGTGGCTGTGATATGCCTGACATTATTTTAACATAGCTGTCTAATTAGTCCAACTTTAACAACTAGTCCTGAGTTTGTGACAAAACAAAAAAAATCTCAGAAATTTGCCGAAAATGCAAACTTATCCTACATCAAAGAGAATTGATATGATTCTATTAGTTGGTGCATTCGCATTAGTGTGCATTCACTAATTAATCGAATACTTAAATACTCCTGATTTTACCTAGTGGAGTTTATGGGGATATGTTAAAGACAGTGTTTACAAAACTCGACCAACTATTGTCGACAACATGAGAAAAATGAGTGTAGCTGCTTCTTGAAGTAGAGCTCCACATATGCCTTTTAAAATGAAAAGATCTTTAAAAAAGACAATAATTTTATGAAGTTAACATGAAAGGTTAACATGAAAATTTTTTTTCGCATAATTATAGGTTTATATCTAGTTTTAATTCTGTAATAATTAAAATATGTTTTAAACGTGTATCTTTTTATTACCGTTGAGTATTTTACTCTACATTCTTTAATATTTACAGTAAAACTACTGTACTTACTATTAACTTAACAAAAGGTATATCATAGCCACCCGGTTTTTTTTCAAATAATAAAGATCTACTGACGCAAAATCATATAAATTAAAATACAGTGATGGACATATGTATGGAAAGATTTTTTTTTTAAATATTTTGTGTAACTTTCTTTTTAAACTTATTTTAAATATATTAAATGAAACAACGTTTTGTAATTTATGGATATTTAGTTTTAATTTTCAAAAATAATTTCTTATTTTTCTTTTAACAAAAAACATAAAAATTACTGTGGACAAAAGTATGGAAAGAAAATTTTATAAAGAAACAAATCCTAAAATCTAATATATGGTTGCGTTACCTTTGGCCTGAAGGACTGCTTTACATCTTCTTGGCATGGAATCCACAAGGTTTTGACAAATTTCCAAAGGAATGTTCTGCCATTCATCTTGGAGTATCTCCCACAAATCTGTCGCATTGCGAATAGCCCTTAACCGAATTTTCCTTTCTAAATGCTCCCAAAGGTGTTCAATTGGGTTTAAGTCTGGCGACTGAGAAGGTCATTCCAAAACATCCACGTTTGCCTCCAAAAACCAATTTTTTACCAATCGTGAGGCGTGTTTGGGATCATTCTCCTGCTGGAATCTCCATATTAGGGGCATCTCTTCTTCGGCAAATGGTAACATGGTATTTTGCAGAATGTCCCTGTACATAAAACGATCCATTTTTCCCTCTATCTTTACTAGCGGACCAACCCCAGCTCGAGAAAAGCACCCCCAGATCATAACACTACCACCACCATGCTTTACTGCTGGCTTCTGGTAATTTGCATCATATCTTTTACCTACTGGCCTTCTCAGAAATGATCTACCATCAGAACCAAATATTTTAAATTTACTCTCATCACTCCAGAGCACTGTGTTCCAATTTTGAGATGTCCAATTTAAATGGTTTTGAGCAAACCGAATTCTGTTCTTCCGATTTCTTTTTGAGAGCAAAGGTTTTTTAACGGCCACTCTTCCCAGAAGTCCTACCTCATACAAGCGTCTTCTCACTGCGATCAGTAACATTGATATTAAAATTGTCACAGATTTCCTCTTTTATTTGCCGGGAAGATTTGTGTGGGTCTGCTAGAGAAATCTTTTTAATTGATTTTTCTATAAAAGGGGTAGTTTTTCGGGGACGTCCCGATTTTGGCCGGTTAGTTGTAGCTCCCAATGTTCGATACTTTTTTAAAATTTTCGAAACTGATCCTTCTGAAATCATTAACGATTTGGCAATTGTACACTGTTTAACACCTCTATTTTTTAACTCTATAACTCTGTTGCGTAAGTCTTCAGACAAATACTTATTTTTACCCATTTTTAACAATATGTTGCTTGCCTTTGCAATAAAATCAAACTAAACAAATCGATCACAACAGCAAAAATATGAACAAGAAAAAAGCTTTCCATACTTTTGTCCGAAGCCTAAACAAAATATGTTGATAAAAATAAACAATGTAGGTAGACTAAAAAATTATCTTGTGAATACGAAAATATTTAAGCTGTATTATTTGTTTGAGCGAGATAAAATAGGAAATAAGAAATATTTCCATACTTTTGTCCGCCACTGTATATAGGAAAATCTTTGTCTAGGGGTAAGCAATCTTAATAATATTTTGAAGATATAAGAATTTTCCATTGAAAACCGGAACAATATACTGGGTGTTCTATTTAAAATAAAAGAGTAACTTGTTTTTAAAAGTGACTAATGTTCCATATTAATTTTGTCTCACCCTGTATAATTTTTCGTGTCAAATTTTAATTTTCTTTAACTTAAATATCAGACCATACAAGGTCAACTCAAATTTAGGTAGCTGTTATTAAAATTTAAAATTTACCCTTTGTTTTCACAAAATGTGAAATATGTCAAAATTCTTGCATTTTAGGTATATGCTTCTTTAATAAAACTCACCTTTATTTTTTTCCCAGAATCCAAAAATCAATTAATATATAACCATTACAAAAAACACAACTTTGATGTGTAATTTTTTTCGGACATGCACACTTTATAGTTTCATAAATATTTAGTGTGTAACCCACCTATTTAAAAATAAATATATTTTGTTATATTCAAACTCTATATCCTTGAATAAAATAATTGATTTTTAAAATATTTATACCGTTTTTATACGCAAACTAGAGAGAGGGAAATCTGGCTAAAAACGGAGAAGTTAGGTAATAGCTTTTAGACGACCGGTTAAAACGCTTCAGTGTTATTTTTGTTTGTGAGTTTTGTTATTGTTACAAAGAGTATTATTAAAGGTAAAGTAAATATTTTCTCAATATATATTTAACTTGGGTAATTAAATCCTATATTGGCTTTTATTGTTATTAGTTATTATATTGTGTGTTAAAGCTTTTCCTTATTTATTTCATCTGAGAATAATATTACCTTTATGACTTACGACTGTATGACTGTACTAATATTTCCTTACCCTTTGCAAACAACAGCAGTCAAGTAAATAGTGTAACTGTTAGTCTAAAGTCTTCTTGATTAAAGTTTAGATCAGCATAATACAATTATTCATTGGCATCGTGATCGAGGTTTTCTCTGCCGTACACTTTTATTTAATAAGTAGGATTTTTTATCTGCCTTGTGGCATCTCTTGAACTCTTTTTGATTTTTCTCAGTCGCAATTCAGTATGAATATATTTTTAACACAACAAAGGTTTTTCTTATTTTATTTAATCTGTTTTATATACAGTTGTTTAAAATGTTATCTCTTCAACTTTGTTCAATGATTCTGGGTATGTTGTACTAGGTACATTAATTATAAAAGCTGATAAAAAGAAGCAAAATATTCAAATATAAAGAAATGACTACATTTTTTAGTTATCTACGCCACTGTGAACTCTCTTTTAGATTTAATTATTTAGTATTCAGTTGTAAAATAAAATTTATTAAGGCTTTTACGTTTTGAATGAGTTTATTGTTACCGCATAATTAAATTAGAGTTTGGGGAGAAGCACTACCGTAATTTCGGTATTGTATTATCATACTTTAAGAACACTTTTGTTGGTGTCGTTACTGTTTTATTATTTCATATTATGAGTACTACTGTAAATGACCGAATATAATTTAATAATAAAAATCTCTTTAGTACTAAACTTACAATTAAATTTAATTTGTTTTATCATTTGAATAGAAATCAAATAAGGGCAATGTAGGTATAAATAACCAGTTTTTTAATTAGGCTATACCAGGTGCGTTCCAAAAGTGGCTCACCCCTATAACTTTGTTATTTTTTTCAGATAAAGGAACGAGGTTTGGTGCGCTAGTATCTGACAGAAATTAGGATTGATTAACGTATTTAATTCTGTTCGGTCACTTCCTGTTTTACCGGAAATGACTACTATGGCACTTTTTGTATTTTCTTACTTTATTCGATAGAAAATGACATTCTGAATAGAATGACGTATTATATGTCAATTTGCCATATTGGCTTATAGTCTAAGAGCTAGCGAGGTTTTTGAGAAAGTATTTTAAGGCGTCTGGCTCTTTGATATATCTTTTACTATGCTCTCTGGAACAGCATGCGGCCCGTCTGGCTGCCGATACCCATTGCGTTCACTACTGCGCATCGGAAGAAGATCCTATATTTTCTATTAATTTAGTCCTATAAATTCTAGTATTGAATATAAATCGAACATGTCTCCATAGCGCAGTGCGTAGAGTTTCCGACCACGAACCGATGATTCAGAGTTCGAATCCGGGTCAGGACAAAGACTTTTTTATTTTATTTTCGTTTATATTCTGATAGTAAAGTATTAAATAATTCTGGTAATTTAAAAAAAAACAAATATTTAATACTCGTTTTCGGTTAAACAGGAAGTGACCGAAAACAATTGGATACGTCAATCAATCCTGATTTATGTCGTATACTAATATACCAAATCTCGTTTTTTATCTAAAAAAATAGGAGTTAGGTTTAAACCAAAAGAAAATGATTTTTGGTAAACTTTTGACAACCACTGAATCTTTTCTGGGTTTTCTTTTTTGTAAATTTAACGAACTACCCATGTTGCTATATTATGATGATATTATTTTTTTATCATCATCATTCATACTATAAGAATAACAAAAAGACTCACTTTACTTATTTATTATAAAAGTAATCTTAAAATTAAGAAACAAGATAGAAAAGAAACTGTTTAAAGAAGAACGACAATACGAAAGCCGTTTTCGTGTTTACAGTGAAGAAAGAGACGGAGACAATAAAAGAAAACAACTTTTCACCTCGAAATCGTACTTTTTCATTAGTTTTCCTAGTTTCAGTTTAAATTACGCTCGGCTACATTTCTCATCCATCTGTTATACGGAACGTCGAGATTAATAAGCAAACTTTAAATTGCTTTAATAAAAGATTTGTACAAACTTTCTAAATATCCTTAAATACAAGAATTATATATTTGATTGCAACAAAGTTTCTGCGAGTTGGAGAGACGCCGCAAGGCAGAACGACACAGAAAGTATTTTGAATCCTTTGGATTAACTAGAATTGGTGCAATCTTTATTGCTCTTTCAACTTTTACCTATGCGATTTCTGAAGTACGATGTCTCTAGTTCTGTTTCGTGGCATCATCATTATTAGCACTATTTTACCGGTAGTCACGCCGGAGGATGCTGGATTGCATTTTTTTTATTTGCGTCCATAAAAAGAATCACTAGCAACGACAATTTCGGGACGACCGGTATCCATCGATGCGACTATACTGTTTACTTGCCAAGGATTTATGTTTGTGCTGGCGTACTTGTTGAAATGGACACGTCGTGTGAGCGCCAAACTTGCCGATGTTAGCTTTGTTCGGGTTCTTGTCATTACCGATTCTGAACCGTCCTAGAACTCTGCAGCGTATGCGCAACTGAAATAATGTCTTCATATTTCCTTCTGCGCATACGCATTACAGTTCTAGGACGGTTCGGAATCGGTAATAAGAGAAACCCGAAGTAAGCTGTTGTTTACAAAGTGGGGACTGGCGGGGATACTTGCCAGGATACTATTGGATACTCTTTGATTTTTCTCGATCGTAAGTTCTGAGAAATTTCTTCGAGTATCTTAGACGGTTGGAGGGTTGCCATTCCAGATTACGGATGGAGTCTTCCAGGTTCTTAAGTTTCCTTTTAAGTTGGTTTCCACTTGGGAAGCAAAACGGTTCTGGTTCTGTGAGTGTTAGCTCCTTTTTTTAGCTAGATTGCGAGAAATGATCATGACTAAATATGTTTTAACATAAAACGACAATCCATCGATCAACGTCGATCAGCCTATCTGAAACTAAATGTGCCTAAACCTGTCTTAAACCTCGCGACTGATCAGTGTGTTGTAGTCTGTTTAATTTCCATTGAGGCGTCACATCAAAAAACAGTCTTCCTCAAAATCGTTTTAGACTAAAACTGTTTTGTTCTTTCGCTGTGCGTCCAGCCTTAGGTTTTAGAATTTCCATTATTCTCCAACTGATCGAAAGCTTCTTGTTTTAGATAGAGTGGCATTCAAGACTTAATGATGATGGCGTTCCATCCGTGTGCTTCCTAGGTATATCCGTTTTATATTTTGTTTAAACTTCAGAAGTAACGTACCCAGATTTACAAGTAAGTATTAATGTACTATTTACAGTATTACACCCTTTATTTTAAGATTCTGATTATATGTACTCATTCTTTAAACAGAAAACACGAAACCTTACAGAAAATAATACACTAATAAAAATTACAAAAGAATATAGAGAAAATAGAGACATATTATTGATAATAATTTGTAGTAATAATTTTAATATTGTTATGTGCTAAAACACTTATACTTTGATCCATTTTACTTGTAATTTACTTGAATCCATTTTACTTGTATCCATTTTACTTGTATTTACTTGTACTTTGATCCATTTTAATCGACTGAAAACCAATGATTAGTCTCCATTGTATAACCATATATAAGCAAATGCAAGACCAAGGGTAAGACTTCTTTGGTCTGCGTCTTGACCTTTTAGTTAGTGAGTAGTCTTGATCTTGGTCTTGCAGGTTCCATTCTTGGCTTTGCTGCAAGACTCTTGCAAGTCTTGCATTTTTTCTATTCTAGAATATTAGACTTTTACTAAAGACATATTTCTATATTAAAAAATGTACCAGAAAGTAAGTTTGAGATGTATTTGAAATTTTAAAATGTTTTATACTTAAATGCTTTTATAGGTCAGTAAAACTATAACCTAAAGGAAAAATATACAAGTTTGGCAAAACCCATCGGACGATGCATTTTTAAATTAACAAATTAATACTCTTAAAAAATACTCTCTTTTTATAGGTCAGTAAAACTATAACCTAAAGGAAAAATATACAAGTTTGGCAAAACCCATCGGACGATGCATTTTTAAATTAACAAATTAATACTCTTAAAAAATACTCTCTTTGATTGTTGTTTATTTTCCATAAAACATTTTTTATATTTATCCGTACTCTCAAATTTCGATAATCATTCAGAATAAACGAACTGGCCGGTATAAAAAAATATTTTGGAATTAAAATAACCAAAAACCGATTTTATTCGAGCGCAACGAAAACACACGCCTATTTCTCTTAATTCGTGTTTTTAGCCAAACTTTTTTTTGTTGTATTCAAGTGCAAATGTATTATGTTTGTACAATTTATTGTCGACATAAATGTTGTTCAATTAAATACACAACGTAAAAGATATTTAATGCGTGTAAATTAATCTCGTTTGTTATAAAATATATTTTTTGGATTTATTTTAATTGGATTTTATATAGGAAAGTTTCCTGAATTCGGACAACAAAAAAATATTACTATTTTTGTCTGTTTAATTATTTCAACTTGTTTTCAATATTTGGTAATTTACACGAACGCAATAAAATTGAAGTAAAAATGTGATTGAAACTCGAATATCTAACTGGTTCACTAATTGAACATTGATTTTGGATACTGAATACATTCATTTATACAGGGTGTCCCAGCAATAAGTGCCAGTATTTTAAGGGGTGGTAGATCTCGATAAAAGAAACGTATTTTCTCTTTATCGTTTCTCAAATAAGTCCAAAATAACGGAGTTATTTTACTTTGAAAATTTCAAAAAAAAATATTTTTTGCTAAAATTTTGAGAACCACTGGATCTTTTCTGGATTTTCTTTCTTGTAAATTTAATATACTACCTATGTTACCATATTATCCAGAATTTTTTTTTAAATAAAAAGTAAAAAAAAATTCCAAAAAATTTTTCAAATTTTTTTTTTCGCGAAAAAACATCATAGGCGTGTTTCTGGGGTTGAACTATGCTACCAGTTAAAATACTTGCACTTATTTCTGGGAAACCCTGTATAATATAGCACAAGACCACATTTTGAGTAATTCTGTATGGTTGAAAAAAAAACGGCGCCAAAGACGACTGTGAAATGAAAATCGATAATAATTTTGACGAGGTCAATCTCTAGATGTCATTTATTAAAAATGTACATTAAACTTGCCATAGAACGATTCCAGAAACACAAATCTACAGTATGTCCCCGGACTATCTTTACAGGAGGAAAAACTTTTTTATTATTCACATTTTGACAAAAATGCATTCTTCATAAAAAATTTTGCTGTTTTTATATGGTTAATCTTGTTAATACTTTTCCAAAGTTTTATACTGTTTTATTAGAAAAAATAAAAAAAAAACATGAAAATATAAAAAATGTCTATACCTATGTGGCGGATTCATCTATCCAAAAATATCCTTATGGGTTTTTCACCACTGCACTGCAAGAAAAATCTACAAAATAAAATTTGATGGTGTAATATGTGTTAAAAGTTTATAACTTTTTCTACTAATTGAAAATGTCTACCACTAATTTTGACGTTCGGAATGCTGTTATTGAAATTAAAGGAACATACTTCTACGCTAATTGAATCCACTAATTGCGAGCATAGATAAATGAAACAAGTTTAGATTGGAAAGTGCCCATAAGGACAATGTAAACACTATTTGGCGCTATTCTTGCAACGGTCGCGACCCAAAACTTTTGAAAATTTCGGAGCGGTTCGGCTTTTTCCGGAATTATATCGCTAAATATTGTTTATTCAAATTTATTATTATTTTCGTTTAATTTTATAAATAAAATACAGTGTGTTGCATACAAGAAACTTTATTTTATATAAGGACGCATGTATGAAATACCTATGAAACACTGGAAACCGACGTTATGCCATGATCCACGATGGTTTTTGCAGTTCACAGTTCACAGTTCACAGCACAGCTTTTTAAGTTTTTAATGCCACTTTTTCACAATTATCACCGGTTGGAGTAAATAAAACTTGAATTAAACTCACAATATAGCAATAATTACTTTGAAAATGTACGTTATAAACACTTTTCGGAATTTCTTTAATGAGAGCGGTTTAGATTTTGAAAGATTATTATGATTTTTGAAGATTCTGACTTTGACAAGAGAAAATTATTTCTGTTTTTGTTTGCCGTTGTTCTTAGCAACCGCTATAGCAGCGCCAGATCGCGTATAACGGTCGCGACCCAAAATAATTTCGCGACCTAAAATTTTTACGGGCTTTCCAATCTAAACTTGTTGCATTTATCTATGATTGCGAGGTTCTGACTGAAGCTTAACATTAGCCTAAATCCTAAAAATCAAAAGTCGTTTCTATGGTAACATCATTCCGATTTCATTCTTTAATAGATTGTTATTGATGGAATTTTAATTACATCATATTTTTTTCTGTTTTAAAATGTTAAAGAAGCTGCTAAGGAAAGGGTGATAGTATTTATCGGAAAATGTGAAAAGTTTAACATCAGCAAAAAATATAACTTTAATTAAAATTAATAATAACCATCTCTCAAAGAATGAAATCGAAATGATATTACCATAGAAACGCCTTTTGCTTTTTAGGACTTTTTAGGAAAAAAATTGAACGATATTTTCATGTTTTTTAAATTTTCTCTAAAACTATATGGAGATTTGGAAAAGTATAAACGGGATTAACCATTTTAGAACAAGCAAAAATAATAAAAAAGTGTTTCCTCTTGCAAAGACAATCCGGGGTCATGTCATTCTACGATGACAAAAATGAAATTGTATATTGTTACGTTTTTCGTCGGTTCCGTGTGGATAGAAAGTCACAATTTATTTAAACATTATTTATTTAACACTAATTAACAAAAACAATAACGATAAAAGGCTTAAAGAACTATTTACAAACGATTTATAACTAAGAATTTATTTTGAATTTTAGCGCGTCAACTGTACTCGTCTATTTATAACTGCCCTCTCTAGGCCACAGCCGCTGGCATTTATACCTACAGCTAAAGATTTCTAGAATAGTCCATAGATCGTCAGGTGTATAGAGAAGGTTTCGATGGTTCTCGTATGTACTACTCCATTCCAGTGGAACTTGATTTTTCTCGAACGTCCGAATGAATCATTACTGTGTTTATTCTTTAATGCGATGTGAAGGTCATCTGAGGGCGGGACATAAAGTTAGGTTAGGTCGAGTCCACACGGGTCCGCAACAATATTGATTAAAAGTTATTTTACTGATTACTTGCATCTGTATAATATATACGAATGATTCTACGTATAATAAAATTAGCTCAAAATACTAGCAACTTTTAATTCAATAATAAACGACCTAACTCTAACACGATTACTGCCTAATTTAATTGAAAAAATTCAACTTTGCTTTTAATCTTTTCTTAGAGGAAACCCTGACTGAAAGAGAGCAATAAAATTCCAAAAACCTTTTAATGTCTAGCCGGAAACCAATTGAAAGGATTAACAGACACAAATGGTAATTAAAAATCCTACTGATTACAGACGGATCTCATTGTCGGAAATAAAAATGATTCCAAATTAGTTATTTTTGCAGAAAAAAAACGGGGAAAAGGAGAAAAGGAAAAAGGGGATCCTTTTAATTAATATTCCCTTATAGTTTGCCGGACATTTTGAACTGGATTAGTTTTCCCATTAATTACGGAAGGGACTATATTTTAGTTGAAATTTATTCGTGGGGCCATCTGTTTTCGGAGTTGAGTAACGATGACGTCAACGTCAACTATTAATATCGCCGAGATATTAATGAAAAAAATTAATTGATGAGCGTCTTAATGTAATTGTATGGTATTAACCCTAGATCCTATATACTTACATGGATACGTAAATCACTATGGAAACGGTTGCAAACCTATCAACGACTTACATTTATCTTCTTTCTTTGTTGCACACGCGGTGCTTCTACTCTCTCTATCCTTGTCGAGGACCTATTGTAATATTAAACATTTCATTTGTTTTGTCTGTCACAAAAAATTAAATTATATAAAAAATACATTTAGCCACTCCGAACGAATATCAATATTCTGGAAATTTAACCAGAAAACATGCATGTGGTCTAATATAAATAAAAGAACTTTTGAATTGCTTATTTCATCGTCTAAGTCCGTACGTCGCGTACGACGTGTAGTGGCTCTGGTTCTGGCTCCAAGGACCTGACGGGCGCACGCACCGCCCGGCTCCAATTTTCCCTGTTTTCTGTCCTTCGAACGGCTCCCTCCAGGTTGGTATTCATAAGTTTTTCAACCATGTCCACCCACCTGGTTGGTGATCTGCCTCGGCGACGGGATCCTGTATACGTTTATAGACAGTGCTGGAAAGTCTTTGTGATAATTGGATTTCGTTAAGGACCGACACATTGATGCGATGTGCTGTCCATGGTATTCGCAACATCCTCCTTCAGCACCACATCTCGAATGCGTCGTCTGTCGGCTGCTAACAATGTCCATGTCTTCAAAGCATAAAGCATAACCGGAAAGACAAGACTATTTACCAGGTTTATTTTTGTCGATTTTGTTATATGACTGTTCGACCAAACTTTGGTGAGCTGCGTCATGGCGTTACGGGCCAGTTGAATTCTGCGGCGTATTTCCACTTCGCAACTACCGGTATTAGATATAAGTGCACCTAAATATATAAATTGTTGCACAACTTGGCAGCGGTTTATGTTTGTGATATCTGGGCGGTTGTTGTTTTGAGCAGTTCTAGCTGGTTTGCAGCTATCAATACTGTGTCATCAGCAAAACGCAGATTTGATATTCTATAGCCATTCAGTGATACACCGCCTGCCCATTCCTCCAGTACAATCCTCATAATGTATTAAATTGCTTACTCACTTACTGCCACTACTCGCTGACGAGTATTATTTGACACGCATCAGAAGATGGTCACAGGCAAGGCGTTTTCTTTCATGAGATTTTCTGTGACTGAAAAGCCCGATACGTGATGTTATCTGCCTACCGCACTCCGGACATTCAAAGATCTCATTGCTTTGTTGCCTCTTTACTTTTGGTTGTCGCTGTTAACTCAGTTTACAATTCTTCTCCATTGAGTTCTATTGTGAGTTGCTTCTTCCCACTCATTCTGCATGTTAATGCCATTTAAGCACAACAAATTTCTTTTCACACAGTTAACAAATTTCTTTTCACACAGTACATATCATAATCATCAGCTGCCATATCCGCAGTTTCGGTTTACTATTTTTCAATATAAGCGGTCGTTTTAAAACAGCTCGAAACTTTTAAATTGATTTTATTTTTAGCACGTCAGCTTGCCGAAGTTTTTTAGTTAAAAAAGTTGGATATCGGTTTCAAGGACGGAGAGCAACAACTTTCACGCGCTGGCTTTAATGCAAATCGCCGAAAAAAAAGCGTTAATACTTGAAATTCAGAGAGATTTCAGAAATGATAATAAAAATTTGGAAGTTTAATAATATTATACCACAGTTGGTGTAAAAATTTATTCCGAGGTTTATTCTCTTTTCGGACCAATTCAGCGTACAATACAGATTTTATAAAATCTGTAAGTTAAAAGAAAGCAGGTGGATAGACTGCATGCTCAAAAGTCGAGTGGCATATACCACCCTCCTAAATGAGACTGTTGCAGTCCGGGTGGCGGGAGGATGCCCGCAGGGGGGAGTTCTCTCCTCTCTCCTGTGGAATCTCGTTATGGACGGACTGCTTAATAGTCTCAACAGGGCTGGTTTCAACACTCTGGGATATGCAGACGATTTGGTCGTGTTAGTCAGAGGTAAGTTTAACACAACAGTAAGGGAGCGAATGCAAAGGGCCTTGAAGATTGTGGAATCATGGGTGACACGGGAGGGACTAAATATTAGTCCTACAAAAACCGTAATAATCCCCTTCACCAAGCGCAGAATACTTGAGGGACTAGGCCCTCTAAGACTCTGCGGTGATGAGATTCCTCTCTCGGGGGAGGCCAAGTATCTAGGAATCACGCTTGATACCAAACTGACCTGGAACCGACATTTGGAAAATGTCACAAGGAGGGCGGTGACTACACTAGCGGTAGTCAGACGCTTTCATGGAAAAATCTGGGGCCTTAGACCACAGATGGTGCACTGGCTGTACACTGGAGTAGTGAGGCCTTCAGTAACATATGCATCCTTGGTATGGTGGCCTAAGGTAATGCAACAAACAACAATGCTCAGCCTCAGCAAGGTGCAAAGACTTGCTTGTCTGAGCATAACAGGGGCCATGAAATCAACGCTCACTGCATCAATGGAGGCGCTTCTGGACCTTCCGCCTCTTCACATAGTGATCTAGGCGGAGGCAAGAATGGGACTTTATCAACAACAAAGTGTCTTGGGAAATAGGACAGAAACAGGACACTCAAAGATGGGAAATCCTATTGAGGGACCTCTACTCCAAATGAGATCGGACCAAATGACCCCTCTTTATCACTACCACAAACCATTCGAGGTAAACAAAATGGATCGAGGAATGTGGACAGATATAACATTCCTTCAGGATGGACTAACCTGGTATACAGACGGGTCAAAGACCGCTGAAGGAACAGGAGCTGGAGTATTTGGGGAAAGACCAAGGGCAAGTTTATCATTTTCCTTGGGTAAACACTCAACCGTATTCCAGACAGAAATCTTCGCCATTCTACAATGTGCGAGAGAAAACAATAGAAGAGCTTATTCAGATAAGCTCATCAATATATGCTCAGACAGTCAGGCGGCACTTGGAGCGCTTATGAGCCCAAAGGTATCGTCGAGACTCGTCTGGGAATGCCTAGGTGAACTGGAAGCTATGGCTCGACGGAACAGAATTAAATTATTCTAGGTGCCGGGCCACAGCGGCATCCAAGGCAACGAAAAAGCCGATGAGCTAGCTAGGCAAGGATCATCGGCATCTTATCTTGGTCCAGAGCCAGTACTGGGAATACCCAAATGTATGGCCCGTAGTGCACTAAAACTCTGGATCAGGAAAAAGCAGAATGTCCACTGGAGAAACCGACACGGGCACAGGCACAGCAAGGCTTTTATCCAAGGACCTAGCTCCAAAACCGCAAAAGAACTGCTAATGCTTAGCAGGAATAAATTGCGGATTACAACAGTCCTCTTGACAGGACATATGGCTGTCAAGTGTTACCTGAACAAGCTCAATCTGTATCAAGGAAGTCTTTGCTGCAGACTTTGCGCTAAAGATCCTGAAACAGCGGAGCACATAATATGTCACTGCGAGGCTCTGGATCGCAAGCGACACTTTTTATTTGGGAAAGCTGGGCTAGAACCGGAGGAACTATGCTCCCATCCTATCAAGGACCTGCATAAGTTAGTGCAGGGCACAGGGATAGGAGAATGGGTGCAGATATAGAAAGGGGACAAACACAATAGACCTCACAGGTCGCAGTGTTTCCGGCAGAGGACGGCCCCTTATTGTGGAAAAAAAAAGTTAAAGGAATATTGTGTCATAGATTATGTTAATCTATTAAAATTTTAGTCGTACCTATTATCTCAATCATTATATGCAGTTACCAAGAATTTTTGAATTCTGAATTATGCAAAATTAAAACCAATTTGCTTCAAAATGGTTACTCTGCAAAATCGCTCGACATGATTGTTTCCAATTGCAAGTCTGGCATATTGGTGCGCCAGACTGAGGAGGATGCTCTCCGTCTGTTGCACGTTCTAGTCAACATGTTTAACTTATGTCAATGATGACAGGTATTGATAATTTCGATTTCAAATATCTCCAGAACCATTACTCGTAGCGATTTTTACCAAGAGACTTTTTTTACGTAAAAAACGTCGTAAATGTATATTGTTTTACTCAGTAGTTTTATACAGGTACGGACAAAAAGTTATTACTCTTCAAATCAGTTAAAAAACATGTAGGTAGCGCCCTCTACAAGTAGGAGTCATATTGACATAAAAATCAAATTTCTCATGTTAAAGATCTCCCAAACACCAATTTTCATCCAAATATTGACGTTACTTCAGAAAAATTATTTGGAAAAAATCGAAGTAAAAATGAAACTTCTACATTTTAGGACATTTATATGAACTTTTTACTTAATTTTATCTGCAGAATATGCTGCCGAAGTTTCCGGAATACAGTTCGGACCACCCTGTACATAAAACTGTTTCTCTAAAAACTCTAGTAAAACGAAAACCGATGTAGGCGATGTTTAGGTACTAAAATTTGCGTGTTTTCTGCAGGATCCCTAAACTGTTGTCTAACAATTCGTAATGCCCGTGCTGCATCAAGTATTCCTCCCCTATTTTTTTATTCCCGTGAAATATGTGTGTGTAATGCCGTGCCTTTTTATTCTTTTAATATATCGCCAGCCGGCTGACTGGGATATATGGCCTTTTCTTTGATTTTTTCCACATCGCTGCTACTTTAAAAGGCGGAACACGTTCGGCAAAAGCAAAAAAATGTTTTGCCTAAACGCCGCCTCTACCCATTTAGAAAAAATCGGCCCGCGGCGTTTTAGGACGTGGATTTTCGGGGGAAAATAAAGATTTTTATTTTTTTCTCTCGGCATATCCTCAAAAACCAGAGAGGACAGCATTTTTTATAACATCCATTAAGCAAATTCAACAAATCTCTAAATGGGTTTGTGTTATTGTTAGGCCATCTTAGGATTTCGTTACACTTGCTTAAACATTTTTGGGTCCTTTTGAAAGTGTATTTTAGTTCATTCAGAAATGTTTCTTTCAGACCCTAAAATAATTTTTAAAAAGGTTTCGTAAGAATCAATGTCTCAAAATGCTACGTTTTGTAGGAGTTTTATTTTTTTTTGCAAATAATTTCTGAACTAGTTCAGAAATTTAACTGGAGTAATGAATTATAATGCAAGTTAGACCTTCTGAATATATCAAAATATTTACCTTGTTATTTTTTTGTTTAGAATTTCGGCAAATTATACTTTCTAACACTTTTGGAATAAATTATATACAATTTTTTTTGTTTACTCGCCATTTAAACCCGTGTATTTTTGTGTATTCGTTATTTACGATATTCTCCGGCGGTGGCAGCACCGGCACCAAGCCTATAATAGTACATTATCTATAGAAATATAATTTTAAGATGGCACAATAAAATTATATAAAAAGCTTGGTGTAAGCGTTTACTAAAATTAGATTTAGGGAAAAGAAGGAAAAGCTATAAATATTAAACTAACAATTGCTCAAAATCCTAAATATAAATCCTTATTTCATCAATTTTCCTGTTAATATTACGACGGTTTTATTATTTCTGGATTAGCGATCCACGCAAACATTGTTTACATAACGCGAGGGCGTACGTGCATCTGCTAATACTCAATGAAATTCTAATTTCAAATCTAAATCAATGTTGAACTGCATATGTGTACACACTATTCAAATCTGCTCATTTACATCAGATCCCAACCTTCGTTAATTAAAATGAAATTAACAATTTTATAAAGGATTGTATTCGTTAATTTACAATGAAAAATATTTGTTTATTGGAAAATTTGATTTGCTGGGTAATAAAATACTTTAATCGATCATTAAAAAAACAAGTAAAACTTCCAAAATAATTTCCTTTTTTAACTTTTTCAACGTTAATTATTTTTTGCAGCTTTTTCCTGTTTAATAAATAATTTTCGACACCTATTTTTACACATTTATTAAATTCGGAACAGAACCTACACATTTTTCTAAAAATAGACCTACATTTTTTTATATTTCGGCGAGAATTAAAATTCCGAACACACAACTTTTAATGGCCATTATTATACAGGGTCCGGCAATAGTGCGTTGGGCATCTGTAGCTTCTATAATAAAAAACTTGGGAATTTTGTTTAAGTCCAAACCTAAAGTATGTTCTAAGATGTATTTCAGGAAAACATTTTAACTTCTATAGGGTAGCTCAAAAAAGTGTAAGGGTATTAGGAGATTTTTTTAAACACCCTGTATATTATTGCATTTTTGGCTTCCTTTCAGACCACTGTAGATAATCCTAAGATATGAGTAAATATTATTTCGATAGTTTCAGAGATCTTAATAAGTACAGTACAAGCTCGCTAATATGAACACGAAAAATCCTGATGTGTTCATATTGCGGAAACTGTTCATACTATTGAAGGTCGCAAAAATATTAAAAAACATAGTCAAACTGCATACAGTTTTTATTATTTTGAGAATAGATTTATTTGAAATCCTTTGCTCAAAAATATGAAGTGATTTTGGATTGTTTTTGCAGATTAGCTAAAAGAGCTTGTTCCTGAATTTTTTTTAGAGTTATGATTTCACTTATATTGACGCGTTCTGTAGAGCCCATTCTATTGCAACATCTAAAGCCTTAACTGCTTCACAATGTGGTCCCCTGACTCTGGGAGGATCTCACAATCACTTCCATCGGATTCATTGCCATCGTTACACTCATCTACTTTATCTTCAGTTGAAACTGTATCTTTGTTCCATTCCTCTACGTCTTGAGGTTTGTATTCGATCTGTAATTTTAAAAACAAGCAGAACATTTACATACATACATTCGAAGAAACCCTGTACATGATTGTTGAAGTTCTTGAAGGACCTGGGATTTTTGGCTTTTCCTATGACTAATGGTTTGATTTTGTGTAAGCCTGAAGCATTTGTACAACCCAAAAACGTGATTCATTGTTTAGTAAGCTTCATTCCAGGAGCTGTTTTTTCAGCTAAAGCAACATATGTTTTATCCGGTAGCAACTGCCAGTAAAATCCAGTTTCGTCAGCGTTGTACAGCTGGTGCTCATTTAAATTGTGCTCCTGAATCACTCTCCTTAATCTTGCTCTCAACCGGTCGATGAGTTCGGGCTGGCTTGAAAGTTTTTCTCCACTTATCTTCAATAATCTTACTCCGTGACGTTGTTTGAAACGCTGCAGCCAACCATCACTTGCTTTAAAACCACCAACATTTAAACTCACACTCAAACTTAATGCTTTTTGCCTTATCAAGTCACCTGAAACTGGCATATTCCTCTCACGTTGAGCAAGAAACCATCTATAAAGTCGCATCTCCAATTCTGGCAATTCAGCCTTTTTTAATGTGCATTTTTTGAGTTGTTTGTAATGTATTGCTAACCCTTTCAAGAATTTGATCTCTTTTGTTTTTAATAAGACAAACAGTGGACTTCGCAATGCCATACTTCTTCGCCAGTACAGTAGCATTCAAACCTTTATTAGCGTCTTCTAAAATTTGTGCTTTTTCGAGAGCGACAAACAATTCGATTTTCTCTTCACTTTAACCATTTCAAGTTCAATGTTTCTCAACTTTACGCGAATAGAAGGATAACTACATAGATGCACTAAACTATAGTTTTGGTTTGGTTTGGCTACTTTAAACCAAGCTTTAACCTGCTACTGTCGAAGAAAAACTGTGGAATAACTGAAATAAAATTGTATCTACTACGAAATATGCATTCCAGACAGGTTCAAACGAGTTTATTTGTTCCGTTCATATTACCGAGATTATACGATGTTCATATTACAGAGTAGCCTTAATAAAAAATATTGTGTTCATATTACTGGGTTGTTCATAACAGCGCGTGTTCATAATACCGAGCTTATACTGTAAATAGAAAATTTATATTTTTCAGCCTTTCTTAACAAAAATTATTAAAAATACAAGAACAGTCCTGAAATCAAAACTGTGTTAGGTATTTACTTTAGATAGTCTGTACTTACTTTTTTTATATTCGGATTTATAAGTCACCATATCCGAACATGCTTTTATATAGGCTTGGTGCATTTCCGTTCATTTCAACAAATTCCGACCGTAGCGCTTCAACGGCAGAAATCAGAAATTATCAGTATGTATTTCACGCCGCCGCATGTTGATTGCATTAAGTATTTCAGCTTTTTGCTAGTGCAATTAGTGAGACTATAAATTAGGGCGTTGTTGGATGCAACAGAATTCAATAACTCAACTTTCCTGGATATTCAACTCTCCCGAAACAACACTTTATAGCTTCATAGTTTCTCACACCGATTTCATCCAAAGCAAAAATGGATTCAAGCAGTTCAACAAAACAAGTGAGTAAACAAAGTGCTCATTACATAATCAAAAACTAAATAGAGAGGATAAAATATAATTTTCAATATTAATGGTGTACTTTTTTTAATCAACTAGTGATTAAAAATCTACTAAAATTATAATTATATAACTTTAAAAAAATTCTTTATAGTCGAAATAGCCCCAATTATGACCCCGCTAGCATAACAGGTGATTAAAACTATGCTCGCTACCGTAGGGTAGGGTAGGGTACTCATCTAAAAAAAATTCAGCTGGAATAATAAATTATAATACAAGTTAGACCTTCTGAAGATCAAAATATTTACTTTATTATTTTTATTTTTAGAATTTTCACAAATTATACTTCCTAAACACTTTTAAAATAATTATATAATCAATTTTTCGTATACTCGCTATTTATCTTGTATTTTGTGTATTTGTATACGTGTGGTATACAAATACGTGTATTTGTATACAGGTGGGCCACTGAAAACTTACAATGGCTATAATTTTTAAACCAAAAAAGATATCAAAAAAATAAGAAATACCTTTTCTATAATATCGAGGGGGAATACATATGACGTATTTTCTGAACCACCCCGACCTACCCCTTAGGCGGCACCCCTACTGGCTTATAAATATTTAATGGCAACTTGTGGTGCCTTTTTGGAAAGCCCATGAAAAATACTAAACGATGATCATGAAGTTTTTAGGGTGAAATTGAAAAACTACCCCTTACTCGAAAAATTAGGTGGACGTTAGTGAAATAAGTGATTTTTTCAGCATAAGTTACAAATTGAGACCCAGCTAAATGAGATAAATGAGGTATTTTTTAAACCACCCCGACCCACCCTTAGGTGCCACCCCCTCACTTCTAATCTCTAGATACCGATACCCCACTTGTAGATTTTTTCTTGTGGGGTTACACTAAATCCATAGTCTACAAGAAAAAAACAGGTTCGTTGCAAGAATTGCGGCAGAGGATAACTGAAGCATGTCTAAATATTCCGAGAGTCTTTCCAAAAAGTGAGAGAAGAATTTGAAAATCATTGTATTTTTGTATGGAACAAAACGGCTGTCATTTTGAGCAATTGTTAAAATAAATTATCATTTTAAATTTCTTTCAAATTGTCACACCTACTTACTGTCATACTACAAATTATCACTACTTACCAGTAACTAAGTTGAAGTCTGTATGACCATCGTTTAGCAATTTTAATTAGCTTTCCAAAGAAGTGTCACAAGTGGGGTATCTATCTAGAGATTAGAAGTGAGGGGGTGGGTCGGGGTGGTTTGAAAAATACCTCATTTGCCTCATTTAGCTGGGTCCCAATTTGTAACTTATGCTGAAAAATCCACTTTTTCATTAATATCCATCTAATTTTTCGTGTAAGGGGTAGTTTTTCAACCTAATGAGTAGGTCGGGGTGGTTCAAAAAATACGTCATATGTATTCCCCCTCGATATTGTAGAAACGGTATTTTTTATTTTTTTTGATATCTTTTTTGGTTTAAAAATTATAGACATTGTAAGCTTTCAGTGGCCCACCCTGTATACTAGTTGTTTACGATATTCTCCGATGGTGGCAGCACCGGCCAAGAATGCACCAAGCCAATATTCACAATATATTATGTTCTCTTAAAAAAGTGTTTTTATATTTTTATTAATTTTTCTATAGACTGTGTTATTTCCAGAAACCGTTTTATAAAATTAAAAGTAGATAGACAATTAATTTCGCAGACGTTCATTCAACACTATGCTATAAAATTGCTCCAATCAATTAATTGCTCCAATTAATTTATAGATTTGATTGAGTCTTTCTAAAAAACTCCATTCGTATTTTTTATTCGACCGCAAAGTTTTAAAAAGACCGAACCTTCACCTTCGTCTGGAGGTAACTCGTTAAGCCCAGACAGGGCCCTAAAAAGTTTTAATTACCGAAAAAGCTCAAATCGGCCAAAACAAACCACTAAAATTGATTTAATCTTGCGACCTGCCCCCACACCATCCGCCGACATTCCCAACTCTAATCGTCCCTCCCCGGGGATCTCGGCGGAAAAAAATCCACCCTTAATTACCAAAAGTTAAAGCCACCCTCAGTCGATGTATAATTAAAAGACTTTCGGGGGCTCCGGGGATAATCCAATTAGTTGTACAACATTGGCGGGTTTTGTATCGGATTCCATAAAAGTCAGATGTTCTTCTGGGGAGTGATCTCAAACTGTTTGAGACGCGAGTAACGGTGTAGGTGTTCTTGTATCTTAAAGGTCACCGTGTCTTGAAATACGATATCAATAAGTAATTATGAAGTATTTGAGTTATTGATGAGAGATTGAATTTCTTTTGGTATAAGAAAACGGGTTCAATTAACTGCTAATTGATAAAAAAAAATTCTTATATATCTATATAATCTTCTATATAATATATTATATTGTTCTATACCCATCAGATTTTAAAGTGCGTAGCTCTTGGTGATCAGATAGGTTTGTCTTTTTCCGAAAAAAAAAAGATTCCGAAAACGTGGAAACAAAAGTTTGTTGTAATACAAATGATAAAATCTGACTATATGAATTATCAAATAACTTGTGGAAGTTACACCAATACACCAAACTAAACATTTTATACAGACCGGACCACCGTAGTAGTAACATAGGCAGAACCGGACGAATTAGCGTATACCCGTCCGCCGGATAAAAAAACAGGCGAAAAAATGCGATAAAATAAAAATATGTCGATATGTGATAAGAATGTTTCAGAATTTGTATTTATTCGTGTTTTAATAGCCAAAACGAATACATAGATTCTCGCTACAGTTCTCGTGTAAAATTTATTTTTTAAGTAAACTAATGGATGTTTATGAAGTTCGTGAGAAAATTCAAATTGTAAAATGGTATTTCCAAAATAGGTCTTATCGGGATATACAAACAATTTTTCCACAAATTTTTGTAAACAGGCCAATTCCATCTTTATCTACTTTATCAAGAGTTATTAATAATTTTGAAACACTTGAGTGCGTGTTCCCACAAAAACACAAAAAGCCTGATGTGTTGATTAATGAAGAACAGGTGTTAAAGCAAGTGTTCGTTTGTGCTACCGCGGATCAAAATCCCACGTTTTCAAGTAATCAAATTGCTGAGGTGGATGCCCTGCACAATGCCCGTATTGTTCAAGGATATTTGAACAATACTTTTCCTAACCGTTTAATTAGTGGATATGGAACTATTTTGTGGCCCGCTAGATCACCAGATCTTTCTCCCAATGACTTATTTTTGGGGGGTTATGTAAAATCCAAAGTGTATGGTCATAATAGGGCTAATAATCTGGATGAGCTTCAAGTAAAAATACGAGAGGCTTTTCAAACTATTAGCCCTAATATGTTAGCCAATGTCAGAGGGGATTTTATGACTGCCTGGGATTCTGTCTAGCACAAGAAGATGGTCTTTTTGAACACTTGTTATAACTTTTTTTTTATTTAGAGTAATATTTTAGTTTTTTTTGGGTTTAGAGAATTTATTTATTTTTAGTTTTGGCTTGTAAACACACTCAAATAATAATTATTTAAGTATTTTCATTTTAAATGTTACCTTAAGTGAAGGTAAACGCTTAAAATGAAAATAATAAATACTCGGCACTCCTCGAGTCGTATTCCTAGTCTGTCATGACCGACCCGTCCAAGCACAACTGCAACTGCGTACTACCTGACCAGCCGACTAGCCGGCAGTGACTCTCGAGTACGAACGCAAAACGGGTAAACGTAAATTCGTCCGGCAACTTGCTATGTTACTAGTAGCCTGGTCTTCTCTGTATATGACAGTACATCGCTATTCAATATTAAATTCAAAAACTCATTTGAAGGAGAAATACAAGAAATTAAACTAGACCCCATTAAGAAAAATCGGAAGACTGCATTTCTTAATAATGAATTCCCTATATCTGTGCCTGCAATTAGCCTGTCTGCAAAAGTTTCTAATGAAAAAAAAACATTTAATAGGAATGTTGCAGTATTTACCAGAAGATCAGAGACATGTTTGTAAAGCTTTTTTAACATACAAACAAACATGAAACGAACTTAAAAAAAGTGGAACAAAACATCTAGAGTAATACAAACAATATACAAAACGTTAGATACAAAACAAAATTGTATGTTTTATTAACATTTTTGTATTTTTGATTGAACTGTTACATAACATAGGAAGTTAAGATATTTCGTTTGGTTTTACCCGTTAAGTTATTGTTGTTATAATTATTAGAAATAGAAAATATTAAGTTTCAATATTCAGTTTGATAAAGATTGAAACTTTTGATTAGATTAAATCATTAGTTTACATTAATTTGTGCTTTTCATTTAATGATTTTGTAAAGCTGTGCCAAAGTAATAAAAAATTATATTGTTCTATGTACCAGTCTTTTGTTCTATATCCCGAAAATTTTCAATATATGACATAATTTTCCAACTTTGTTCTATATCCAAAATAAAAAACTGCAATATTTTTGAGAAGGTTAATCCTGTAGTTAAAAATATTTTCTAAGCGATTAAAATTGGGTTATTTGACTTAAAAAAAACCTTGCCAAGAATATCTGGTCAATAGTTTTCAAAATATATGAATTTAAACTTTGATTTTTAATTTCTCGGTAGAACATTATAATTCTAGGGTGACGATATATTAAACTTTAATTTATGTTGTTCAAATCAATCATCGATGTTAAGTAACGGTATGCGCGGTCATAATTATTGTATTGGTGAAAAAATATATTTTTTTTAAATTTTACTAATTTATACAAAAGTGAAAAATCTAAAAAGAATATTTTTAATGAAATATAAAAACAGGATCTTGATTGTATTGTAGGATACCCTCGATTGGCGAGTCGGAGTGGCACTGACTTGTCAGATTTTATTTTATACGTTAAATGGTTTAAACGAATTGATCTCGTGCTTCTTTTAATTGTCTACATAATAAAGTAGCTACTTCAAAAATCCGTACATTATCTACACAGCGCAAGATCAAAATCTATCGTATCGTCGCAAAATTGATAAATGCTCCCTGTCCTCGTCTATCCAGACTTACACGAGGACTTCCGTCACTTACAAATGACACGATCTCGTGCCGACGCGTAGCACCTGGCCCTACAACAACGCCTGGAAATCTGCTATGTTTGTTTTAATACAAAACACGAAAAGCGTTGTTATCGTATTGGGCATTTATCAGTTTGCTTTTCAGACACGTTCCGATTGTTAAACAACAGGAAAGCGACGTAATTTAGATTTTTCTTTCGCTTTTTCTGTTGGGTCTTTTCGTGTCGATTTTCATGTTGATTTTTGATTATTTGGTCTTATCTGCATTGCATACATTTTTTGTATTCCAATTATAGTTATCCATTTAAAACTAGAAGCCAAAGCTTCTTTAAATGGATTTGCTTATGTAAAATCAGTGATAAATGGATAAGCGTATGTAAAACCAGTGTTTTGAACAATTGTCTTGGATAATTTTTAAGAGCAAAATGAACTTGCCACCAACAATTTGCAATTTTTTCAACTACCATTACTTTATGATGTTATTTTTTAATATTACGAGGTGGCTTCAGTGACTATTGTCAATGTCATATCGACACTGTATTAGATATTTATATTAAATTTTAAAAAAACATTAAAAAGAAACGATACAGTGGCTTGGTGTTAATAAATATAAAACCAAACCAAACACTAACAGAACTCAAGGTATTAAAAAACAATAACTGTAAGAACTAAGTGTACAGGGTGTCCCACTAAGAATAGCTCTCGGCTGTATCTCGGAAAGTATTAGCCCTAGGGGCTGCTGAAAAATATACTTATAACTAAAGAGGCTATGGGAAATTGCTGGAAATCATTTTAAAGTTTGTAGAACGACCGCTAGGGGGCGCAACTGCAACAAAAAATTAGAAAATGTTTTTTTTACACAATTTTGCCTAAATAAGGTGTACTATAAGTAATAGCTTTATAATCTTCAGTAAATGTTGAATATATTTAGTTAAAGCCATTTTCCCCTATTTACCAAAATAAAGTGGTGGGGGGAAGGTTAGATCTGTTTTTATTTAAATATTAATAACTCTGGACTGGATGATCGGAATCCAACAAGCGAGGGCTCGTTTAAAAGAGCGTTTCTTACTCTATATTGTACCGTATACACAATACTAAAGAGCTTTTGAGCGTAGACGCTAGGGGGCGTTGTCTTACAATTTAACAAACATTGCGCGTTTTTTCAAAAAAATTAAATGTAATAGTATATGTAATTTTAGGTGATAGTAAAGAGTAGTAAAAGCTTAAAAAGTCAGCGAAAACCGCATCTTGATATCTTCTTCCAAACCGAAGATATTAGCAAAATTATAATAAATACCAAAAAATCACCGTATCAGTAGCCCTCTTAATTATGGCCATTCTAACAAAAAAATAAGATAGAAACCGTTAGTTTATTTTAAAATCGACGAAATACCAGAATACCATAACACCAGAGGTATTACTATCTAATAATTAAGATATTAATAACAGTGAACAAGAAACGATGATTCAGTGAAATCATGGTAGGCTTTGGAAAAAAGTTGTTTTTGAAGTAATAGTATAAACGTCAAATCAAAAAAATTCAATAGTATAAACGTCAACGATAGATCAACATTTTGATAATCTTATCAGCGTTTTTTATCTTTTAATTGCTTTTTCAAAATACCTTTATTATTTGAAATAGTTGAAGTTGTTAGCATTTTAAAAAAGCAATTAAAAGATAAAAAACCCTGATAAGACTATCAAAATGTTGATCTAATAACAATTTGACGTTTATACTATTACGTCAAATCAACTTTTTTTCAAAGCCTACCATGACTTCATCGAATCATCGTTTCTTGTTCACTGTTATTAATATCTTAATTATTAGATATTAATACCTCTGGTATTATGGTATTCTGGAATTTCGTTGATTTAAACAAAAAACTAACTGTTTCTATCTTATTTTTTTTGTTAGAATGGGCATAATTAAGAGGGATACTGATACGATAATTAAGGGCTTATTTTTTGGTAATTATTATAATTTTGATAATATCTTCGGTTTGAAAGAAGAAAACGCGCAATGTTTGTTAAATTGTAAGACAACGCCCCTAGCGTCTACATTCAAAAGCTTATTATTATTGTTTATACGGTACAATATAGAGTAAGAAACGCTCTTTTAAACGAGCTCCCGCTTGTTGGATTCCGATAATCCAGTACAGAGTTTTTAATATTTAAATAAAAACAGATCTAACCTTCCCCCACCACTTTATTTTGGTAGATAGGGAAAAATGGTTCTAACCAAAAATATTCAAAATTTACTGAAGATTATGAAGCTATTACTTATAGTACACCTTATCTAGGCAAAATTGTGTAAAAACTCCATTTTCATATTTTTTGTTGCAGTTGCGCTCCCTAGCGGTCGTTCTACAAACTTGAAAATAATTTCCAGCAATTTCTCATAGCCCCTTTAGTTATAAATACTTTTTTCCGTAAACCCTACGGCTAATACTTTCCGAGATACAGCCGAGAGCTATTCTCAGCGGGACACCCGGTACAAACAAATAAAAAACTTTTATTTGTTTCTTCTATTTCATACTGTTAACGAGGCTGCAAATATATTGTGTCACGTTTTTCCATTCTTCTTCAAGGAACAAGCGAATATTTATAATTTCGGCCATCTTCAACAAGATCAATAACTTTTGCACAGTCTTCGACAATAAGAACTATATTCAATCGTACACAACAATCATCCAAAGGCACCTCGTCATTATGAAGAATAACATCAAAATGTAACGATAAATGAAAAAATTGCAAAATTTTTAGGGCAAGTTTACTTTGCTCTTAAAAATTAACCAAGGCATGTGTTGACTTGAAGCAAGAAACAAGATATTCAGGAGACATGGTTCTGACCGAAAAATAATGTCATAGGAAAATTTGCGCACGAAATTATTGCACAGGGTGTTTTAAAGATGGGGTAAAAAACAACTCTTCGATTAACCCTGTATAATAAGTAAAATACTAAAGTTTATAAAAACTGAGTTTACTAAGTAAAATTGATATATTTATATAGAGTGTGCTAAAAAAATTAAGGAAATAGGGCTAAAAATAACAAAAATAATAACATTCTAAACTTAACGAAATTTTTTTCCGTTGCGTTTTTTTGCATCTGAGTGTGTTTGCTGCAGATTTTTTGGGCACACTGTAGTTTTCGAAATTTTAAGTAATAATTAAAAATATCATCATGGATCAAATTACAAGTACCTTTAGTTTTATTATTGTTTTTATTTCGCAAAAAGAAGACAAATAATTAATTTATTAAAAAGTGTGTTTAAAAAACATTATAACAAAAATTTCGGAAACATTCACTCCGGAGCTAATTCAATTTAAAGCCGCTATTAAAAAGGAAAAAGAAACAATAAAAGTTTGGGTCACTGCGGTGAAAAGTTCCGGAATTAACAAAATTTTGCGGAATTATAACTTTGCTGTATAAAAATTAACAAAAAAAATACAACTCCAATTAGTGACGAGTTATTCGTTCAACATTTCTCTCGCTTTTGTAAAAAAATATAAATTTAATTTTTTGGTTTTGTAGGGCATATCGTATCACTAGGTTTTTTTTATTTTAGAGTAAAAAAGAAAAAAGGCAAAAAATTCGTCTCTTTTGGCGAAATAAGAATTTCAAATCTATTGGATTTAAAAAAGATATTTTCTTCTTTTGGCGTTGAAAAATTTCAGCTTTCCAGTTATGCGTGAAAACTGGATGAAATTTTTCCGGATTGTAAAAAGAGGGATTTTTTTTATTTTTGCCACAGGTGGTAAAATAGATTTATTCTTGCTGTGGGATAAAATTTTGTAACTAAATATATATTATTTCAGTATAATATTTTAATTAAAGTGAGTTTACGGAATAATAAAAATTGCAGTAATAATGTAATGTCGGTAATTCCTCGTAAAAAAATCGTGTGTGCACTATACTAGCCGCGCATATTTGAAGTTAAACTACTTAACAACTATTGAATTGGAAGATTTGAAGAACATGTTTGAAAATGCGGTACAATATAATGCTGTTTTAATATAAATATTATTTTTAATTTATTTCTGAAATCTGTACATTTTCTGTTTCCTCAATAACCTGCAAATTTTGTGGAATACCACCCAAAATACACACCGTTATGCAAATGCCTTATAATGTTAACGCTTAAATTTATTAATTAATTAGTCATTATTAACCACACACACACTTTTCTTGAATATTTGATTGAACAGAAATATTTTTTAGTTGGATCAGTTGTGTCACTATCCTCTAAAGTTTCAGTAACCTCCATCTCATCTTGTTCATCAGATTAATTGGCAGATATCTCACTCCCTATGTCGTGATCACTTGTGATAACATTTTCTGTTGTAACATGGCTCTCAGGTTCTCTATTGAGATGAACCGCCTATTTAAAAATAGACATATTTCTTTAAATCTAAAATATTCAGTTTTAAGACACTCTGTATACATAAATAAAATTATTGATTTTTAAAATATTATTCGCAAAAGTAGGGAGAGGGAAAGAGACGACGATCAGAAATGATAGTTGTAAGATATTAGCTTTGACACGATTCGAGACGCATTGATGTTATTTTTGGTTCTTGAGTTTTGTGACAAAGAATGTTATTAAAGGTAAAGTAAATATTTTCTCATTATTTAACTAATGTTAACTAAAGCATATATTTTATTTTTCTGTTCTAATATTCTGTATTAAAGTTTTTCCTTGTTTATTTCATCTGAGAATTATATCATATAACATGTGTATGTATTTAATGGAATATATTAATGCTGTAAATAATTTCAGTTTAAAAGTAATCTAAATACAATAATGTGCTGTCCAGTCGTGTCGATGTTTGTGGTTCGAGGTGAGAACAAGGGCCTTGTTGAATGTACTAATACTTTTCGACCGTGACTGGGCGAATATCTTAGCTCGCAGAGGGCAACTAAAAGCAATAAATATAATATTAAGATATTTACACCAAACGTCCAACTTTAGCTTCGAGATCCGAAACCAGGACATTAGTACCTGCAGGCGACGACCTGCTAACTAACCAAACACTGTTCAGTTTTGAATGATATAAATGTGGCATGTTTTGAATGTATAAAACTACAAACCTTGGTATGAGGACAGTTTCTATATTATTATTATTTCTCTTTTATTAAAGTTAAGGACAGCATAGTTAGAGTCTCTGGAATAGTGATCATGGTTTTCTCTGCCGTGCTCTTTTACATGTGAATTCCAGGCAGAGTACGGCACTCTTTTCATTTCATTTAATAAAATAAGTCGGGCTATTTACAAATTTAGCAATTTATTTACATAACCTATTCTCCTCAAATTTCCCAAAATATTGCTTCTGTCGAGGCGCATCCGAGGTAATCACAATAAAAAAATATTTAACACAACGTAGGTTCCTTTCTTTCACTTTAATTTCTTGTTATACAGTTGGCCAAAAATATTATCTCTTCAACTTTGTTGACGAATTTGGGTTGTTACACTACACTATCTTGGTCAGAAAACTCTTCCTTACTTTCATCAAACCATCTTAACATAGTTTCTTCAAAGTTAGGATCTGTGGCTTTAGCCACCTTTAATTTCTTAGACATAGTCACTAAATTGATATCGTTACACTAACGGCGTCGCGGAGTCCCACGGACTCTAAGATGTTTGTTAGATGCACTTGCCGTGATAACAGATCGAAGTAGAATGAACACCCGACGGGTACCATCACCATAGGAAGCTACTAGACGACGCGCGTCGCTTGGTCGACAAATACGAAAGTTATTAAACAATTTATTTTTACTAGAGTCCCAGGGACTCCTCAACGCCGGTTAAGTGTTAAGAAGAGAAAACATATTGAACTTATCCAACAATTCGTATTTATAGTGGTTTACGGTATTTTTTTAATTATACGAATTTTCTCGTTGATTATTGGTTTGAAATAAATATGACAATATCCTCCAATGAAAATGCGAGTTCCTTAACTCTAATGGTGCGTTTAGTCTTGAGCACGCACGCACTGATCCTCCGCGAATGCTCAAGTGTTAACGGCTGTGCGCGCACGCTCACTCTGAATCTGCCTGTGCGCGAGCAGCCGCGAACGTGAGCCGTCTGGTGTCGGTTTTTGGTCCGTGCTCAAAGGGATTTTATGTGTGCGCAAACGCTCAGTTTGCACCGGCAATTTGTTTTGTCTGCGTTCGTGCGTGCGTGTGTGATTTTTTTTTCGTTTTCTTTATTAAAATTATGGAGTGGATCAATGAATCTTCGTTATTATTAATTGAAGAATATGAAAAGTTGCTTATATTATGGGATGTTAAACATTCTTTGTATTATTAAAAAATTAAAAAAAAAACGCATGACAAGATCTTGTAAATAAAATTAATATTGAATATGTCGATATTAATGAAATTGCTATTCTAAAATTTGTATCTTTTGTTCGTAATTTTTGGTATTATTAAATTTTGTAAATATTCAAAGTCGGGTCTGATCATCCTTGTAAATTTTTTGAACTGCTTATAGCCCCCCTCAGACGCACTAAGTTGTTGCAGCAAATTATATCGATTTCTAAAAATTTGGGTTTGCCACCAGCGACGATGTTTTCGATATTTCTCCTTTTTAATAATTAAGCTGTGCATAACAATGACTGCAGCCTCGACTATTTCTTGATCGTCCATTATTTTCGCCAATACAACTTTGCTGTGCGTGCATAAATGGATCACTTCATTCGTCGAAAAATAAGTTTTTAATTTGAACGGAGCCGACGCACCCTCAGCTCGTGCGTGCTCAAGTCTAAACGCACCATAATAATTCTAATTCTGAGCTAGAAAATGAGCTAAATGCTTTACCTAGACCGTTATTCAGAAGCTACAAACCTGTCGATTAAAATATGCATGAAGAAACTGTCATAAATAAATTAATTTTGGGTTTAAAAGCAACGTAAATTGTGTAGCAAAAAAAGATCAGCAAATAGGTAACAATATAAGCCAGATATATCTGTCTCTAATCATAAAAAAAATCCCATTTTGTGTAGATCTCTTTGCGGATGCTGTATATTAAAGTAAAATGTCTTTCCTGTAATACTAGCTATTTGAATTGTTGCTTTAAATTACTCTTCGAGGTTTCTGAAATGGAGTAGTTCTAGGACTTGTTTGAATAAACTTAGACGGAATACTCTTTGCTGAAATTCAGAACACTCAAAACTTTCGACGAACATCTTTTTATCTCAGATATTTCGTTTTAATTGTTTTCAGAGTATCTCTTCCCGAGAAAAAAAAATTGGTTGTAATATAATTAAAAAGTTTTATTATATTTACCGGGTGCGTTCCAAGAGTGGCTCACTTCTATAACTTTTTATTTTTTCAAATAAAAAAACGTGATTTGGTATGTTAGTATATGTATATGACGTATTCAATTGTTTTTGGTCACTTCCTGTTTCACCGGAAATGACTACAAATTTGGATTTTTAAATGGCACCCTCGGTTTTTTTTTACTTTATTCGGTAGAAAATTACACTGACATTTTCTCATACGGTTTATTTGAAATTGTAATATTTCATTCATAACGACAATTTGACTCGAAATACCAAGTATGTGGTACCAAATTATTCGTAAAAAATGCTTTCTCCAAAAAATATACTAATGAGCCACCATCGTTCTCTATGAAAAAAATTAGATATCATTAAAAATACGATTTGGGCATCTTTTAACCGGTCAGGACAAGACACGAAAAACATTAGACGATCAAATATATTTTTTCAAGGCTCCTTGACTAAAAATTAGTGTTTTAACATAGCCATGGCACTCTAGATTGAAATGTAAAATATGATTTTTTTAAAGCAAAAATGTCAAAAGTTGCCTGTGATACGTCATCAAAAGTCGTAGTCATTTCCGGTAAAACAGGAAGTGACCAAAAGCAATTGAATACGTCAATCAATCCTAATTTATGTCATATAATAATATACCAAATCTATTTTTTTATCTGAAAAAAATAAAAAAAAATTATAGGGGGTGAGCCACTTTTTCAGACGCATCCGGTATATTGGATAAAATATGTTGACTGATAATATACAGGGTGAATCTTAAATAAGTGCAAATATTTTCAGGGCTGGTAGATCTCGATAAAAGAAACATATTTTCTCTTTACCGTTTTTCAAATAACCGAGTTATTTTACTTTAAAAATTTTTCAAAAAAAATGGTGGAGGATGGATATTACTCCCAAAAATACCAATAATTTTTTTAAGTTTGTGAGTGACTAGTAAACTATATTAGCTATTTTAACAAACTATTTTTGACTTGAATAGTAGACAAATGCACATAACAGACACACGTTTCTATAGAGAACAGTATCCAAAATTTAAAATTCTCAAATGCTATTGTTGCTTTCCGAACACAATTTGTATCCTCCTTTCCATGCCAAATATTGCTTCGAAGGCAATCTCCATTTTTTAGATCAGCTTCTTTTTTCGATATCCTCCAGCACGTGTATACGCGCCTTCGGTGATTCGCAATCAGAGATCGGAGCGCCAGAAGCCTTTTCGTAAATACAATACGCTTTTTGGCGGCGATCCAAACTGCTGCCGTTGTTGTTTTCCGGGAAGCACACACGAAAATCCCGCACCGCACCGATACACGCGAAATTGCGGTGTGCCGGCAACAGCATCATCGCTTCTCGAATATCGTTATTGTTTCAATCTTTTTGCCACTTCTGTTGTCGAGGCCACGCCGTCCCGATGCTTCCTTTTCGACTGCATTTGTTTCGCCGACCGGAAAAATAGCGGGACGACTTTCACCTCAATTTGACTTTATCGAAATTTGTGCTTTTCCAATGCTAGTGTCTTACTCGAAGATGTTGCAACACATTTTCCCAATAAATTAGTATTGAAAATATTACTGGGATCATTTTTATGTAAAATTAACATTGGCTGTCGCTACCTCGAGATAGCGAATCGACACTGAAACAGCGATATCGCTAGAAGTAACGTAATACCTTATGATAAGACATATCTTAGTCGAGAGTGGTTCTCACAATAAGCAAGATTAATAATTTGTGTGTATTCTAATTGTTTGGCAAATGATTGTTGGATGCAAAGGTTGGATGATTAATAATTTGTGTATATTCTAATTGTTTGGCAATTAAATAATAATTTGTGTATATTCTAAAATCTGTTTGGATGTATGGATGTATAGATGGATGTATAGATCTTTGTTACTCTTTCACGCAAGTACTACTGAATGGATTTTAATGAAAACTTCACTGGGTATATTGGATAAAATATGTTGACAGATAATATACAGGGTGAGTCTTAAATAAGTGAAAATATTTTCAAGGCTGTTAGATCTCGATAAAAGAAACATATTTTCTCTTTACCGTTTTTCAAATAAGTCCAAAATAACTGAGTTATTTTACTTTGAAAATTTTCAAAAAAAATATTGGTGGAGGATGGATATTACTCCCAAAAATACCAATCATTTTTTTAGAGATATAGATTCTGAGTAAATAGTAAAATATTGGGTATTTTAACAAACTATTTTTGATTTGAATAGAGAAATCTTCAGCAGAGAAAAAACAACAGAGAAAAGTTTCGAAAATGTTTCCTATTTGTGGCATACCGTTTCCATTTTGTGTCAACAAAGACACACACACGATTATTATTAACATTAACCAAACCAAACCAAAATATAAAATTAAGATATAAAATAATGATGTAATATAAAAAGGGATTAAACGTGCTTTTAAATTACTACATTTTACTTAAATTAAACACACTCAGACACACTCTATAGCTACTTTACAAATAATTTTAAGAAATGTCAATAAAGCAGCCGTGTTCTAACAACGCCAACAAAAACCTATTTAAATATTCAGATTTTAACGCAAAGAGTGAAACAAAACTTTCCGAGACGCACCAAATAATCCGCCGTAATCTTTAGAGCAAGTTCGTCTTGTAGTTTGCTGCGAAACCAAAAAGGCAATAGTCGCAGCAGGCGAGGAGCCCGGATTTATAAAGTGTTTATCTCCGAAAGTAAACTTACTCCTGTCCCGAAACAATACGAGTGAATACGTTTAAGTGTTTACGCTATTGTGAAGATAATAATTCGGCTTTCAGCTCTTGAACACGTTAACTGACTGGTTGCCTGGCTGTCGCCATTACCAAACATTCACCGCCAGCCCGAGATTTTGCATTAGGAGATTAAAATAATTTATGCATATATATTCGTTAAATATGTTTGGTTCGAATGACGTTATGCGTAACGAATTTAATTTTCTGCTTTCGGTACGGAGAGGAATGGAATGAAGAGAAAATGTTAGTATTAGAAATACGTCCGTGCTGTAACGAATTTTACGAATCTGTGGTAATCTCCATTAAAACTTTAAATTAGAATATTTAGGTTTATAATAGAAGAACAGAATTAAAAGTTGTGTAGCATATTAAGCCAGTGTATTAAAAACTGTTTCTGCACTGAATCAGTACGTTATAATAACAGACAAGAAATAATGAATGATAACAGTTTAATTCAGACCCACTCGAATTTCATTTAAACTGTTCTTTTACAAATACTCGACTATTTATTAGATCTCTTTGTTTTTAAGTTATTATTTTATTTTCAGATACCTGTGACTGAGAAGTACAGATGCTGTTCATATGGAGGGAGCATTATTTGAAGGTGAGTAAGGTCTACCTCACAGTGAAATGAGATAAAATATCCAAAAAATAGTTGTTATTAACCAAGATTGATCTTCATTCGCTCAACTAACAAAGTAAGTTTCTAGTATACTTAACTTAAATATATTAATTAAAAATAATATGTAATTATGATGTTACCTTTTGTCTTAACATCCAAAAGAAGAAATAAACTAAATTTAAATCTATTAAAGATTACTTATTATAAAAGAACATAATTACAGTAATTAAACTATGTTAAAGACTATTCTTCAGCACTAATTTGCTTAAACAAAAAATATGATAAATCAAAATATTAAATTAATTCATATTGTATCAGCTTTTGTAGCGTATATGTACATCATTTTATTGGTATATTTGAAACAATACAAAAACAATAGATTGTTTTAAAGCAATGTTGCAATGTTGAAGGTTGAACAGGAAACAACTGATTCATCAGAAGTCCACAAATCTTTTTTGAAAGGTGAAAGTTACTATGGATATGTCTCGACACCATGTGATCACAAAGGTAATTTTCTCACAGAATTTTACCAGGATTTCTTTAATTTGAGTAGAGGTAGGGAAACCAAGGAAAAAAAAGAAATATAAAACCACGAAAAATTAGAAATCAGAACCCTGTGGACGAGATATACATACATGACTATTTATTGATTTTTGGTTATGATACCTTACTCCAAAGTGCAATTAAGATTTTGTTTGCTGCACAGAAAGTATTTAAACATGCATGGCATAACAGAATGTCTTGAATCTAGATTATTATCTCAGGTACTTGATATTAATAATTATTACTCATTAATTTAATATTATTATTAAACATCTTATTACATTTTTAAGATTGTAAAAACCAATTTCTTCCCGCCACGCCAATATGGCTGTCGGAAAGAAAAGAATGATGAAAACGACTCAAACCGAACGGACTCCAAAATATTATTAGTGCCAATCCAAGAGTGACTTTAGAAAACGGAGGTTAGCAGCGTTTCCATACCGACCAAATAAACAGGTATTTGTAGAACTATTTGTGGAATTATTATTGCGATGCATACCAGCTTATGTTAAATAAATAGATAAAAAGCTATTTAATATTGTAATCAGTTATGAAAAAATTACATAAAAATAATTATACAGGGTTGTTCACCACATACGACACGGAGTATTGTAGCTAAACGACTAGGTTTTTACCAATTGTAAGTTTTGGGTTCGTTGATGGACTATTAGAGCTACAATTTAAAAATATTTTTACAAGATACAGAGTGTCCCAAGTAAATAAAAAATATCAAAGTTGTATTTTTTTAAATGGAACACCCTATATATTATTACATTTTTAGTTTCTACGATTAAAATAAAGGTAAATTTGATTTCGAAGGAAACCTTACTTTTGAAATATTTTCAATTTTGTGAAATTGCAGTATAAATTTCAAGGCTTCATTTCTCCGAGGGTATCAAAGTTTTATACTAAATATTTACTGAAGTTTATTTAATGATCAGTTATTGTGTTGAAATAATAAAAACTTTACTACCTTATACAGAGTGTCTAAAAATTTATTTTAAATAATTACTAGCTATAAACGGCAATAACTTGTTTAATTTAAATGGAACACCCTGTATATTTTATGAGAATCAGATGCACAATTTAATTGTCTATCAAATTGTATTATACCATTTTTTACCTATCTCTTCAAGTTTTCGTAGAAAATGCATTTTCTTTTAATTTAGAACTCATTTATCAATATACCCATGGAATACTGACATTTAAGATTATTTTTAAAGATGTACCAAATTTTTAAAGAGTACAGATACTAATATTGTCGATTTAGTTCGTTTATTTCGATAAAAAATAAAAAAAAAACTGTTTAAATATTTGTTAAAGAGGACCAATTAGTATGATTCCAGTATTCAAACTACATTAATTGACTATTTGCGTTGATTAATAATAATTGCTCCAAATACTAAAAAACTGAATTATGTATGTGTATTAGACAGTGTGGTAAAAAGTAACACCTTAAAAATGATAATTAATTTTTTGACAAATGCTTATTTATAACAACAGAGGTGTTTATTTTCATAACTTATTATATTGATTTCTGATTCAAATCCACATTTATTTAGAATAATTTATTAACGAACACAATTAAGTATGTAGTTAATTAGTATTTGGGCGGAAATACTGGTGGTATATTTAATTAATGGTATACTCTTTTATTAAGATTTAAATAGTTTTCTTTTTACATACAAATGGGCTAGTAATATTATCGTTTTACTAAAAACGATAATACTACTAGCCTGTACATTTTGTACATTTGTTGTTTTAAAAACAACCTAAAATGTCAATATTCCATGGATATATTGATAAATGAGGTGTAAATTATAAGAAAATGCATTTTCTACGAAAACTTGAAGGAATAGGTAAGAAGTGATATAATACAATTTGGTAGACAATTAAATTGTGCATCAGATTCTCATAAAATATAAAGGGTGTTCTATTTAAAGTAAAAAGTTATTGCCGTTTAAAGCTAGTAAATATTTAAAATAAATTTTTAGACACGCTGTATAAGGTAGTATAATTTTTATTATTGCAACACAATAACTGGTCAATAAATAAACTTCCGTAAATATTTAGTATTAAAAACTTTGATATCCCCGGAGAAATGAAGCCTTAAAATTTATACTGCAATTTCGCAAAATTGAAAATATTTCAGAAACGGTAAGGTTTAAGTGTAATAAACCTTAATCAAATTTACCTTTATTTTAATCGTAGAAACTAAAAATGCAATAATATACAGGGTGTTCTATTTAAAAAATACAACTTTGATATTTTTTATTTATTTGGGACACTCTGTATCTTGTAAAAATATTTTTAAATTGCAGCTCTAACAGTCCTCCAACGAAGCCAAAATTTAAAATTTGTAAAAATCTAATCGTTTAGCTACAATACTCCGTGTCGTATGTGGTGAACAACCCTGTATATTAATAATAAAAAGAAATATCGAGACGGGTATGAAGAAGGTAGCATAGTATTTAAAAAAAACCATGCTACAAGTCTTTAATAATAACTGTAATGAAGTTATTATTTAAAACCAAAAATAAACCTTTTTTTAGCATATATAATTAAATTTTATCTTTATTAAAGCGAACTTAATGCACAGGGGTGCACTTCAAAATCCCGAATTCTAATGCATTATAAAATACTATTACTACGTACATATGTGAAAGCTCCCTGAATCTCTCATATTATTTTAATAAATTTCCATATCTCCCTCGGATATCAAGGCAAAGTGACAAGTATGGAATTTTTAAATAAGCCTCTGAATTATGTAGGTCCGAAATGCAGCCCCACTGTCACCGGCAGCAGTATTAATGGATGCAACCAGTGGCGGGTGGTATTAAAGAAAACAAAGACATTTTTACAAAATACAAATGCCTGAAAATGTAGACAGAAATACCCTTAAGCCCTTTTGTATGTTTAATTTCGGAAAATGGTTAAGTAGAATAGCACTACGATATACTTCTCCATAATCCAAATTATTATTTGTTAATTATTTAGAAAATATTAGATTAGTCGTGAAAAATTTGAAAAACTTGAAAAGAATCCAACTAGATGGAAAGGAAATACTGCCAACACAGGAAATTAAATACCTGGGAATAACCCTGACAGTAAACTCCTGTGGAACAGGCATATTAAGAACACTACCAGCAAAGCCATAAAGGCTCTCATGATATGCAGAAGACTGGCCGGAAATAGATGGGGCTGCTCCCCTAACATTTTGCGCTGGATGTATACCATGATAGTAAGACCCATGATTACTTATGGAGCAGTTGCCTGGTACACAAAACTAGAGCAACGGACGGCAAGGCTAAACCTATGCAAAGTCCAGAGACTAGCATGTGTTTGTATCACAGGAGCCATGAGAACCTGTCCAACAGCAGCAATGGAGGTCATTCTAGATCTAACACCACTGCACATTGTCATTGGTAGATATGCCAATGCGACAATGATTAGAATGGTCACTAACGGAATTAGTACTGGGAGAATTGTCAGATCAGGGGCTTGGAACACCCTCAAAAGGAAATACCACTCCTGCAACTCCCAGTGGACGATATGCCAAGAACGTACAACTTTGACAAACATGTCAATGTAGTATTGAGCAATAAGAAGGATTGGAAGAGCGAAACGCTTGCCCAGCAGTTAAAAGACCATACCATAACTTGGTATACTGATGCTTCCAAAACCAATACGGGAACAGGGATCGGAGTGTTTGGGCCGAGAGCTAATTACTCCCGAACCAATGGGCACTTACCCTAGTATCCTACAGGCAGAAATCTACGCTATCGAGAGATGCGTACAACTTATCTTAGATAGGAACTATCGGAAACAAGAAATAACCATCTTATCTGATAGTCAAGCAGCGTTAAAGGCGATCAACTCAGTATCAATCAATTCGAAATTGGTCAAAGAATGCATAGAGAAGCTGAATAAATTAGGCAAAGAAAACAAAGTCCTCCTACACTGGGTGCCTGCTCACCAAGGGATAGAAGGCAATGAAAAAGCAAATAATCTAGCTAGGAAAGCAGCGAACACTCCACTAACTGAACCAGAACCGTTCTGCTTTCCAAGTGGTAACCAACTCAAGGCGGAACTCAAGAACTTGGAAGATTCCATCCGCAACCTGGAATGGAAATTTTCCAATGGTCTAAGACACTCGAAGAAGTTTCTGAGGGCTTATGATGAAGAAAAATCACAGATCTTCCTGGGTCTGAGTAAGAACAATCTTCGGATTGTCACGGGGTTTTTAACAGGACACTGTCTCCTCAACGAACACCTCAGTAGATTGAAACTAAGAAGAAACGGCGAATGCAGATTCTGTGGGGAAGATGGGGAAACACCAGTACACCTCATCACTGAGTGCGCCGAGATGACAACCATTCGTGCCATGAATTTTGGTACGACTGATATTGGAGATGGAGAACTACCCTCTATAAAACCGTCCCAGATACTGGCTTTTGTCAAAGCCCTGGGACTGTATGATGAGTTATGATTCAAGAAAGGGGGACACAATGGATCTGTAAGGTCGAAGTGATTAACCCCCCTCCCACTCATTCTAAATTCTAAAAAAAAAATTCTAGGTTAGTCGTGACTGACTAAGTTAAGAAAAAAACTCAAAATTTAAGTTAGGATGCAGTCAATAATCACCACATAGGCTAATAAAACTACTTTTTCAAATTTGTCAAGCTTTCGTGAATTTTATTCCCATCATCAGGACAGTTTGATTGAGTCAATTAGCAAAAAAACATCCTCTGCACAAAAAGGCCTTAAAAACTAGCATCGTATGCCATTGGAATATAAGGACATTTCCTTTATAAAATATTAAAATACATATCCAACGACATTACTTTTCTTTTAAATACAAAACAAAAAAAATTTTTTTTTTATAAATTTACTGAACTAATTTCTACATTGTTATTTCGAGCTCGATCAAACAGTGACTGAGGTTAGAGTCACTGTTGATGATGTTTTTTTGCTAATTGACTCAGTCAAACTGTCCTGATGATGGGAATAAAATTCTCGAAAGTTTGACAAATTTGAGAAAGTAATTTTATTAGCCTATGTGGTGATTATTGACTGCATCCTCACTTAAATTTTGAGTTTTTTTCTTAATTATTTAGTATAGAGTATTTTTCACTTTAAACATACACATACTGGGTTCGTCTCAAAAATGTGGCTCACCCCTATAACTTTTTTATTTTTTCAATCTCAAACTACGTTCAAAAACAATTGAATACGACAATCAATCCTAATTTATGTCATATACTAACATACCAACAGTTTTTTATCTGAAAAAATAAAAAAGTTATCGGGGCTGAGCCGCTTTGAAACGCACCCGGTATAATGATCAATGTACTGCATTAATCTGCCATTAAATTAATAAAGACTTTTATTTTTTTATCTTAGATTTCTGGAAATATACCAACCATAGTGAAGCCTGAATAGGCAGGCGACTATGCCTTGTTTAGTTATAGTCCTAGAACAGACCGGGCAATGTTGGTTGAGTCCAGGATTAAACACCTCTGTATATTACGGTAAGTATCCCATGGTATTCAAGAGATTCCACACATTCTCTCAAAGATACAGGTATCAACCTCATAGATGATACAATAAGGAGAACAATTTCTATGGAGTTCATGGCCCACATTTTTGGATCTTTTTCTTAAAGTTCTCATATTTGGTAAGTTTTTCTATGTATTTTAACTTAATATTGTTGTTATTGAGTACCAGTAAGATTTTTTTTTGAGAGAATTATTGGTATGTCTGGCTTGTAATATCCTACTTTAATATCAGTAATAATGGTCTTGTCCCAATAGATTTTAGGACAAGTTGGTGGTGGTTTGTGCTTGTAATAGGATTCGTTGTCGTTAATTTTGTTATTTTATAATTTAGCAATCTCCAGGTATACAAGTTTTGGTATTCTGTTATGCCGTTCAAGATATGTATTGCTAGCCAAAGAAATGTTGATTCGATATTACTATATTGAAAAATAAAAATTCATTAAAACAATTCAAAGAACATTTCATCATATTTAATTAATTTCTTTTCTTAATGCTTGATTTAAATTATATTACTAAAAATCCTATTTATTTAAAGATTTTCTATGTAGAAAGTGCATCTACTAAACATCTATTTAAAAAATGCAAGACTACACTGTGACCAAGATAGTCATGATCTTGGTTTTGCATTTGTGCATCAATAATGTCATTTAGTGGGATTATTGTATATTTACGGTACACCATACCATTATAATATCAAACATTCCTTCTATTGACGCGACGGATGATCGCGCATCTCAAAGGAAAACAGTATAAAATGTGCTGATATGGAATATAATTCGGTGATATTCGGTTATTTTTGCAATAAACAATTTTATATTTTTTGCAAGCTTAAAAATTATACTTCTACTAGCTATTAATGGTTTTTTAAAAACATTGATATAGTTGTTAATGGCTTCAAAAGAATAAATTAATTTTTTTTTTCTTTTTTTTTATTTTTTTATAAACTTAGTTTTCGTTATAGACATGGTGACATTTGGTTATAGACATGGTACATTTCAATCGATTTTTAAATTTCAGACAGCAGCGCTCTGAAATAATATAGAAATCCTGACTGTGTCATAAAAAATTTAAGTATTTTGGTTTTTACTAGTGCAGTTATTGAAACTATTCAATTTTTAGGTACGAAGTTTGAGTGATGTAATTCTCTTTCGGGTGGAAACATTAGGTGAGGAAGAACATGTCAACAGGAAAGTGAGGCGTAATTGCGTGGTTGTTGGATGCACAATAACAGTCAATACAACTCTCCGGAAGAACATTTTACAGCTTCCCAGCTTTGTTACACAAAAATGGATTAAGGCAGTTCGACGAAACAAGTGAGTGATTTAATTTAATTAATATTAATGGTGCACATCTTTTTAATCAACTACTACTTAATTTTTTTATGCACGTCTTCTAAAATTATAATTATGTACCTTAAAAAAATAGCGCCAGTTATGTCCCAACTAGCAAAACTGGTGCGTAAAACTATGCTAGCTACCGTCGTTGAAGCAACTGGCGTGTTATTACTTATCTAAACAAAAGTTTTATTAGCTTGAATAATAATTTATAATACACATTAGACATTGAAGAAAGATTTACCTTTTTATATATTATTAGAATTTCGAAAAATTGCACTTACTAATATTTTTCAAATTATATAACAACGAATTTTTCATGTAGGTACTTGCTATTTATGCTCGTGTATTCGTATAAGCAGGCTGCTTACGGGATGGTCATAATATGTTGGCAGCACAGGCGGAGAATTTACCAAGCCTATATTGTGCTAATAAAAAAATCGTCGAAATATAAAAATGGACAAAATCCTTAAAAAAAACCACTATCATCCAGATTTTGACAAAACAAAATCATTGACTTAAAGTACAAAAAATAGTAATCAGTTTTTTTATTTGCCCTCTTTCATAGCTTACGAGCCGCCACTGCATGTAACGGTGTAGAATGGGCATTTCGGCAAACCTCTTTAATGCCGCATAGTTTGGGGTATAAAAGCCTAAAATCTTTGATGTGAGAGCATAAAAGGACGGAATGGACATCTTGCATATAGTTGGCGCTATTTATATTTTTGTAAATGTATCTCTTTAATCTCGGTCCAAATCTTTTATCCGGTCCCATCTTATCTCTGGCTTTATATGTTGTTATTCCATTCACCCTTTTAAGTAATGTTTGTCGGTCTGTATTAGGCCCAAAGAAGTACAAAAAAATATATACATGTAAGTATACCGGGTGGTTCTAAAAAGTGGCTCACCTCTATACATTTTTTATTGTTTCAGATAAAAAAATTTGGTACTTTAGTGTATGACATAAATCAGAATTGATTGAAGTATTTAATTGTCTTTGGTCACTTGACACTTTGAATAGAATGACATAGTATGTGTCAACTTTTGGCCTTTTTGTTTAAAAAAGCGAATTTAAATTTCTATCTAGAGTGCCTGTATTAAAAACTCTAATTTTTAATGAGCCTTTTAAAAGCCTTGGAAAAATAGATTTGATCGTCTACTGTTTTCCGTGTCTTGTCCTGGCCGGTTAAAGGATGCCCAAATCGTATTTTTAATCATAATTCAATTTTTTCAAATGGAACAAGGGTGGCTCATTACATATTTGGAAAAAACATTTTTTACGAATAAGGGTATCTTTTAGCCGGCCAGGAAAAGACACGAAAAACATTAGACGATCAAATCTATTTTTCCAAGGTTTCTTAATTAAAAATTAGTGTTTTTAACATAGCCATGGTACGCTAGATTGGATTGTAAAATTTGATTTTTTTAAAGTGAAAATCATAAAAGTTGACTATGATACGTCATCAAAAGTTGTAGTCATTTCCGGCGAAACAGGAAGTGACCAAAAGTAATTAAATCCGCCAATCAATCCTAATTTATGTCATATACTAACATACCAAATCTGGTTTTCTTATCTGAAAAGATACAAAAGTTATGGGGGTGAGCCACTTTTGAAGACCATCCGGTATATATAGTAGCACAGGTATCCGATTAGATCTAAATATTAAAGGAAAAAAGGTATAGCTAATCATACATAATTTTCTTTATCAATATTTAGTTCGAATCGTAAAGTTGGAAACATAATATTACAAAATGTCTTTCATAGTATTGTAAATTGTGGAAGAAAAATAATAAAAACAATATTTAGTAAATTTAATATCATTAAATATTATTTTGTTAACGTTTTATAGTCTGTCCAACGAGAAGATCCTTGACAGTGATAGATGTGTCTGTCATTTTAATTTCAAAGTAGTTTATTTTATTTTACAAAGAAATAAGTTGGTACAACTGGAACGCATAGCAGGAAATTAATATATTTAAAATTTGACTGACAAGTGATTACTTCAAAATATTGTGAAAAAAACTGTATAAAAATGAAAAAATGTAATCGAGTTATTTTATTTAATAAAAAACGGTATGTTTTAATACAAAACAAACAAGTACAAGACACCACGTACCAAAAAAATATAAAAAAGAACTAAGTTTCATAAAGCTTGAAAGTAAGAATTTATACTTTCAAGCTTTATGAAACTTCCCGCATTTATGATTATATTTATCAATATAACTTATGTACAAAAAATACAAATTTGTAATATTCCGCAGAAATAAATAAAACAACATAAATAAAACAACTATTTTATTAATAATAACACTTACGAAATTTTATAAATAATATATCTTAATTTTTTTAAACCAGTACCTTTTGACATTATTTTTCTGCAGTACTAAAATCCATTATTTATCTATCGTGTGATGTCGATATTTTACATCTACTCCAGTTTTTAGTATGTGCTTTAGTATGGTCCTTCTACCATATTCGAGATGCACTTATCTACGACGAGATGGTGTACGAACTTTATTAATGGTAACTTTTAACTTTATTGGTGTATAAGACTTTCTGCCTGGGCAGCGAGTATTAACCGTAAACTGTGCTCAGGGTCTACAGTTAATTTTTACTCGATTTTTCCTCCACTTGACTTCAAAAGACACAAAACACACGTAATAACACGAATCAAAATGTATCATCTTCCAAACGCAGGGTATTTGACAAAAGTTGATACAAAATTATAACCTATAATTTGGCAAGACTTTGACAAGCGTCAAAAATCTAAAGGCGAGTTCATACACATCGGCGTCCATTTGTCGTTCACCGTTCCGTCAAACCAATAAAATTGAAATACGATCTGTCATTTTTGAAATAAACCAATAAAACTGGTTAAAAACAACAAGAGACGACGTATGACGGATTTATATTTAAACCCATCCATAGTTAATTTAAAAATTATTAGAAACTTTTTTTAGTAAAATAAATAGATTGGTATGGGACGTCATCTGCTTTTCTTCTGTCATCGTCTGTCGAAATCTTACCCGAGAAAAAAAACAGCGTATAATAGTATGTTTTTTAAAAAAATAACATACGTATGTACATTTATCCTAAATGAGCAGTAAATAATAATTATTTTTGACTTTCTGAGTAACGACCCAGCTACTATGTATTGACACACACTGCTCATTCGAATGCAGATCGGATATCTCGTAAGAGTCGACATAGATACTCGCCAAGTTGGTAGGTCATTGACAATGATATGGCCGAGGACCGCGGTTCGGATTCCACGTAAACAAATTAGGCCCCGTTCAGATTAGCCTTAGCAGCAAAAAAGAGACCTTAACTTAAAATACTTTAATTTTCTTCTCAAATTTTAATAAAAAAAATATTAAAATTTTAATAAACTGTGTTACTTTTCATTAAAGAAGATTGTTTGATGTTAATTTTTTCATAATAAAATTTAAACTTTCAGCTTTTTTAATATATTTGTATTTTTAATACAGTAATGATACATTAAAAGTAAATGGCTCGCAGAAAAGAAAATAACCAGTTAGCCGTTGACTTTTAGAATATTAAACTAGGGTAAGAACACAGAGTTATTGGCAATTATTTAGAACGAGCGATAGCGTGAGTTAACTTTATTTTCACACACAGTGGCCCAAAACGTGAGTCGGGGCGTTTAAAAAAGCCGCTGTGTAATTGGTTTATGGTGAAATGCGATCGATAATCGTATTTTAAATATAGGTATTTGAAACGTGTTTCAGAATTTTACGTTCTGTAGTTAGTTTGTACTTAATTAAATTTACTTTAAATTACTTTTTATTTTTTTATTACTTTTTTTTTTATTTTACTTTAACTTTTTATTTTTTTATTACTTTTTTTTTTATTTTACTTTAAAAATAAATTACTTATTGATTATTTATTAATGATACTTGGTCGAAAAATAAAAACACTAAAATCACCACAATACACCAAAACACTTTTACTTTTACACTGGACGCGCGTTTCGCTATCCATGTTAGCATCATCAGCAGATGATTATAAACTAAAATACAATCTACAAGTTGAGCGTTTATATACTCGGTCAGTGGGCACTGAGTGGGCGTGGCAAGATCTAGCCAACCGATTCAGAGCCCACCGAGCGTAATAGTTAAATTTCCGCCACTGGAGTAGTAGGAACAAAGAACTTGAAGGAATTGGACCGTTGTCTCTATTCATACTATCTTTACATTTATTAATTCTGATGCTTTCAGATGCATCTAATTGCCTGTAATTTGAGACTTGTTTAATTAATTTTAAATTATTAAGATCTATACAATGTTCTTTATCAACAATATGTTCGGCAACGCAAGATTTATCCGGTCTACCATATCTTATCTGAGCTAAATGTTTTTTAAATCTAGTTAATATTGATATGATTCTATATATGATTCTAGTTTGCCCAACATATTTCTGATTACAATCTTTACATGAAATTTCATAAATACCCGACCTTTCCAATGGAGGTGTTTTATCCTTTGGATTACCTAATAATTGTTGTAATTTATGATTAGCACCATACACAAGTTTATAATTGACATTCTTAAAAATTCCTTTTAGACCACAGGATAACTCTCTATCAAACGGTATTGAAAAATATTTTGACGTATCTTTCTCCACTTGAAAAGTCGAATTTTCAGAAATCATTAACCTATACCTACGTTTTCTAATTATTTTATCAACTAGTGAAGGAAAATATCTATTACACTCAGCTACATTCCTAATGTAATCTCTTTCTATTTCATATCTTTCGCTGGAAAGTGGAAAACTAAGTAATCTATGAACTAAGAAATTTAATTCTTTCTCTTTCCTTTTTTTAAATTTTTTAAAAGTAAAAGTGTTTTGATGTATTGTGGCGATTTTAGTGTTTTTATTTTGCTGTGTAACACCAAAGGTTCCAACCCTCAACTGTAATACTTGGTAGAGTAAACTTTGAAGAACGAAATAAAGCATTTTCTTGAAGTGGCATGGTTTTTAGCTCTAATTTTATTATAACAATTTTGGTCAAGTGTATCAAGGATTATCTCATATGAAAGCATACGAAAATTAAGAACTAGTGTAATAGATGACCTTAAAAACTAACTCAGAATGGATGACACTTGTTTTAATATACTTTTAAAGATGGTTGAGCCCTTAATATCAAAGAAAAATACAAAAATGGTTCATCTGAACTCTTTGATTTTCGCGCTTTTTAAGTTCCTTTCGGAAAGCACTTCGCAAATTGTTTATTCTTTTCTATATAGAATCAATAGTTGTATCAACAGTTTTATAAAATTCCAACAATTTTTCATAAGCTTTAGTTTTTTCCTGTCTGTTTGAATAAACTTTACTTTTAATTTTCCACAGGTAGGGCAATTGCCTATACAAATTAATAAAATTGGTTAAAAAAGTTATATTATTAAAATAAATCGCTCATCTTGAGAGTATAAAACTTCCAGCTTGTCAAAAGATGGAAACGTACAAATAGAACTGTTACGATGTGAACGTGTCTTCTAACAACTAAAAACTTGCTTTTATAAGAAAACATTTTTACAAGACATTTTAAATATCGCTTCTCTCTTATTTTTGCTTCCCTACAATTAATACATAATTAGTAAATATTATAACTAGCAAAATAATTATATACAACTAATTACCAATTCATGTAAAATTGTATTAATTTATTTAAAAAAAACTAAGAAGCCTACAATATAAAATAGATATTAGAGTGTGATAATTTATACCGGCTGGCCTTTTGATGTTTTAATACCTTGACATGAGGAAAATTATATATCGTTCTATTGAATGGGGTGTGACAGTAATGTCTCACAACTGCTAATTTATGTTCATAAATAAAACATGCTAGTAGAGAAATAAATATACATGTTGTGAATAATATACTTTATAAAAGTTTTTTATATTCTTTTTGATGACAAATTCTTCATACTCTTCAGGAATATTTTACAAATATTCAGACTATAGTTCGTAATATACAGAGTGAGTCTTAAATAAGTGCAAATATTTTCAGGGCTGGTAGATCTCGATAAAACAAACATATATTCTTTTTATCGTTTTCAACTAATTCCAAAATAACCGAGTCATTTTCCTTTGAAAATTTCCAAAAAAAACAAAATATTTTTTCCTTAAATTTTGAGAACCACTGGATCTTCTCTGGGGTTTCTTTCTTGCAAATTTAATCTATTACCTGTATTGCCAAATTAACAAGAAATAACTAAATAAGTAAAAACTAAACAATAACTAAAAACTAAAAAAAATACAAATTTTCATTTTTTTGCAAAAAAAAAATGTCATAGACGTTTTTCTGGGGTCGAAATATACCACCCCTAAAAATATTTTCTCTTGCTTAAGGCTCACCCTGTATAACAATATAATTCGAGTATAATACATTTAATATGATTTTTTTTAATATAAAGAAAAAAAAGTGGCCAAATTTATTTTATCTGTAAAACATTTTAAAATGTTATTTTTATTATTTTTCGCTCATATTTTTGAATTAGTTTGTTTAACAAATTTAGTAATAGAGTAAAATAATTTTAACCTAATTGATTATCCGTACGTAAACCAGAAATTGTTTAAATATTTTATAAACCTCTATTTTTTGTTATATTTTACATCCTATCAAATTATTCGTGCTTAAACTAAATATATGTAGAACTATTTGTACCTGCACTACTTATTTTATTATTTTATTAAAATACAATTCAGTCGTTATTACAAATACTCTATTACCAAGCATTTATTTTTATATTTTAGTATTTTACGAACATACTGAGATCTTAAATTATATATGAAGAATTTATTTTTAGTTATTTTTTATACAAGACGATAAAATGGTATTTTATCGTCTTGTATAAAATTTTTCGGTCGACCGAAAAGATTAATTCACGAGCAATGAAATCGCGAGTGAATTAATTTCGGGAGACGATAATGCAATTTTATCGTCGTGTATAAAACAATATTTTTTTTATAGCGAGTTACGTTTTAAAAAATATTCAGAAATTATTATTTCAAGGAATTTATTACGAGTAGAAAAAATATTGTGCTGGGTTGGCGTTGGTTTCTATGTAATTTGACAAATAAATAAAGCTGTCTCTTTAGTTCTCAGTTCTGAGCCAATATTTTTTCACTCTCTTTCGTGTCGATTGCTGATTGAATTGGAGCCAGAAATGGCGCAAAACGAAATAAGTAAATTACCAACAGATATTCAGGCTGAGGCGACAAACGCCATATCCAAACTAGTTCCATTTATATCCCGAATAACTTATGAAAAGGAATCCAAAATGGAAGTAATTAAAAAACGTACCAGAAGAAATAAAGTTTTTAACTTATCCTCGGTGTTAAAGTATTATTTAATCTACCCTTGCGGTTAAAGTACTATTTTATCTACTATTTTTGATAGATATAAGGCAATTTTAACAGTTGCTATGGAAAAAAATATATTTTTAAACATTACTTATTTACAGCAACATTATCTAAAACTACAGTTTCCGTTATTTAATATACTAAATAAAACGTAGATACCTATTCTAAGAAAATTTGAAGGAGAGATAAAATTGCCTCAAAAGTTTTATTGCTAGAGCTTTAATTAGAGACTAGAATGTCAACGATCATTTCGAAAACAAAAAACAATCTAACAACAAAAAATTGCGAGGAAGCTCTGCAAAGCAAACTTGAGAAAAATGTAGCGCCAACGCAAAGCATAGAGCGCCTGTGCTACCGATATCGCATATAGAGATACTCCCCATTGAAATGAGGCTGAAGCCAGTTTCTGTTTTGATACCGACTCTATCGCACAGAGCGGCCTCTGTCGTCGGTTCATAACGCGTTACGTAAAATTACCGATACTCTATACTACAAATTTAAAACTTTACTTTACATTTTTGCTAGCTGTTTAAGCATGTAAAGTATAAACTTTAAGAACATTTATAAACTTAACTAAATTTTCTTACTGTTATGTGGACTCATAGAAATGTGATTCTCGAACTTTGTTGCGAGTAGTTTTTGAAATAATAAAGTATAGTATTCGTGGTGAACTTATTAAAATATGAAGTGCTTGTGGATGTTTATTGTTATCTTGCTTTCTGTCAATGTTAGATGTAGAGAATTATATGAAAGGACTGGTGAGTTCTAGCTATATATTTTGTTAGAAAATATAGTCAATATATTAGAATCGTAAATTGATAAGAATACGTATTATAAAATGATAATCATAGTTTTATAAATTATGATTTTTTTTTATTTTAAGTTTAATAGTTAGTAATTGAAAGTTATATATGCATATGCACATATTTTTTTTAAATAATTGTAATAATAATTTTAATATATTATTTTCTTAATGATAAAATCGAGAAATATCAGTTAAATATATTAGTAAAATATATACAGAAAACAAATATTTTTAAATAATTTTAAAAGGTATTACGTTTATATACAAAAACGGAATTAATCAACATTTATTCATATGTTGTTTTATACGTATTCGGGCATATTTTCTATAATAAATTCGCGTTCGCTTTGTCAAACAAAATATTGTATCCGTTGCTCATATTAATTAAAAATGTTTAATTATTTTACACATTTAATTTGTAACGTAAACATTACAGCAATGTAAATATTAATTAATATTATATAGGTTTTACTCTATTGGAACTCATTAATTTTAATGAATATAGATGGGGCGTTCGGTCTGTTTTAAATTATATGTTTAAACGATACATAAAACAACAAACTGACATTAACGCCTGAGTTAATGTTGGTCGATGTGCATTTTATGTAGTCGCCAACTGCAACTCCCAATCGACTGTGGCTCTGGTTAATAGATATAAAATAGTCGAAGTAAATCAAGTTGATTCACTGTTTTAAACGTACTTGTCGATTGTAACTTTTACACGTTACAGTGGAAATTTTACCTTACAATGTATTTTTATAGAATAGCCACTTTAAAGCTACTCCAGAGACTTTTTGATTTTTTTTATAAACGGAAAAAATATAAAAATTTTGTTCAAAATAATTTGTTGTACGGTTCTTTATTTTTGAAGAAACCAAACTTTAAATAAAGGAATTTATTTTTGGCAGTTCAAGTTTGAAGAAAAAATAATTAATTTTAAGAATTTTGCTGAGATCGCTTTACATCAAGTAGCAGCATGTTAAAATTTAATCTTAGCAAAAATACATTTTTATTTTAGAACGTAATAAGACAAGTAACTGACAATTTATAAAATGAATCGGGGAATGCGACGAGGAACTGCTGATATAACGTATTTTTAAATTACAATTAGGGAAGTAATTATACCATTTTTGATGAATGTTTATTTTTGTATTTTAAAATAATAAGATAATAATTAAATCTTGCAAAAAATAATCGCAATAACAATATCACATTAAAACATTATAAACTAGATATTTAAATTATTTTGTTAATTTATTTATTTTTATAAAAGGAGGGTTTAAAATTAATGTAAATAAGAGAAATAATTTAAGATTCGTAGATATTTACTTTGTTACTTTTGATACTTAAAAAACGAATAATTAAAAAAAAATATATAAAAAACAAAAAATAAAAATTTATTAAAATTAAATTTAGTACTGTCTCTACGTTTGGGAGATTTTACTTGATGTACAGATTATAACGTTTTGTTTAATTAACAAATAAGTCCAGAATAACCGAGATATTATACATAGAAAAAAAAATTATCTCGAGGTTTTTTTTTTGTTAATTTAATCTACTACCTATGTTGTCATATTACAAAGAAACTGTCTTTTAACTAAAAATTAAAAAAAAGAAATCAAATTTTTTCAAAAAATTCTAAATTTAAAAAAACATTTTGCGAAAAAAAATATCATAGACGTATTTCTGGTGTCGAAATTTACTATTCGTAAAAATATTTGTACTTATTTAAGAGACTCACCCTGTATAATCACCAAACTAAAGTATCTTATAAATTTTCAGTGGGGAAAGTATAAATGGTATATATGTTTCTTAATTTATTTTGTGTTTAATAATTTTTAAACTTTAGTGAACATGAGAAAATTTACCTGTTGAACAATTATTAAACCAGTATTTAACTGGTTCAAAGAAATTTGGTGTAGAGTAGGTGTATACTACTTTCTATTTCTTAAAAGTATCTATTAGTGGATTTTCAACACATATTTTTTATTTAATTTTATCTATACTTTTGCGGCGGGTTAGTTTCGTGAAAAAATCCTTGGTATTTCGCCACTGATACAGAAATCTCACTTCGTAGAATTCAAGCCATAACCAGCTTTTCAATGGACTTTTATTTGTAAACAAATTTGCCTAACCGGCAAGAAACGCTGAACTTTTAACTTTTTTTTACACCAAAATCTACATTGTTCATTTAGTGGTTATATTTAGATATATGATAAAATTATATAAGAGTTTCTTGCCTTGAACTGCTAATATAGAAATTAATTCCACGCTGTGTTCGTCATAATGTGGATCAACCTGCTCTCACTACCGGTTTCGGGGCCCTACCCCATCATCAGGTGAGCTTGGGTATTTCCACAAAACGACGAGCACAGCGCAGAATATATAAATACGACTTGTCGTAAAGTAGCGGTAAGATATTAAGTCCCGCATCGCGAGATAGCGGCCTGCGTGCAATGGTACTACGATGCACTACCATGCACTATTATTTGCACTACCATGCAAAATACTACCATTGCACGCAGGCCGCTATCTCGCGATGCGGGACTTAATATCTTACCGCTACTTTACGACAAGTCGTATTTATATATTCTGCGCTGTGCTCGTCGTTTTGTGGAAATACCCAAGCTCACCTGATGATGGGGTAGGGCCCCGAAACCGGTAGTGAGAGCAGGTTGATCCACATTATGACGAACACAGCGTGGAATTAATTTCTATATTAGCAGTTCAAGGCAAGAAACTCTTATATAATTTTATTATATACCTAAAAACTGCAAGAAATTTATTTTCCATTTAGATATATGTAGGTATAAATAGGTACTTTTAATTTTTGTTTCTTCTTCCGTCCGAGGATGGGAGAAGATACATATACCTAGGCATGAAGTGGTTAAGGGTATTTTTTTGTTTTTTAATATAACATATGAACATCCTTCAAAACACAAAATACACTGATCCATTTTAACCCACACTAAACCAATGAACACTGGACAACAAACAAAATATGTAATATACAAAATACCATGTGAATGTGATAAATTTTATATTGGGGAAATATTTGGACCCTTAATTATTCGAATTAGTATATAAAGATCATTTAAGAAAGGGCGATTTTTACAAATCTAAGATTTGTCAGCATTTATGGGACACAGGGCACCGAGTAAATTTAAAAACGCAAACATTATTATGAAAAATACGATAGCCTTTAAACGAAAAATATTTTTTTTAAAACAGTCTAATATAAATAAATGTAATGCTCAGGCATCTGTAGAGATTAGTAGGTAATAATATATGGCTATCGCTTCTTTAATTTTAAAGAGCATTACATAAATAAATGTAACATAAGTAAAAATTAAAAACAAATAAAAAATAATCATATACAGAAAGTTTGAGGCTTTTTGGTTTTACCTCGTTAAGTACTCATTATTGTTTACTTGTTTTGAAGTTAATGGTTTTTATTAGGGTTCCGTACCCAAAGGGTAAAAAACGGGAACCCTATTACTAAGACTTCGCTGTCCGTCCGTCTGTCACAAAGGTCTATCTTATGAACCGTTATAGCTAGACAGTTGAAATTTTTACAGATAATGTATCTATGTTGCCGCTATAAGAACAAATACTAAAAACAAAATTAAATAAATGTTTATAAATAAAAAAGTACTTTCACTAAACATTATCTTTTAAGTAAGAATTTTACATAGAACCTTTCAAGTCCTCGGTGGCCGCGTGGTTAACGCGTTAGGACTTTACGCTGCTATCACGTTCGAGCCGTAGTAAGGCAGGTTCGAATCCTAGTCAAGGCGACTTTTTTTAATAGTTTTTTTTATTTTTACATATTTATTTTTACTTTTTACATATTTATTATTGATTAATACAATTTTTAGTAATGTGTTTCTTCTTTTCTTTTAAATTATTTATACGCGCATTCAAAATTTTAGCTAAACCGGAAAAAAGTGTATAATAGTGTAGTGTCTAGTGTTGTATAGATAATGAATGGTAAGGAACCCTTCGTGCGCGAGTCCGACTAGCACTTGACCAATTTTATACATAGTATATCTGTTGAAAAACATTTAAGTGTTCTTTAGTCGTTAGGTTAGGTTTTTTTCATTGTTCTTTGTGTTTTTTTTTTGCTTCCGACGACGCGACGAGAAGAGATAATTTCCCGAAACGTTAATTTTTTTTGTCCGTTAGTCAAATTTGTTTAATTACAATTAATTGTTTAATAGTAAATTCCTGCTGACAAGTGGGGACCAACTTGTTGGATTAATGCAGCAGTGTTTACAAAAAATAACTATGTTATTTTGTAGATTTTCTTACAGTGCAAGTGACGAAATACCCATAGGACTTTTTTGAAGAGATTTGTTGTAGGTTATGAAAATTTGTTTATGAATAAAAAAAACACTTAAAAGCTGGTTTCCCTTACAAAAAAAACTAATTATGAACTAATTTATTTAGCGTTGTACTATGCCCTACTACAATAAAAAAATAAACAAAATTAAAATCCCTTATGCACCCTAATCCGAATAATAGAGGTGGGCTAAAACGAACAACGCGAAAAACAACATTTTTAATCTCCTAAGCGAGGCTCATCAGCGAATTCGGGGGAGATAGAAATAATAAAATTTTCGTTAACGATTTTTTATTATCGAGGGGTGGTTTTTTTAACGAAGGTCGCCAAAAAATAGCGGAAATTGTGTTTTCCGTGCAGGGGAGACAGAGGGCCGGTTTAAATTTAATTTTCTATGCTAACCGACGCGACGTTGGTTGTGTCTCTGTGTGTGAGCGTGACGAAGTTAGGTTAGCTGCGGTCAGGCACATCCAAAAAGAGGAGCTTTGTAAAGTGTAACAAAGTTCGTTAATTCGATTAAGTTAATAATTTTACAGGCTGTTGAATAAATTACAAAATGTTGACTAAAATTCTTGTTCTAGTCGTTTAGTTAAAATGAGTTATTTTATCATTAAAAAGAGAAAGTAATAACATTAAACTATATTTGATACCAATTAAACTTTTAGTTACATAATCCAGAGGGCGATTTTCAAATTCATTGTTGCCAACCATATACACATTCGGTGCCGGGCTGACTAACTGGAATTCAAATTTGGTGGTAGCACTGCTGTAAAAAAATGTCAGTTGCTACATTTATTTATTTCCTGACATTGTCATTCGTTTTGACAGTCTTGTATTACGCGTTTTTGGTTTAAATAAATAGTGTTGTGATGCTTTAAGCTTAAAAATGTTTACTAGCAAACCTTGCAGTCGAACATTGTTCTTTTTAAGTTGTACAGGATAGCTTAATAGCTGAAAAAAACTCATCGCAAATTCATCGAAAAAATCTCATCGCAAAAAAAAGAAAGGGAAAGCAGTAGTAATGGCCCTTTATGTCCCTTAAGTGCTATTAAGAAGATGAGTTTTGTTGTTGTAAATAATAACTGTTTATATATTTATAATTAATTAATTTTTGTTTTCTAAAATATTTTGATTAAAAGAAAATATGTAAAATTGGGCAACGCTGTGCCGGTCAAGCGTAATCACGTGACTAAAAGTTTATTTTATATGAAGTATAATAAATATTGTTTATACAGAAAAATAAAACACTAATTCACCACAATACACCCAAACACTTTTCTTTTGCACTGGACGTGTGTTTCTTTCGCTAACCATGTTAGCATCATCAGCATATGATAGGTACTACAATTACAATCACCTGCATTTCCAGTTGTATCATAAAAGTTTCCAAACCTCAACTGTAATGTTTATACATTTGTAGCGGGTTCATTCAAAAAATGTCTGAGTATCTTACTACTTGATAGGAAATATATGACAAAGGAAAGGAATCCACTGACAAGTTGCAATCCAGACTACGTAGAATTCAAACTATTTTATTCTCTAGTGGATTTTTTCAATGGCAAAATGTCCAGACTCTTTGTTGAATAAAAAAAACTAAATTCAGTAAAATTTATTCTATTTGTAAACAATTTTTCTTTAAGCATCTTAATTTGGGTCGTTTTAATTGAAGACTTTGCTATGGAGACTAAACATATTTCAAATACGGTCTTTCGGAGGTCGCTCTTTATTTTTTTACATGAAAGGTCGCGCGCGGACTCTGAGTCCGCATGCTAAATTTAAGAAGTCTTAAGCGTTGCTAGTGGTGTAAAGATATAAAAAATATGATAATCAAAATAACAATTATTTATTGACTTGCTTCATTACAAATAGCAAACATAAACATAAAATATATAACATAAAACACGCGAAAAAAACAAATTAATAAATATTATTCAAAAACAAAAATTATTAATAATAGTGAAAAAAGCAATCCTTATAACAGTGATTACAGAATATTTGTGCTCAAAACATACGAAATTGTGGCACTGTACAAAGAGTAACGAGTTGGTCTGTTTTCCGCAAATCACAATTCTGTAGTGCCGATCCTCCGGTAATACTGTATTCACTGCATCAGAATCTGAAATTTATTTTTCTGTATCAGAATTTATTTTGATCTCTTGCCTTTCTATAATATCGACTTCTCGTTCTTTCACTTCATCGTCATGTTCAGTAGTTAGTTAGTCATCTTTGTTCAAACAGTCTTGCATGAGCTGTTGCAGTCTTTCTTGCGGAGTACATCTAAAAAATAATACTTATGTAATAAAAAAAAGTCGATTATTCAATTTTTTATCACAATTTGCTCATTTTCAATTAAAAAAATCAGTAAAATATCTTCCCTTGTTCGACATTATAAAATTATTGATGCCAAAATAGTAACACAAACGGTCGCCCGGGAATTTTAATGTTGTTTCTTCGTAATGGTGTTTAATAATTTGTTTACATGTCGAGATATAACATGAGAGACTTACTAAAAAGGGAAACATATTTTAAAAATCTTATGACAAGAAAAACAACATTTGGAGCATCCCATAAATGAATGCAAAAAGTGACATTAAAAACTTCAAATTTTTAAATCGAATTTTAGAGTAGAAAATGAGGGAATTTTAACATTGTTTCTTCGTAATGGTGTTTAGTAATTTGTTTACATGGCGAGATATAAGAGAATGTTTAAGGAGCAAAAAATATTTTAAAAATCTCGTGACAAGAAAAACAACTTTTAAAACACCCCATAGATAAATGCAAAAAGTGACATTGAAAACTTCAAATAGCTCTTGTTTGGAGTTTGGATCGAGATATCCGTGGAAGCGGTGAAATAAAACCATTATTCATTATTGAATAATGAATATTATTATTATTTCATAAACTCATGTATATCTAATAATCAAATTATAGACGAGTAGTGGATAAAGCAATTTGAATTATCAGAATATAATTATTGAATTTCTCAATATCTATAAATAATGAATTATAATATTTTTTTAAGTAAACCTAAAAGTAAAATTATATTGATGCTGTTTAATAATATATTGTATTTATTGATTTAAGTAATCTTTAAAGTGATTTTCTTGTCCTACATTTGTTCGAAACTCAATCGAACTTTCCCTGATAAGATAACGAAACATTTTTGACCGTTCGATAAAAGTTCGGCGAGCTCCCAGATCCCGAACCGGATTAAAGTAACAATTGCAGGTTTCCAACATTATCTCGTGAACTTTGAAGCAGTTAAATTTCATTATATTGGAACTAGCGCGTTATGAGAGCAAACATTTTTGCCGAAGCGAACTGAAAATTCCTCAAGAATTACATTTCCGACCAGAGTCGACGGTTGCTGTTGTTTCCCGGCAAGGAATGTAAGTGGGTCGATACGAAGGGCCTGTATACAAAATTTAATACGTTGCATGTTGAGTTAAAACTTAAAATAATAGCTGGTAATAAATAGACGAGGTTTGTTAGGAAAACAATTTCCGTAGTGTACTGTTTTGTTACTTGAGAACTTGCCCGTTGGATCTTTGACATACAGGAATTTTTTATGCTTTGAATACTTTATTTTTTTTCCTATTTATAGATCTTCAGCATATTTAACCATTTCCAATTATGATGTAGCCTCTCTCACATATTTAGATACTCGCTTTGTAGTTGAGCTCATTGTTGTCTATAGTTGGCAATGCGGGCCCAAGTTATCCCTGCTAATTTTCTAATGTCGTGGCCCCATCTCTGGTTTGGTCTTCTTCTAGGTCTCTTAATTTCTCGTGGTTACCATGCTTTAATTTTTATGGTCCATCTCTTGTCCATCCTTCTTGTCAGATGTCCTGCCCATTGCCACTTGAGGGATTTGATTTTGTGTATGATATCTATTACCTGGGTCTTTTCTCGTATCCACTCTATTCTTTTACGGACTTTCTTGGCCAGCATATTTCGTTCCATTGAGCATTGTGTGACCTGTAGTTTCCTTATAATGTCCGTTTTAAGTGTCCAGGTTTCGCATGCATAGGTCATGACTGGTAATACACATTGATTGGTCGAATATTTTCTTCTTTATATAAAATGGCATTCCATATTTAAATATGGTCGAGTTTCTTTCATAAGTTATTTTTAATTTTAGTGAAAAGTATTTATCAAGTATTATTTTATAAAGTATGCTCTAATAATTATTATTGTCTAAATATTTAAAAAATATTTTATTTATTTATGATTTTAAAATCAATTATCGCCTAAATAAACAGAATAAGAAAGAATTAAAATTTCGAAAAATAATAATAAACCACAATTAATATAGAATGGAAAATAAATTAATTTTTTTTTTATATTTTAGGAATTTTATATTTTTTATTTTTTTTAGCGAATTAAACAAAGAAGAGAATACCATTTAAGTAGCATAACGTACTTGTTGTCAGTTGTATAGGGTGTCCCACTAAGAATAGCTCTCGGCTGTATCTCGGAAAGTATTAACCGTACGGTCTACGGAAAAAATATTTATAGCTAAAGAGGCTATGAGAAATTTCTATTTTTTTTTTCGCCCTCTAGCGGCCGTTTTACAAACTTGAAAATAATTTCCAGCAATTTCTCATGGCCTCTTTAGATATAAATATTTTTTCCGCAGGCCCTACGGCTAATACTTTCTGAGATACAGCCGGGAGCTATTCTTAGTGGGACACCCTGTACAAAAATCCATAGTCAACAAATTTGATTTTCTTACCTTCTCAGTCGTTTATTTCCTCTTATGTAATTAATGTAAAACCTCTGACGAGGGGCGGGGGACTCAAAAAAACTCACAATCTTTTAGGATGTTTATTTCAAAATTTAGTTTGATTTAAAACTGGGGCGACATGTTTCAGGATTCATTTAATTCCCATCTTCAGGCCCAGAAAGCTAAAATAATCAAATTTGATTTATTTTTTATTTTATTATTTATTTTTTATTGAATAAGGCATCCTAAAAAATTGGCGTTTTTTTTAGTCCCCTGCCCCTCGTCAAAGGTTTTACATTGATATGTACTCACAGTGGGCTGGAGAACGTTTTAGTCTTCTATAATTGTTTATTTTTTATTAAATTATTTATTTTTATTCATTTTATTATTATTCAAAGGTATCTATTTTTGTAAATTCTCACTGACTGTCATTACAAATGTCAAATTATACATTTTGACTTGGAACAGATGGTGATACAATACTAAAATAAAACACTAGTTCAGCACAATACAGCTAAATCACCACATCATCAGCACATGGCTAAAACTTGGCTAATAAAGATCAACATCTTTATACCGGGTGCGTCTCAAAAGTGGCTCACCACTATAACTTTTTTATTTTTTCAGATAAAACAACGATATTTGGTATGTTAGTATATGACATAAATTGGGATTGATTGACGTATTCAACTGTTTTCGATCACTTCCGGTTTCACCGGAAATGACTACAACTTTTGATTTTTAAATGGCACCCTCGGTATTTTTTTACTTTATTCGATAGAAAATGACACTCTGAATCGAATGACATATCATATGTCATTTTTTGACATAGTCACTCAAAAACAATTTCTATTTTAAATTTCAATCTAGAGTACCATGGCTGTGTTAAAAACACTAATTTTTAATCAAGGAGCCTTGGAAAAATAGATTTGATCTTCTAATGTTTTTAGTGTCTTGTAAAAAGATGCCAAAATATCGTATTTTTAATCATATCTCAATTTTTTCAAATGGAACGAGACAACGAACATTTTTTTACGAATAATTTGATACCACACACTTGGTATTTTGAGTCAAATTGTCGTTATGAACCGCATGTTACAATCTGAAATAAACCATATACCAAAATGTCAAAAGTTGACATATGATACGTCATTCGATTCAGAGTGTCATTTTCTATCGAATAAAGTAAAAAAATACTGATGGTGCTATTTAAAAATCAAAAGTTGTCATTTCCGGTGAAACCGGAAGTGACCGGAACCAATTGAATACGTCAATCAATCCCAATTTATGTCATATAATAACATACCAAATATCGTTTTGTTATCTGAAAAAATAAAAAAGTTATAGGGGGTGAGCCACTTTTGAGACGCACCCGATATACCTGTAAGTATTTTCTTCTTTATTAAGATAATACTTTTTTATTAATAATATAAATAACTTTATCCAATAAATTGAATAAAATTTAAAATATTGCATAAATCTAATAAAATGTTAGTTTGCGATAAATAACAAATGTACATAATTTTAAAGCAAAATAAAAACACTAAATCACCACAATACACCAAAACACTTTTACTTTTACACTGGACGCGCGTTTCGCCAACCATGTTAGCATCATCAGCAGATGATTATAAACTATAAGCTAATGTGGTTAGCGAAACGCGCGTCTAGTGTAAAAGTAAAAGTGTTTTGGTGTATTATGGTGATTTAGTGTTTTTATTTTGCTGTGTTCCACCAAAGGTTCCAACCCTCAACTGTAATGTACATAATTTTGACATAAAAAAATAGATTTGGCTAATTCCTTTCATAAATATAGTAGAATTTCCAGCCATGGTAATTATATATAGTTTTTTGTTCTATCTAGCAATATTTTAGGCAAAGCAGCTTAAAGTGTAATTGTCCTTTGTCGACTGTAATGCATAATGTAAACTGCACAGTGTAATTTATTCTTTTAACAAATATGCAGAGAAAATTTATTTTCGGATTTTAATAATTCAGTTGAAACCAGCTTAGTTCAAAACAAATATTGTAAATAATTCTCTTTAAATCATTTTACTTTAATATTTAATTTGTCAAAAAGAAAAAGAATAGCTAAGATAATGCATATTTTAATAAATACTCATTATTTTAACTTTTGTGTACAGGGTGGGTCAAATTCGACGCTTTTAAATGGAAACACCCTTTTCTATAGCAGATAGACGAAAACTAATATCGGTGTCTAGAATTTAATGGTATAAGTATATTTTTTTTAAATTAATAATTTAAGAGTTATCAACAAAAAAATTGATATTTTATTTGGGACACCCTCTATGTTTTTAATTAACCGAAAATAATTTAAAATTACCTTTCCAAAAATATAGCATACTTGAAATTTTGTTATATTTCCCTTCGAAATACAGAATTTTTAAAAGTTCGTCACTTTTAGCTAGTAGGCTTTAGACCTCTTATTGATGATATGCCCTTAATGAAACTCGAAAACATATTTTTTCAGCAAGAAGAGGCACCGCCTCAGAACGCTGAAGTTATCAGCAAATTTTTGCAGCCAATTTCAAGGATAATTGAATAGCTAACCAAGATCCCAGTCGTTGGCCATCGAGGCCACCTGACTTAGTGCCCATGGATCTAATCCTATGGATATATTTGCGGAAGAATAAAGGTTCCTTATTCTTCCGTATAATCTAGGCAAGAATTAGAAATACTTCGCAGTTATGAGACGGTAACTTTCACCCCCAGATGGTCGATATAACAGAAGACGGTCGAACACCTGCAGCAAAATCTCATGTCTTGGTTTGCTTTTTATTTTTATTGTTATCAGATATACTTTAAATGTGTTGATGTTGGTTAAATATATTTTAAATTGTTATAAAATTCTGCATCTCTCATAGCAAATATTATTTTCGTTTTAATTGATGCTCACAGCTAGAATTTTTTTGCATTACAGCCGGTGCCATTCAAAGCCTACTTATTTAAAGCGAGCGAATTTTTTTATACTCTATCTCTCGAAGAGGAATTGAGCAAAATATCAAGTGTGTTATATTTTTGGAAAGGTAATTTTAATTATTTTCAATAAATTAAAGATATACAGGGTGTCTCATAAAAAAAATCAAATTTTCTGTTGATAATTCTTAAATTATTAATTTAAAAAAAAATACACTTAAACCATTAAATTCTACGTAAAAAGGTGCTTTGGAAATGTTTTCATAAAAATACAAAATTTTCCATAGCAAAAAAGTTACAGCGATTTGTTAAAAATGCATATTTTCGAAAAACACCCCGTAACTTCGAAACGGTAACAGATATCGATATGCGGTTTTCACCATCATGTTTTTGACATAAATTGAGCTCCAGACATCGATATTAGTTTTTGTCTATCTCCTATAGAAAAGGTTGTTTCCATTTAAAAGCGTCGAATTTGACCCACCCTGTACAAAATGTTTATAAAACATTTTGTTGTATTTTATAGTTTTATGAAGTTGTGTAATATTTTTAGCAAAACGACATTTATAACTGAAATTGATGGTTTTATTTTGTGCTTCTGGAAAACCAAACGTCATATATCAAAGGGTCATATGACGTAATTCGAAGGGCGCAAATGTGTAAATAAGCCAATAACTAAAATTAATGCGTTTACGTTTTGTTTTTCCGTTCGACATCTCAAAAATACTTTGTCATGTGTCAAAATGGCACATATGGTGTAATTTGGAGACTTTAAAAAACATCATAAAGCCGGTGTCCTCTGATACAGACCATAAAGTAGACTCGAACAATGCAAAAATTGTAATTAAAAAAATGATCCTCGTGAACGAACAAATTAACAAGGGTTTACTAACCCAATTAAATATAAAAATAAACGCATTTCCCATCTGTACATGTTTTTTCTGTAGATGCATTATTATTGCTTCTTTAGTTTTTTAAACAATTAATTATTAAATTAATTGTGTAAAATTTATAATATTTTCTTAGTTAATATTAAAATATATAGAATTTAGAATGTACAGGGTGTCCCACTAAGAATAGCTCTCGGCTGTATATCGGAAAGTATTAGCCGTAGGGGCTGTGGAAAAAAATATTTATAACTAAAGAGGCTATGGGAAATTGCTGGAAATTATTTTAAAGTTTGTAGAACGACCTCTAGGGGGCGCAACTGCAACAAAAAATAAGAAAATAGAGTTTTTACACAATTTTGCCTAGATAAGGTGTACTATAAGTAATAGCTTCATAATCTTCAGTAAATTTTGAATATTTTTTTGTTAGAGCCATTTTCCCTTAAATTTCTGTGATTTTTCTAAGGCGTTCGATTGTGTAAATCATAAGATCCTAATTAATAAACTGCAGCACTATGGGTTCAGGGGATCATCTCTCGAATGGTTTAAGTCGTATCTGAGCAACAGAAGTCAACTTGTGAGGGTGGATACCACGTTGTCTTTTAGCAAGCCAATAGAATGTGGAGTACCACAAGGCTCAGTACTAGGCCCTATTTTGTTTCTCCTTTTTATTAACGGCATTGCTAACATAAACATCAGTGGCAAAATATGTCTTTTTGCGGACGACACTAGCTTCACTTGGAGCAACAAGGACATCACGGCACTTCCTAGGATTATATCAAATGACTTAATCACCATTAAATCTTGGTGCGATTCGAACCTCTTGAGTCTTAACATTTCTAAAACTAAAGCTTTGTCGTATAAAAACTCGTTGCAGCCTTTTGTAGTTAACAATATCACCATTGACGTCCTAAAATCTGTAAAATTCTTAGGGCTCGTTGTGGACAATTCTCTGAAATGGGACATACATATATAGCTTTGTCGAAAAAATTGAGCTCTGCCTGTTTTGCATTAAGGTCTGTTTCTAAGGAGCTTAACTTGTCAGTGGCTAGAACTGTTTATTATGCACTTTTTGAGTCGCACCTCAGGTATACCCTTCCATTCTGGGGTACGTGTTGTGCGACTCAATTTGACCGCATTTTCAAGCTCCAGAAGAGAGCTGTTCGATATTCACTGGGAATAAACAGCAGAACTCATTGCCGGGACTTTTTTAAAGAGTTAAAAATATTGACTCTTCCTTCCTTATTTATATTTGAATCCGTTTGCCTAATACGTAAACATGTATCAGCTTCTCAAGAAAGGCCATCTCACACTTATCCACTCAGAAACGCGGAGCAAGATCTTTATCTACCTACCCCACGCTTAGAGTTAGTTAAAAGTTCAATATTATACAACTCGAAAAAAATGCACAATCACCTGCCATTTGAAATCAAATCCATAACATAATTTTTTTCATTTCGCAAAGCATTGAACTCTTATTTACTAGACAATGCTTTCTACGCCGTAAATGAATTATATTTGAATTGAAAATCGAATTTGATCTTGTAAACACTGGTCTAATGTTTGATATTGCTATATTTACTAATGCCATCGAAATGAATTTATTTAGAAGTCATTGATATTTTACTATAAACTAGCTAAATATTTTTGAATATTATTTTTATTTTTTTGTTCTTTGACATTGTAAACATTTATAAATGTTTATTTTAACATTAAGACTGACAATATTATTTGTATAATGTTTTGTATTATCTTTTGTTTGTTTGTTTGTGTACCTTATTTTTTTTACTTTGTTTGTTAGTTTACCTTTGTCTATAAATTGAAAAAAATTTTGACAATAAAGGCATTTGTTTATTTATTTATTTATTTATTTTATTTATTCCCCTATCTACCAAAATAAAGTGGTGGGGAAGGTTAGATCTGTTTTTATTTAAATATTAATAACTCTGGACTGGATGATCGGAATCCAACAAGGGAGGGCTCGTTTAAAAGAGCATTTCTTACTTTATATTGTACCATATAAACAGTAATAATAAGCTTTTGAACGTAGACGCTAGAGGGCGTTGTCTTACAATTTCACAAACATTGCGCGTTTTTTCAAAAAAATTAAATGCAATAGTATATGTAACTTTAGCTGATAGTAAAGAGTATTAAAAGCTTAAAAAGTCAGCGAGAACCGCATCTTGATATCTTATTTCAAACCGAAGATATTAGCAAAATTATAATAAATACCAAAAAATAAGCTCTTAAATACCTTATTTTTACAAGACCGTATCAGTAGCCCTCTTAATTAGGCCCATTCTAACAAAAAAATAAGATAGAAACAGTTATTTTTTTTAAATCGACGAAATTCCAGAATACCATAATACCAGAGGTATTAATATCTAATAATTAAGATATTAATAACAGTGAACAAGAAACGATGATTCGGTGAAGTCATGGTAGGCTTTGGAAAAAAGTTGCTTTTGACCTAATAGTATAAACGTCAAATTGTTATTAGATCAACATTTTGATAGTCTTATCAGCGTTTTTTGAAAGTAATAATTTCGTGTTTAAGTTTAAGAGTCTATTACGCTGTACAGTGTGTCCCATTTTGGTTGAAATCATAGGGTATCTCCGTTATTAGTGAAGATAGAAGGGTGCGGTTTGCACAAACCTGTCCCACTTTTTCGTCAAACGGAAGATGCTGCAAACAAAATTTTCATAGCCCTCTTCATTTCTGAGCTACAGGGTCTTTTCAAAAATTTTGCAATTTGGGACACCCCTGTATCTCTGTTATTGTTAAAGGTATCGAGAAGGCGAAAACTGCTTATTGTAGAACTTTTTACGTAGAATACAGTGGCGTAGTCTGTTTTTCTACCAAAAAAATATTTTTGAAAATATGAACTAAAGTTATGTTTTTTCAAATGGAACACCCTGTATATTTATAAATCATATGATCTGTCTTGCTACGAGCTTCTCAAAAATATATATCACTCTATATTTATTTTCACTATTTACTACAATATTTAAAATATATCATTTTCTTATTAGTAGGCCGTGATAAATAACGAAAAATCAAAATGGTATTTACTAAAATAGTCATACACATATTAAAATTTATTTGGGATTGATATATTTTACTTTTGAAATAACTGTTTTTTATACTAGTGACTAGTGAAAAGGATTCTTAAAACAAAATTAAATTATTTATTCTACTTTACTCAAATATATTACACCACTAATTTGAAGATGAATATACCAAAGTTCATACAAGATAGCATAGAAGGATATAAGCGAAACACTATGCAATATTAATTAAAACTAATGCTTTCCGCTGCTACTCCAGCTCTCCAAAAATAGCGTCAGGTTCGGTGTCGGTTTAGCCTTTGACCGATATCCAGCTCTCATTTCTCTAAAATAATATGCACGGCATCCGTGTCGTCCTCTGCAAACTGCACGTCGCCAATATTTATAACGTAGACGACGGTTGAATGTAAAACAACGGTTTCGGAAATCTGTTGCCGTAAGTTTGTGCCTCGCACTCGGCTCGCACATATTCAATAAATCTGCCCGAATGCCGCGAGTAGCTTTCGATGTATGGCCCGCTTATTTTCACCTTTTTCGTCGCAAGATGGATTTAGGGAATGCTAAGTTTTCCGGAACTGGGCTAATATTGACTTTTCCGGCGGATAACGTCCGTTGGGGACGCTTTTCCGAAATAAAAAGTGTTACTATTTGAAGTACTACAAAGAAATATCTCGATTGTATTGTTTTTCATAAACTTTCTCGGTTAAACTAATGGTGTTATTTTTAAAATAAAATACACTCACCGTTCTCACCAAAAAGCTTTAGATATTTTGTTCTGGTGGGCCGATTTTGATTATTTTTAAGCAATTTGGAGCTAAATTATTTGGCTTTTTTAGTATCTCTTTCTAAATTAAAAATGAAGTTTTGTTCTGTCAATGATACGAGGGAAAACTAAATGTAGATATTTTGGTGAAAATTTGAAATACTCTGAGGAATATATTAGCCATGCAAGGAATTTAAAGATGCTTTTGTCATCTAGGATATGTTTTCTCGATAGTTTGTTTTTTGATTAATTTCAATATTTTTATTTTTATTGGAGAAACTCGCATTTAATTAGGACAGTAACGATCTACAGCAATTTTAGCATTCATTATGGGATACAAACCTCGGAATTCATTTACTGTGAACGAATTTTTATAAAACTTTTTGCATTGTATTCTTAATAAGATATATTACAAAGTTTACCAATTTAAATTCGTTGCTTTCACTTTAGTATTTAAATAAACACACATATACAAAGGCATACATACAAGATGGCTCCACATTCCGTAAAAGCTCTGTATCGGGATTCCTATTTGAGATTTTTACTTCAAACTTTTTACAAAATATGTGTTTAATGGTAGTTCACATTTCAAAAATATTTTTATAGATATACAGGGTGAGTCAAATTCCGGTTTCAAAAATATCTTAATACCATATAGTATATTAAGTGGTTTTTGAATTATGACCAAGTCCATGAGGATGTCCAGGAGACCTTCGTATGATAACTTCTAAGCGAGACGATCGATTTATTGTAAGTTTATCGCTAAGAAACCACCGTTTGCCAGCTTTTCAAATTCATAATGAATTGCACTTAAGGAACGTACATATTAACTAACGGACTATAAGAAGATGATTAAATGAAGCAAATCTTATGTCAAGAAGGCCCGCTTCGGGACCAGAACTTACTAAATGCGTTGACTAGGCCCAAAAGCAAAGGCATGGTCTTAATATAAAAATTACGAAAAATGTTGTCTTCTTCAAAAGCGAATATTTCCAACAAAAATAAAGCTAATGAGATGAACCAAAAAACAAACCATCGAGAAAGGATTTATCTAGATGATAAAATGATTTTTAAATTTCTTGCTGTTTTAACATATTCCACAGGGTGTTTCAAACTTTCACCAAAATATCAACATTTTGTTTTTTCTCGTATAATTAACAGATGGGGAGTTTCATTTTTAATTTAGAAAAATATACTAAAAAGTAAAAGAATTGGGCTACACACTGCTTAAAAAATCATCAAAATCGGCCTATTAAAACAAAATATATTAACCTTTAAAATACATCTTTTTAACAAAAAGTTTTAAGGTGTCCATTTTTCGTGCCTGTGAATGTATTTCAAAAACTATACGTTTTAGTCATATACTTTTCTAATAAATCAAACCTTTATTTTTTACTAGAATCCAAAAATGAATTAATATATAGGGTGTTCCATTACAAAAAACATAACTTTGATGTGTAACTTTTTTTGGGGACACCCTGTATAACTCTACATAATTTTAGAAAATACATTAAATTGACTTACATAAGCTCAAAGTTTCACTTCAATACAAACTTTTGTTCTCCTTGCAAAAACCGCGTCGTATATGATGCGCCACCCTGTATAATTCGATTTCAATCAAAATTTCAATGATTAGGATATAAGCAGAATAGGTATAGCTTATGAATTAGATTTATTTTTTTCAATAAATTTACTTAGAAAAATAATTAAAAAAATCAAAACATTAAGAAGGAAATAATTAAGAATTTACTAAAATTACTAAAATAAAAAATTAAAAGCAACGAAAAAAAATGGGTAAACATTTTAGTATTTTATCTATAAAACACAGTACAGAAGGTTTCACATTAATACTAATAGTAATTGAATTCTGAGGTAAAAGTCTCTGGGCACTCCACTACATCAACACACTTATAAAATAGTTTTTACTGTTATTGTAATGTCACTGTCATTGAAAAGTCATATTATTATTGTTTATTGACGTTTAACCTAACAGAGACAGTTTTAAGTACTGAAGTGTTGACTATTGCTGCTTTAATTTATCATAGTAGAAGTAACTGGATAACAGAGTATAATAATATGTTTTTTCAAAGACAGTCACATTACATAAATCAAAAACACCATTTTAAAGGTCTGTTCATTAGGATCAAAAGCAGAGACAAGGTTTTAATGAAAAAAATACAAAAAAAATTTTAGTGTCGTCTCCAAAAGTGAATATCTCCAAAAGAAATACAGCTATTGAGATGAATCAAAAAACAAACTATTGAGAAAAGATACACCTAGATGATAAAATAATTTTTACAGTCTTTGCTTTCTTAACGTGCTCCACAGAGTGTTCAAAACTTTCACCAAAATATCAACATATTGATATTGAAGAAAAATGTGGGTCATTTTTGGCATAATTTGAGATGGACTACAGGGTTTCGAACCGATGCCGATGCCTCAAAATTGACGAATCATTAGAATCAAAACAAAATAAACATGACTTTTAACATATTTTAGAATTTAGAATAAGTGGGAGGGCGTTAATCTCTGCGACCTTAGAGATCTATTGTGTCCCCTTTTCTTGAGTTATAACTCATCATACAGTCCCAGGACTTCCTACGGAGACCCGTGTCCTTCACAGTCAGCTACGACCCAGACCGGGTAGCCTGTTGGGTTTAGACGTAGGAGGTAGGCTTCCGACCCTTGGAGGAGGTGGTAACTTGTATGCCACTTGCGGAGGGTGGTCTCACGCAAGTGTCAGCCACCTCTCCTGTAGTTCTCTGTGGGTTTGGCCCCTTGGAACTTTCATTGTTACTGTTCCCAGTGTTGCTAGGGGGTTTCCCCATAGCTTCACCGGTGATGTTTTTATTACTATTATTACTAGATGTCATAGTGTTCCGATGAGTCGCAGTCGGTCCACTTCTACAGAGCCCCGCATGTAGAAGTAAGGGGTAAAATACAATGGGGTGCCCTCCGGTGCTCCATGGTTGAGGCTGTCCGTAGCCCCGCCCGGTATCGTTATATGTCTTGGTGCAATTCCCTGGCCACGACACTACAGTCAGGGACAAGACGATTAGTGAGATGCTTCTTAGACCAAGCCAAGTGCTAGGGGAGATTCCCCCCAGCACCTGACCAGGAGCTTCCCCACCAACGACAAAGTCTTGCATCTCCTAGGAGAAGTTTAACATATTTTAAAATCAATTTTCTTTTACCATGAAATATAGATTAACTTTTTTCTATTCTAGAAACGTATTTTTTTTATCGTATATCGAAAATTCACTGTTAAAAAAGTCACTGTAGACCACACCCGGTGAATCGGTGGAACTGCAATGAGTAGCTTTCCGTGTATTTCATAATTGCTATAAAAGTTTAAATTTGCCGGATTTGGCATTCGGCCAAAGAGCTTTTGGTTAGAGTTGAGTGTAATTTCATTAGCAAACATAATGGCCCAATATTATGCTACTAAAAGTGTGAAGCGGAAAGTTTAAGATTGTACAATGCTTCTAATATTAACCGTGTAAGGAATACGCGATTACAGAATAGGAAATAAATTTATTGCAGCTAATGTCGCCGTTTCTTATGGGTTTCTTTCTTTCATACTAAGATGGGTTAAATTTTTATCTTATTTCTGTTATAGTTTTATTACAATTTATTAATTAATTTTTTATTTTTATATATTATTACAGGTATTTACTTAACTTGCTACATAATTTGTCATTTATTTTACTTTTTTATGTTTGTATGTCAGTTGTTTGCCTCATCAAGTTTTTATAAACTATTTCTAAGCAGACTTTTTTAAACATTGCGCGCGCTTTGAATTTCTGTCATAATACAATATTATGATTATTTTACCTTTTGACAAAAACTAAAAAGAGACGAGCTTTATTGTACAGGGTGTCCCATTTTCGTGTGCTTTACAGGGTTTCTCATTTGTGAGTAGAGACACAAAGATGCGGCTTTCACATCATTGTGCTACTTTAAAAAAAATTATTTAAGTTAGCTTGGAAGAAATTTAACCATAAAAACATAAAACGTGTTAAAGCACTAAACTAATTATTATAATTGACTTTAAAGTGGGAAAGTTCTTTTATGGTTGATGGATTTACCCCTAATAATTTCTTGATTACAGTAAAAAAGACGAACAAACGACTCACCTATATTATCGGTTTATTTTACGTAAACCTCGATCTACAATGGCGTACAAAAAGAGTATTAAACCAGTTAATTTTCTAAGCCCTAAATAGAAAATCGCGTTTTAGGAAATATTGAATTTTTTCCCCGGCGAGGCAACATAATTTGCATGAGAAAGAAAGTCGATGTGGTCGGACGGCCTTATACACAATGCGTTTTATGTAAGGTTTACGTGACTATACGTGAATTTAATTAATTGATTGAAAATCCGAGAGGCAAAGCTGAAAATTTTAAATCGCCGGAAAAAATTCGATTAATTCTATGCGGGGCGATGTAATTCGCTTTGATTTATATTGTAATTGTGTTTAAAAGTGTTTCAGTTATTTTAATTGAATTAAATTAGTTCATTGAACAGTATATAAAATAAAATGTGTGTAAATAAAATAACACTTTTTGTTAAAATATAGTTGTTTATACCGATCTGGTTATCGAAACTGCGTGGTTTGGGTTTTAACAGTGATATCGACAGCTTAATTGAAAATCAAATGTATTAAAAGGAGATAAAAGTTGGGGTGATACATTTTTTCTATGCGGTATTGCCGGATTTTGCATAAAAATTTCAAGCCGCACAAGTAGGCGTTTATGAAAAATATTGCATCTAGGGTTGGAACTTTATTGTTCACAATTATTAGTTACTCATTTTACCAGTACAGCTGTAATAGATTATATTTAGCTTAGATATATTTTCTTTGTTTTAGTAGTATACACGATATAAGTTTTTAAAATAGCATAAATTTGTAGGAAAATGTGCGTAGGAAAATTTTCTTTTTTTACAAACTTAAAACCTGTATACAAAACACTGTATACCGTTTTTTATTTTGTCTCTCTGTCTGTCAACCGGTCATTTTTATTTATCTCTGTCGCGTGCATTAAATTATAGATCGCGCAGATGAAGTGACCAGGGCTAGTATAGTGCAAAATTATCTAAATAAATAAAACAAGTTCGAGGTTACATTTATAAGTCAATGGCGGCTCGACCGATTTTAATGATCTCTGATTTGTTGGATTCATCGCCGCCTCAAATAGCAAAATAAATAATAAAACGTCAAAGAAATAGAGAAAAATGACAGCTATAAAATTGATTAACCAATTGTGTGTGTGCGAGCGCTCTTAGAATATAGTTTGTCTAGTTATATACAAACGGGATATCATACTTTAAGAAGTTATAATATTATTATTTTTTAACTGCATTTTTGTATTTAATTATTTTGTAAAAGAAATGTTAATTGGAGTAGTATTTTTAGTACTAGAGAACTCACGTATTTGAAAAAAAAATTATATAATAACTTTTAAAAGGTTCCAGTTTCTTTCTTTATGAAAAATTCTTGGGTATTTTGTCAATGAACCTGTTGTATAATAATGCGCTTTTTCCTCTTTATGAGGGTCATTTAATTGTATAATTTAAGAATTTCAATACCATATATCAGTTACACATGCCTATACAGATATTATATTTGATTTTTGAGGTACCTATCAACCTGTTCCTCTGCAACCTTTTCAGATCCATTGTGGTCTTCTTCTGATCCTTAGATTACATTCTCCAGTCCTATTCTTTCCAAAAATATAGAAATTTGGACACTAAACTCTCCGTATAACTCTTTGTCAATGGCCTGTCGTTGCATAGTACAAAGAATCGCACATTTGCCAGGCTGTAGTATTGACATAAAATATATTGTGTCGTTTCTTCTTCAGATTGACAAAATCTACTCATGGCTTCGTTCACCAATCCACCTTTAGATGCCCTGTTGATAGAACCACTACAGCTTTGATATCTCTTTGCTTATCAGGTCTACCGTGAATTTTGGTGAATATTTTAGCTACTTTGATCTTTTTCGCCGTGCCCTCATCTCTGTCCTGATGAATGTTTCCACTATTCTCGAGATTTGCTGTACACCCACCACTTTGTGGTCATTCTTAGAGTAGCTTATACAGGTCCCATATTAGTCTAAGAGCTAGCAACGTTTTCGAGAAAGTATTTAAGACGTCTAGCTCTTTGATATATCTTTTACTATGCTCTATGGAACAGCATGCGGCCCGTCTGGCTGTCGATACCCGTTGCGTTCACTACTGCGCATCGGAAAAAGATACCATATATATTTTTTTAATTTAGTCCTACAAAATCTAGTATTGAATATAAATCGAACATGTCTCCATAGCGCAGTGCGTAGAGTTTCCGACTACGAACTTAGAATTCAGAGTTCGAATCTGGGTCAGGTCAAAGACTTTTTTATTTTATTTTCGTTTATATTCTGATAGTAAAGTATTAAATAATTCTGGTGATTAAAAAAAACAAATATTTAATACTTTACTATCAGAATATAAACGAAAATAAAAAAAAAGTTTTTGCACTGACTCGGATTCGAACTCTGACTCCTCGCTTGATAGGCAGAACCTCTACGCGCTCAGCTATAGAGACTCGGTCGGTTTATATCCAATGCTAGAATTTAAGGGACTAATAAAAATATAGGATCTTCTTTCAATGCGCAGTAGGGAAGCAACGTTTACCGGCAGCCAGACGGGCCGCATGCTGTTCTAGAGAGCATAGTAAAAGATATATCAAAGAGCCAGACATCTTAAAATACTTGTTTTTCTGACGTTGCTAGCTCTCGTACTATATAATTTTTATTGCTACGTGGGAATTGGGATGTGTATTTAGAAAAAAAATCGTTTTTATTTAAAAATTTAAATAAACTTATTAAAAAAACCTAGAGATACTAGAATTCGGATTCCTAATTTAAAAATCTGAATTACAAAGCGAAATCCAGAGCCACAATTTCCAATTTGATACTGCAACATGTAAAAGTTTCCCGTTCGTTGCCCGTTGTCCCAGAAAGATAATTAAAACGACCGCTAACAAATGGCATTTTTAAATTCTTATCGCCAAGCTATTTCAGCAATTGCCCAATTACCCACTAAATCCCTCGATAAATAGAACAAAAATTATTCGACGCTTTGGCTCGGGCTGCCGCGCGATATTACCTACATACAGGGTGGTCAGAATTGTGTTCGGGAAACTGCGGCAGCAAATTTTACCGATAAAAAAGTTTGTATGAATTTATGTCCTTAAAAAGTTCGTTTTGAAGATACAGGGTGTAGAAGTTACATTTTTATTTCGATTTTTTCCAAATAATTTTTGAACTAATGTCTATATTTGGATGAAAATTGTTTCTGGGTATTTTTTACATGATAAAATTCATTTTGATGTAAATATGGTCCCTACTTGTAGGGAGCGTCACCTACATATTGTTTTAACTGGTTTAAAGAGTAATAACTTTTCGTATGTACCCGTATAAAACTACTGAGTGAAAAAATATACATTTTCATATACATTTTCATTGTCTTCAACGTAAAAAAGGCCTTTTGGTAAAAATCTCTACAACTACGCGTTCTCAGGATTTTTGGAATGTTAATTATTAATACATGTCATTATGGGTAAAAATTAAATATGTTGACTACACAAGGTGAGTCCTAAATAAGTGCAAATATCTTCGAATAAAGGTACATTCAGGCTGAGAGCGTCGCGTCGCGTTTGCGTCGCGTCCGCCCCATTGAACTCGAACCCCGACGCTCAGCGGACGCGAGCGCAACGCCAAACGCGACGCTGTCTGCATGAAAGGTCTAATTTAAGTCAAGTGAATTGATTCCATTTCGACACGCGGACGCTACGCAAACGCGACGCTCGATGCTCTCAGCCTGAATGTACCTTAAGTCGAAAATAACCGAAATTTACTGGGTTCTCTTGAAAATTTAATCTTCTACTTACATTGCCATATTATTGAGATATTAACTAGAAATTAAACAAAATTTCCAAAGTTTTTTAAAAAAATTCCAAATTTTTAACAATTTTATTTATCGCAAAAAGACCCTCATAAACATGTTTCTGGAGTCGAAATATAGTACCTTATCTTATCTTTCACTGTATAGTTACTCTGTATAGTTATTTGACCGAAATTATAAGTCTGCATCTGGGAAGAATTTTTTAATTTTTTTAAATTAATAAAAATTTTATCCAGAAAAAAATATGGTGAGTCAATTTCTGTTCAACCTTTGCCACACAAATATTTCAAATTTATGATTTCAGTCTATCTAATAACTGTTAAAAAAGGAGCCGTCCCGAAATAAAACTAATTCGTTGGATTCTCAACACAGCCTTTTTACACTTAAAGCACCTTATTGTCTTTTTGTCGCCCGATTTATAAAAATTATTGCCTTTGTTACCGGCAACAACGTTCTTTGGCTTACTAGCACCGAAAGCACTTCCGCCACCGCTGTCAAACTGCATATCCAATAACTTGATTTTTATTGAGTCCGTTGTTACAGCAATACCGGAATGTTCTATTGCCATAATCATGGGTGAGAATTTTTCCGGTAATCCCGCTAGCAGCAACGATCCGACCCATTCGTCATCAATCTTAAAACCAGTCCCACGCAATCACTGACTTGTCTCCATGATTTGATTGACGTAACTCGCCATCGAATCACAACCATCTAAACGAGAGATAATCCAATTCTCCTGGCAAAGCCTTTATTGTCGAAAAGTGATTTCAACTTTTCCCACAACTCGACTGTTGTCTTCGCGTCCTTAATATGTACATATAAGGACGTGTCGATTGTTAAAATCAATTTGGCCTTTGCCTTGGCGTCTTCTGCTCCCAGAACTTCTGATAGACATTTGGACAAAACTTCCAAAATCAAAAAATTCTCCACCGCAAACGCCCACTCATCACAGTTCTCCCGTCCCTTTAACTTAGGAACATTAACTATGAAATTTCCAGCCATACTTGTGTTATGTTAAACCGAATTTAAACCGTTTTATCGCGACTTTTTTAACAGGTTATGGGCCCAGTACGTCGGGTTTCGTTAAAAAAGTCTGTGTTGAGAATCCAACGAATTAGTTTTATTTCGGGACGGCTCCTTTTTTAACAATAACAATCTAGTCAACTTAATCAAATTTTTTTAATGATAACCTGTATTGATTATTTCGATTCCAAATACCTCGAGAATGATTAGTAGTAGAAATGTTTGCTAAGAGACCTTTTCTACGTAAAAAACGGTGAAAATGTATATTTTCATTCAGTAGTTTTATACAGGTACGGACGAAAAATTAATACTCTTCAAACTACTTGTCTTTAAGAAGGACCTACGTGCCGCCCCCTATAAGTAGGAGTCAAATTGACACTGAAGTCAAATTTAGCATATCAAAAAACTCCTAGACACCAATTTTTATACACGTACGGGTACCGCCGACACATGAACGCATTAAACAAGTTACAACAGAGACACCTTAGACAACTCTTAAGAATCAAATGGTTGCAGCATGTCTCAATTGAGCATTGAAGTCATGGTTACAAAATCTTGCTTAAGATGGGCTGGTCACGTATGCAGAATGCAGGAAAACCGCATACCAAAATCTCTGCTTTCCGGTTAGTTTGTAGATGGTAAGTGGAGGCCGGGTGGACAACTCAAAAGGTACAAGGATATTTTCAACGAAAACTTAAAGGGAATTTACATGCAGAATGAGTGGGAAGAAGCAGCTCACAATAGAACTCAGTGGAGAAGGATCGTAAACTCAGTTAACAACGACAACCAAATAGTAAAGAGGCAACAAGGCAATAAAATTTTTGAATGTCCGGAGTGCGATAGACAGATAACATCACGTATGGGGCTTTTCAGTCACAGAAAGGCTCATGAAAGAAAACGCCTTGCGTGACCATCTTCTGATGCCTGTCAAATACTCGTCAGCGAGTATGTATGTATTTAGAATGTATGTATGAAGACACAAATTTTCAAACAAATATCGACGTTAGATTAAAAATTATTTAAAAAAAAATGGAAATCAAAATGAAACTTCTACACTCTGTATGTCCGAAACAAATTTTTGAGGATAGAAATTTATACGAACTAAACTATATTTATTTTGATCTGCTTAACTGTCCCGAATACAATTTGGACCATCCTGTATCCGCGCACATATGCCGCCCATATATCATTCTAAAAATAAAAAGCGGGTTTAAATAAATAGAAATTGGATCGACGGACGATTCGAATCAGAGAATGAGTGGCATGTCCAATAAAAAAATGACGGCAATGTGCCCCAACAACGTTTGATGCGATTTGGCTGGATACATGCGGAATTCGTGCTAAATAATCGGGCGGCGCAAGGTATTAATAATTTTAAATATTTCGAATGTAGTAGGAAAAAAATGGAAATATTTGTTCGAACATCGAATTGATGAGTTTAGCATTTTTATAAAATAGTATTTCTGACAGTATTAGTTTAGCTGATTCATATTTAGGCTATGCATACTGATGCGATTTTTGATAAAAAATATGTTTTTTAATAAATTTAAAATTATGTTATGATAAAGTAATTATATAATGTGAAAAAAAATGTTTTTTGATACGTCCAGTTTCGATTTTCAAAGTACCTAATGTTTTAGGGTTTCTAAATGATAGTTTGTAATTATTTTTTACAAACGAAGTATCAATAGTAGGGGTAGATGTAGATCGAGATTGTATGGGAGGAGAAAAGTTACTCACTCATCATACAGTCACAGGGCTTTGACAAAAGCCAGTATCTGAGACGGTTTTACAGAGGTTAGTTCTCCCTCTCCGATATCAGTCTTACCCAAGTTTATGGCACGTCTCAGGTTATCGTCTCAGGGTACACAGTGATGAGGTGTTCTGGAGTTTCCCCATTTTCCCCACAGAATCTGAATTCGCCGTTGTGTCTTAGCTTCAATTTACTGAGGTTTTCATTGAGGAGACAGTGTCCTGTTAAAAACCCTGACAATTTGAAGATTATTTTACTTAAATCAAAGAAAATCTTTGATTTTTTTGCTATCGTCTTGAGAAATTTCTTCGAGTGTCTTAGACCGTTGGAGGATTCTCATTCCAGGTTAGAGATGGAATCTTCCAGGTTCTTGAACTTCTATCCCTTGGTAGGCTGGTATCCAGAGTAGGGGGACTTTATTTTCTTTGTATAAATTCTTCAGTTTCTTCTAATAGTAGGGGTAGAATAATGCCCTTGATGGCATGTGCCATTCAAATCTAAAAACGTGAAGGACTTCTTGTACACCTTCCGGTATTGCAATCGGGGATGCTTAATTTACTCTTTTTAACCTATTTTCGTCATATTTTTGGCAGAAAAGTCGAAAACTTTTTAAAGAGGGTTTTTTAATATAACAATGTCCCTGATTGTCTGTTCCATCTACATCTGGAGACATGGAAGGCTCCTTCTATACCTTCTGACGTAGGAATGGGATGTTTAATTTACTCTTTTAATCATATTTTCGTCGGAAAAGTCGTTAACTAGTGAATTGAGATTTTTTTTATATAAAAATAATCACAGTTGCGTGCGGCAAAACTTTTGCAGAAGGGGAAGTAATTCGATGAAGGTAATAAAAAAGTCTAAAAATATTTTTGTACACCTTTGTACAAACATTTGAGATTATATTATGATTATCGTATTAATTGTTATAAATTATTAGTTAAAATTCTTGGTTTCTTTTTGTCTCGACGTATAGGGAAGCGCTACTAACCCCGCCCTCATGGACCGCACACCCCTGAACACTCTTGATGGCTTGTTCTATCGACATCTGAAAACATGGATGTCTTGTTTAAATTTAATTTCTTCATATTATTGAGGCAAAAATCTTTAACTATTTCATTAGAAGAAGAATACAGATTAACAATACTTCTGCTGGCATTACCTAATGAAATAATGCAGTGTATTATACTAAACGCCACGAATGTTTGGGAATGAGTTATCGCTTGATGAAGTTAGAATCGACATGCGCGCTCTCATTTTTACATCAAAAACGTAAATTTTTACTGCAGACGTAGGTTTTTAAAGGCCCGGTCTAATCATCTGCCTGCGCTCCTCTTACTTATTCTAAAATTTTAGCGTGATTGACAAAGACAATACTATATCGCGTTTCTTTGATTGATTCGTTTTTGTGCGTCAGTCCATTGGTGTGCTTGCAGTGCGACCAATGGGGCATTCCATTTTATATTTATTACCAAAAAATATATGTTTTGACAAGACTTTGACAGTTAAAACAACAGATTATATATTGATTATTATATGACTTGAAACACCACGGCACTGGAATTAAGTTTATGTAACCTTGAACAGATTAGTTCACATGGTAGCGACCGATGAATCACTCCCAAACATTCGTGGCGTTTACTATAGTTATTTTTTATTGAAGTTTACTTTGTAATTTAAAATTTCCTTCATTTATACCAACTTTCAAACCTATTTCGTATTTAAATCTAGAGTTCCACTTTATCTAAAGAAGAAAACATTCAACTAATGTTTACTACCAGTCATGACCTATGCATGCAAAACCTGGACACTTAAAGCTGACATTATATTGAAACTGCAGGTCGCACAACGCTTAGTAGCTTAATAACCAAGAAAAATCGTAAAAGAATAGAGTGGATACGAGAAAAGACCCAGGTAATAGATGTCATCCACATAATCAAATCCCTCAAGTGATGGGCAGGACACCTTTCAAGCAGGACGGAAAACAGAAGGACCATAAAAGTTACAGCATGGTACCCACTAGGAATTTAGAAATCTAGAATAATACCAAACCTGAGATGGAACCATGATATAAGCAAATTAGCAGGAATAACTTCGGCTCGAATAGCCAACAATAGACAACAATGGGCCCAACTACAAAGAGAGTATCTGAATATGTGAGGGAACCTACACCATTACTGGAAACTGTTGCTGAGAGAAGCTGAGAATGATGATGATGATGATGACACCTATCAACTACAACTATTCAAACGGTTCAGAATGTATTAAATAAATAGCACACATCTAATAGATTAAATTGTGAGTTTTGGTATATTTTTAAGTTTTTTTTTAGCCAGAACAACTAAATTATTTAATTAAATATTAATATAAAAATAACAAAGCTAAGAGGTAATAATTTCTGACAGATAACCATAATGCCATCATCCACTTCTCTGCATAGACTCAAAGGGAAAACGTTATCTGTAATTGAAGTTTTCGTAGTTCCATTGAACAAGTACTGTTCTCTCTGGTGCATATTGCGTCTTGTTAGAGAGTTTGATAATAATAGGACAAACTTAATCATACGCTAGTTAAACCTTAATTAGTGATGTCTAATACTAACTAAATTATAGACCGTCAAGGGGTGCAACATTGATCGCAGCATTATTTTATTATAAAATAAAACATCTCAAACAATACATTTTCATTTATTGGATTTTAGTCATTTAGAGTCGTTATAAAGTATGTTTGAGAAATATTTTAACATAGATATATAAAGGTTTAACATGGTGTTAAAATTTTTAAAGATTGATAATTATTTTATTTATGTCAAGCATTTTGAGTGAGTTAAGAGCTTCTTAACTCGCGCATTTTCATTACCGCACTCCTTGTTTAGATGACTACCAAAGCGAAAAAAATATTTTGTAAAACATTTATTTTGCACTAAATTGGAAAAATATGTATGAGTACCTTTTCATTTCCATAGTTGTATACTTTTTTTCGGTGCACCATTTTTCATACTTGGGTATGTATATTATATTCATACTTCTGTTTCGATCTTGCTGGAAGCAATACAGAAATGGCTCTGAATGCCTCTTCTTCAATGTCAGAGGGAATACTTTCCGAATCGCTCATTTTTTAAACTAGTGACATCAATATTATTTACTGTCATATTGACATTGCCATGCATGGTGTTATTTGAACAAAGGTATTAAGGTAATTGATTTTTAGGATAGGTATATAGTTAACTAGAATAATTTTTAAAATTTATTGTGTGTTTTTATAGTTAGACGTAGATAAAATATTGTACAATACACGCGAGTTAACTCCATTAAGATACTTGTGTGGTTACACAACTCGTGCTACGCACTCGTTGGGCAACTTTCACACGTATAACGAGTTATAACTCATCATACAGTCTCAGGGCTTTAACAAAAGCCAGTATCTGAGACGGCTCAACAGAGGCCAGCTCTCCATCCTCGACATCAGACGTACCAAAGTTCATGGCACGAAAGGTCGTCGTCTCGGCGCACTCAGTGATTCTAGTGTTCAGGTGTTTCCCCATTTTCCCCACAGAATCTGCATTCGCAGTTGTTTCTCAGCTTCAGCCTACTGAGGTGTTCGTTGAGGAGACAGTGTCCTGTTAGAACCCCCGTAACAATCCGAAGATTGTTTTCATTTAAATCAAGGAAAACCTTTGATTTTTCTCGGTCGTAAGTTCTGAGGAACTTTTTCGAGTGTCTTAGACAGTTGGAGGACACCCATTCCAAGTTACGGATGGAGTCTTCCAGATTCTTCAGTTCCGCTTTCAGTTGGTTCCCGTTTGGAAAACAGAACGGCTATGGTTCAGTTAGCGGAGTGTTCGCTCCTTTCCTAGCTAGATCATTTCCTTTTTCATTGCCTTCTATCCCTTGGTGAGCAGGCACCCAGAGTAGGAGGACTATATTTTCTTTGCCTAATTTGTTGAGCTTCTCTAGGCATTCTTTGACCAACCTCGAATTGATGGTTACTGAGTTGATCGCGTTAAGTGCTGCTTGACTATCGGATAGGATGGCAATTTCCTGTTTTCGATAGTTCCTATCTAAGATAAATTGTACGCATCTTTCGATAGCGTAAATTTCTGCCTGAAGGATACTGGGGTAGGTGCTCATTCGTACGGAGTATTTAGTTTTCGACCCAAATACTTCTACCCCTGTCCCTGCTTTGGTTTTGGAAGCATCAGTATACCACGTGATGGTATGGTCTTTTATATGCTGAGTAAGCGTTTCTTTCTTCCAATCCTTTTTATTACTCAATAATACAGTGAGATGTTTCTCAAAGTTGTAACTTCTTGGTATATCATCCACTGGGTGTTGGTTTACATTACCTACTATGTTTTACTAATTACTACTAATATCAAAAAATTCCACTGAATTAAGAGGATTAAAAAAAGCCTTTTATATGTTTCGTTATTTTTTTATAGCAATTAACTATCCACAAGGCTAAAAACATTATCCTGTATATTGTTTAATTTATGTTAGTTAATAATAATGCAATAACTCGAATTGGAAACAGCCAAATATACCTTCAAATAATATTATTTATTTATAGACATATATGATATTGATTGCTTCACCACTTGCGTTACATTCGTTTATTAATGATATCTCGACATATACTGATACAATGATATAAATAGTAATTTAATACCAAATGTAATAATTCAAATAGCACTAATATTGCGCCGTCATATCATGTACTAACAAATGCTTAAATTATACATTGGTTATGAGCGGGTAAAAAAGGAATATATGAAGTTTTAAATTATTAATGCCTTTGTATATCTGTGTGAAACGTATCATTAATTTAATTATATTTTAGCAAACGTTTTAGTAAATAATAGGTTTTGTAGGACTTATAGGACTGTAAATTTCTGTCTGTATTTAACTGACTTTGTAGATATAGATTATAAATTTAATATTTTATAGGCTTTTATGGTTGGGTGTTATAACTAAGAATAATGACTTGGGAGTAGAAAATTATATTTCCCAGTTATTTTTAACCTATGCATGTGAAACCTGGACTCTTAAAACACATATTATAAGAAAACTGCAGGTCACACAACGCTCAATGGAACGAAATATGCTGGGAATATCGAAGAAAGACCGTAAAAGAATAGAGTGGATACGACAAAAGAAATATGTCATCCACAGTATCAAATCAACGAAGGACGGAAAAGAGATGGACCACAAAAAATACAGCATGGTACCCACGAGGAATTATAAGAGACTTATAAGAACACCAAACTTAACATATTAAGAAATTGACAGAGATAATTTGGACTCGCTTAGCTAGCAATAGACAACAATGGGCCCGAATACAAAGAGATTATTTAAATATACAGGATGCTACAATTTCGGGGTACGAGCATTGGTATCTCGGTAACTGTAATAGATAAGAACATGGTTAAATTGAGGCTAAGTTGCGCTTTAGGATGTTCATCAAGATGCCATTAAAAAAAGTTTTAAAAATTTCAAGCATTACTGAATTTTTTCGAACAACGGATTTTTTTGAAAGTAAATTTTATTTTTTCCTGTCGTTACTTCTTAGAAAATCAAAAAACCAATTGCACATTCTCACAGCCACTTTATTGGGGCTATAATATGATAGTATTTTTAGATTTTCAAATTAGGTGATTATATGTATTTGAGATATAGAGGCCCACTTATTTTTTTTTAAATACGGACGTGCATTTTTTATTTCAGGTTTTGAAAGAACTCGGTCTCCTAAATACAATGATGTGCCACACTTAATATTTTTTTTTTGTTTCGGATATTTAAACACAATTTTTTTAAACTAATTTCAAGTCCGACTCTGTTTTTTTTAAATATTTAATCTACTCATTGTTACAATACTGATAAGCTTGCAAACTTAAGAATGACGTGGGGTAAAACATCGAATACGGAAAATCAAATACAATAAAATAATAAAAAATAAATAATATAAACAATCAAACCATCAAATCATTTCCCTGGAAGAAGGATTGGACATGGCAACATTTACAATAAAGAGTACAAAAAGAGTAAAAAAGTATAAAAAAGAGTGCATTCGGAAGTATAAAAAGAAGATACATATGTTCAAAGAGCTATAAATAAGATTGAACGAAAATTAAATTTGTGCATTAGGGAGGGTGGTAACCCTTTCGAACATGTAGAGCATTAGAAACTAGTTTGTAGAAGTTGATTTATTTATAATAACTACGATTAATATTTTGCATATTATTAGATCGTACACTAAGATTTGAAATTCACAATAAAAAAAGTTAAAAATAATATCTGTAAATTGCTGACCTGGATATTATTTATTTGAATCTTCAAATTGGGCTCGATTTTCCTTGAATGTTAATTAGCGCTGATCAATATTGTTGCGATGAATATAATTAGATTAAATAAATTAGTCGGACTTGAAATTAATTTAAATAGTTTTTTTTATTGTTAAGGTACCCAAAACAAAAAAAAGTATCAAGTGTGGCATATCATTGTACTAAGAAGATCGAGCTCTTTCAAAACTTCAAATAAAAGATGCAGATCTGTATTTAACAAAAATAAGTTGGTCCCTGTATCTCACAAATTATCAGCTATTTTGAAAATCTAAAAATACTATCAGATAACCGTAATAAAGTGGCTATTAAAATGGGCAATTAGTTTTTTGATTTTCTAAAAAGTAACGACAGTAAAAAAAAAATAAAATTTATTTTCAATACGTTTCTCCAAAAACACTCAGCAATCTTTGAATTTTTTTTAACTTTTTTGATAGCATGTTGGTAAACATCCCAAGGCGTAACTTTGTCCCAATTTAACTATCTTCGTATCTATTACGGTTTCCGAGGTAGCAATGCTCATACCTCGTATTTATAGCACCCTGTATAAGGGAGGCTACACCATAATTGGAAATGATTGATTAAGCTGAAAATGATAAATATACGTATATTATACCACTACAAAAAATCAAGACAAATGCAACTTATTAAAGATTATTAACCTAAATGAACTGTAGAGTTCAACTTATTAAGAAGATTAATAGTTAAAATTAAGGAGACTGCATTTCGTTTACTTTTCATAATTTTAATAAACCTTCTTTGTATTCTTGTTTATTCTTCAGACCTAGTTAATTAAAAATGTCTATTCAAACAACAAAGAAATATCAAATTAGTTCAACGAAGTAACTCAAATTAGAGTCTGATGCCACAGTGAAATATAACGAGCTGAAACTTTTTAAATAATACTCTTGAACAGTTAGTCCACAGTTATCCGAGAAAACTATGTAAAACTTTAAGAATGCTGCTTAGAATAATGCTTCCTGCTCTATTGGCCTTTATCCAAGCAAGAATTTAAAAATATGCAGAAACTTCCAAACACAGTAATAGATACATGTTTTTAAAATATAGACTTTTTATATACTTACATTATTATTTTACTAAATTTACTAAAGCTTTTAAAGTTAATACTTAAATTCTACTTATATCTTTGTTGTGTTAATTGTACTGTAAAATAATTAAAATGTGGTTAAGAATATGCACTAACCAACGCTAAAAACGGACACCATAAAATAGAAGATACACTCACCGGCAAAAAAACCGGCCACTAAAAACTAGTCCCAATTTCAAAGTTGGATTTCTCGCGAACCACTCATTAGATTTTGATGATTTTTTTTTCAATTGTAAATTAATTCCTTCTTAACGGATGCTACGTCAGCAATTTTTATTCCGAATTTATTTTGAGCATATACAGGGCACAACAATAAGACGAAGTTTTTTGCCCAAACTTTGTAACACCCTGTAGGGTGCAGCAGCTGTAGTAGCTATTGCTAAATCAAATCACATTGTAGCCCCATGTTTTGTGAGCACTTTGCTTTTTTTTAATCACGACATTATCTCTGTTTGTATTGGAGATACGCTGCTTTAAAGCAAACGCCTCGAAAAAAAGGCTTAAAATCAAATCAAACATCAGAACACAGACGTAAACTAACTAAAACATGAAAATTAAAAAAAAAGTAAAGAAATTTTAAGGGACTAATATCTAGTGTCCACTTCTTCCACTAGGAGATGCAAGACCTTGTCGTTGGTGGGAAAGATCCTGGTCAGGTGCTGGGGGGAATCCCCCCTAGCACTTGGCTTGGTCTAAGAAGCATCTCACTCATCGTCTTGTCCCTGACTGTAGTGTCGTGGCCAGGGAATTGCACCAAGACATATAACGATACCGGGCGGGGCTACGGACAGCCTCAACCTTGGGGCATCGGGGGGCACCCCATTGTATTTTACCCCTTACTTCTACATGCGGCACTCTGTAGAAGTGGACCGAGCAAGGGACCAAACCCAAAGAGTACTACAGGAGAGGTGGCTGACACTTGCGTGAGACCATCCTCCGCAAGTGGCATACAAGTTACTACCTCCTCCAAGGGTCGGGAGCGTACCTCCTACCTCTAAACCCAACAGGCGACACAAGCTACCGTTTCGTCTACCCGGCCTGGGTCGTAGCTCCTCGACTGTGAAGGGCACGGGTCTCCGTAGGAAGTCCTGGGACTGTATGATGAGTTATAACTCAAGAAAGGGGGACACAATAGATCTCTAAGGTCGCAGAGATTAACCCCCCTCCCACTTATTCTAATTCTAATTCTAGTGTCCACTCGCCCGGTGAAATTTCCCGTTTCCATATACCGATTCCAGGCATCCTGGACTGTTGTTCGAAATATACCCAGGGTATCGGAGACATAACGTTGACTTCGGCCATCCCCAATTAAAGCTACAATACGAGCAACATCCGTTACAGATAATGGCATTTTTTAATTTGACAACCGTTTTTCTCATATTACAAATACTCATAAATCCGTTTTCGCCTATGTCGCCTTGATTATTTATACATAAAACTTTCTGCCTTTTTTCCGAGTTGAATTCTGAATTTTTCCTAGACGTTCGTTTTAAAACAGCATATCTCCAATACAAAAAGAGATAATGTGGTGATGCTCACAAAAGTTGAGGCTACAATGTGATTCAGCGATTTAGCAATAGCTACTACCGCTGCGGCACCCTACAGGGTGTTACAAAGTTCGGGCAAGAAACTTCGTCTTATTGTTGTGCCCTGTATATGCTCAAAATAAATTCGGAATAAAAATTTCTGACGTAGCATCCGTTAAGAAGGAATTAATTTCCAATTAATAAAAAATCATCAAAATCTAACGAGTGGTTCGCGAGAAATCCAACTTTAAAAGTGGGACTAGTTTTTAGTGACCGTTTTTTTTGCCGGTGAGTTTATATTCTGGGAATAACCAAGAGAGACCGTAAAATAAATAGAGTGGATACGACAAATGACCACCAGATAACCAGATGTCATCCACACAATCAAATCCCTTAAGTGGCAATAGGCAGGACACCTGACAAGAAAGGTGGACAACAAATGAACCACAAAAATTACAGCATAGTAACCACGAGGAATTAAGAAACCTAGAATTACCAAACCTAAGATGGTACCATGATATTAGGAAATTAGCAGGAATAACTTGGGCTCGCAAAGCCACCAATAAAATGGGTTTTTTAATTTATTAAATTTAATTTTTAAAGTAATTACCTATAACAAAATGCTTGATAATAATATAGCGTTTTTTAAACAACTACCACTGCGAACGGCAACTTTTCATCGGAGAGCAGTCGTGGATAAGGTATTTCACTGGAAAGAAAACTAATTAATAACAATAAACAAAAAATATAGATATTGGGCGCCAGGGATGTACAGAGAAAGAAAACACAGTTGTATATGACTTAAAACTAATGACTAGAAAACTATATTTATTCATGATGTTCTTTGATGGTAAATAACATTGTAAAATTCTAATCATTATAGTGGTTATATTATGTCGAAGAAAATTATGTTATAAATAATATTAAATATGTTCAATGAAAAGACTATGGAAAAATACTATATAGATAGAGCTATTAAAAATATAAAAAATTGGTACTTTGTGGTAAAATTGGTGGTTTGTTGGTACTTTAATTGATTTGTTAAATTTTATACGATATTAAATCTAAGATGTTGCAAGCCTTAGATTCTAGAATCGGTTTGGTTATTCATCTGTGAAAATGACGCCTTTTATATATAGAAAGTAATACTATTACAAGACGTAATGTTCGCAAGGAAACTAAGATCTAAATCATATTTTAAATACTAAACTGACATAAAAAAGTTAACCACTAGACGTAAAGTCTGTACGATATTATTCAAGATGTATATTATTGTCTTAAGACTGAAAATGTAACACATAAAAACCAGAACTTAAATCTAAACTTAGCTGATTGTTCTTGAGCCAATCCTGCTTCAAACAGTAACAGCGTGAGGTGGGACTCGCATCTCTGTACTGTCTCTCGGCCAATGCAACAAAAGGGCCCAGGATGAGGACACCATGAACTAATACAGCTGTAACAATCGATTAGGCTTAAAAACAGGTACGAAGCAGTATGGGGCCTACGCCACATCCACGCTGCGCTCTGTACATAGGATAAACCATGCACACAGTGGACACTCGTCCATAGAACATCTGTACATGGGAACACTACCCGTACCTTGGTACATGCCCGCACCTTGGACATCCAACCATGAGATAATGTCCGTAACTTGGACCATAACCTTGGAACTAAAAACAGGAAACTCTTGTTTAAAACCAAACAAGGTCTAATAAACAAAATAAACCTACCTCGAAACACTTCCGAGGGCTCAATAATAAACAAAAGAACTGTCCTTTCTTCCATTTAACATTCTGGAGGACAACAGCAAAGGTACACCAACGTGTCAGCAAAATACAAATACGAGTTAAGGTGTGTCAATCCAAAACTCTACCCTAAAAATACTCAATAATAATAACGAATCAAAAAAAGATAATAACTCATCTTTAACTGTAGCTTCGAAATGGCAGCTGATTCAGATTTTGCAGCAAGATTTAAATTACCATTTCTAAAAGTCGGGTGACCAAAAGTGAGGTTAAAGCGCAGAGAGGCCTTGGAGCGATGTTGACAGCGCCTCCACAGAGCAATGAAACAATAACAGGGTGGTCGACTAGAGAACGTAAAAATTACGCCAAGCGTGCCAAATAAATTATCAGGCCTGAACGATACGGAATCCGGTGATGATACGCCATACATCATATATTATATATGAAAAAAAAAAGAAAGGAACTAAAAACGTTACAATAAGAATGTAATAATATTCAACATTTTCAAAACTATTTAAATATATTAGTGTTTACATAATGTTTAAATCCAAAACAAGCCCAAATTATAAAGTTAAAATTCCAAAGCTTTTATAAACCAGTTTTAAAGAGGATGACTATTGAAACGAGATAACAGAATACAACAGGATCTTCCGTAAAATTTGAGGCTGCGCATAATCCACTGGCGAGGCTTAAAGTGGAAACCGTGGGGCTTAATTTCTTTGATAGCGTATATTTTTGTGTTGTAACGAGCTAGCGTGCTACTAGTATGTATTTTTTCGAGGTCAATTAGAGAGAAATATGAACACAAAGGCGTATTGTAAGAGAATTTTCAGACCTTATGGTGTCATAGATGAAGACTGTATCATATGAATATGTTTATTGATTTTTTATGAGAGCCAAGAAAGTTAAAAATCAAAAATCAATTTTCATTTTATTGTAAATTATCTTTATACTCGATTTTTTAAATACTTTTTTTTAGATAAAAAAACGAAATTTAGTATGTTAGTATACAGGGTGGTCCGAACTGTATTCCGGAAACTTCGGCAGCATATTCTGCAGATAAAAATAAGTAATAAAGTTCCTATAATTGTATGTTCTAAAATGCGTAGTTTCGGAGATACAGGGTGTAGAAAGAAGTTTTATTTTTATTTCGATTTTTGTTTGAAGATTGACTGTTTTGAAGATTAATAACTTTTCGTCCGTACCTGTATAAAACTACTGAGTGAAAAAATATATATTTCCGTGATTTTTTACGTAAAAAATGTCTACAAAAATCGTTGCGAGCAACCGTTGTCAAGATATTTAGAATAGAAATAGTCAATACATGTCATTATTGACAAAAAATAAACATGTCGAGAGTAGATAGTTATTTGACGAAATGATAAATTTGGAAACTTTTAATTTTTTTTAAATTAATCATATATTTTTCTTAGAAAAAATGATGATAAAGCAGTTTCTGTTGAACTTTTGGCACTAAAACATTTCAAAATTTATGATTTCAGCCTAATAACTATTTAGTCAACATTTTATGTCAATAACTACAGGTATTGATAATTTCGATTCTAAATATCTCGAGAACCGTAATGATTTTTACCAAGAGATCTTTTTTACGTAAAAAACGTCATAAATGTATATTATTTTACTCAGTAGTTTTATACTGGTACGGACGGAAAGTTATTACTTTTCAAACCAGTTAAAAAATATGTAGGTGGCGCCCTCTACAAGTAGGAGTCATTGACATCAAAATCATATTCCTCATGTCAAAGAACTTTCAGACACCAATTTTCATCCAAATATTGAAGTTACCTCAGAAATTATTTGGAAAAAATCGAAATAAAAATAAAACTTCTACACTCTGTATTTCCGAAACTACGCATTTTAAGACATACAATAGGAACTTTTTTACTTATTTCTATCTGCAGAATATGCTGCTGAAGTTTCCGGAATACAGTTTGAACCACCCTGTATACTAACATACTAAATATCGTTTTTTTTATTTGAAAAAATATAGAAGTTATAGGTGTGAGCCACTTTTGAGACCCACCCGGTAATAAAAAATAAAAATAAGAAAATAAAAACATATATTAAATTAAAAATTTGTATTAAAATATAAAAACAAATGAGGCTACCGTTTATATTAATAAATAATAGAATCATAAAACAAACTTTCCATACAAAATTCATAAATTCAGGGATAGTAATATAAAATCTAGAAAAAAATAACCAATCATTATAATAAATAATAAAATGTTATAAGCTATTATAACGTGTACTAGCTATAAAAAAGTAGAAACACATCAGCAAAAGCCCGAATATTACATTCTCGTATTTTATATAGAATTATACGTAAATTTGAGGGTTTGTTTCCAAGCTCAGAGTATACATGATCCGTTCGGCGCTCTAATAGAAATTAATTTTTCTGCGCGCATGAATATCCAACATTTTAATTATAATTGAACGCTCTATGAATTCCGGCTTTGTTAAAATTTGATTAGTCGATATTCGCAACGGAAATATCCGCATACATATCTCTTTATTGCATTAAAAGTATATTTCGTAGCTCGAAATCGTAATAGAATTTCAACACAATTACGCGAAAAATGTATGCCATAATTAACGGGAACATACCATAATTAAGGTAATTTGATTACGTTGTATAATTATGCAACAGAGAATAAAATATGTAAATATAATATTCTGACTTTTAACATAAAACCGAATAGCAGAGTGCATATTTAATATACAGAAATCTATCTGAAATTAATAAATTGTTTTATCTTTTTTGAAGCTTTTATTTATGCTTTAAATGCTAAATCAGTGATACTACGTGGCACACATGTGTCCATTTCTGATCCAATAATGCCCGATTGGATGCAAAGTCTAACAGTCGCCTATCTTAAGAAAGTTAAAGTCTAACCGCCTTGATTATAAGGATGGCACACCTCATTCACCCCGGTTGATTATACGAAAACGGAAAGATGTAGAAACAAATTTTTTATGGGTATACAGTGGTGGCCAAAAGTATGGAAACTTTTTACTTTTTAAAATATCATAGAAAATATTGCTATGCTTAAACTCTCAGAAATATAAATGAACAGCTTATCAGCAAATAAAAGTATTCCAAAAATTACACAGCGAAAAAAATCTGTTTAGCAGTTTTTGTAGGAGAACAATAGATTTCTTGTGGCCAAAAGTATGGAAACCATAAATAAATACATTAAAATTATTTAGTTGAAGCTGATAAACGGTACGATTTGCTTCAGATAAATATAAACATCATGCCCAAGTCTAAATATTTCTCTACGGATTTAAAAAATAAAATAGTTGAATTATACAAGAGCGGTTATAAACAAATTCAAATAAGTAAAAATTTAAACATTTTAAAAGGCACCGTTTCGAAAATAATTCGTAAATTTAATAAAACAGGAAACGTTTCAACGGCTTTTAAGTCAGGAAGACCAAGAAAGTTGTGCAACAGGACAATGAAAGTAATGAAGAGAATATCAATGGGAGATCCAAGAAAAACATCCACAGACATTTCTCGAGAAGAGGGTGAAAGAGGAATATCGGTGTCTGCACGCACGGTGAGAAGAAGGTTGGATGACATGGGACTTTTTGGAAGAGTTGCGGTGAAGAAACCACTAATATCAAAGAAAAATAGGATGGCCCGCTTTAAATTTGCTCAAGATCATCTCACCTGGTCTTATCAGAAATGGAATACTGTACTGTTTAGCGACGAAAGCAAGTTTCAACTGTTTGGTAGTGACGGGAGACATTGGAGACCAAACCAAAAGACCAAAAGGTACACGGTACAGCCATAAGTACCAGATGCCCACAGTAAAACATGGGGGTGGAAGTATAATGGTATGGGGGTGTTTTTCTCGCTCAGGTGTTGGTCCTCTTTTTAAAATTGATGGGATAATGGACCGTTTTTTGTACAAAGACATATTGGAGAATAATATGCTGCCTCATGCTGATGAAGAAATGCCACTCAGATGATTGTTCCAGCAAGACAATGATCCCAAGCACAAATCTCGGTTTGTTCAAAATTGGTTAAATGAACATAATGTTCCACTAATGGATTGGCCCTCACAGTCTCCGGATCTTAACCCCATAGAAAATTTATGGGACCATTTGGATAGCAAAATTCGAAGCCATTCTATTTCAAATAATGAATTATGGGAAGTGCTAAAAACTGAATGGGCGGCCATTTCCAGTAAAGATTGTACGAGATTGATCGATTCGATGCCACGAAGATGTAGAGAAGTAATTAATTCAAAGGGATATTCCACTAAATATTAGTAATTTTTATATTATCTTCAATTTTAATAAACATTCTTCTTAAGTTTCCATACTTTTGACCAAGAAAATATTCATAATTTTTTATATATTTTTTGATAGCTGTAATTTTTTATTTAAATGTATTAGGTTTTGTAGGAAATTATTTGTAGGTCACAATTATATAAGTCGTTTTATTTCATATTTTAATTTCTCAGCATAAATGTCAAATTAAAAAAGTTTCCATACTTTTGGCCATCACATATATGTATGTAGAGAGACAATGTGCATAATTTAAAATTATTTTGAAACGTACAGGGTGTGTCAGAACTAAGATCCATACCAAAGTTATATTTTTTCTTATGGAACACACACATTCGGTATTTTATTTAAATTTTTGATTCTTGGGCATAAAATATGGCATTTACTATAAGGGTTTAAAATGCCTAAATGCTTTGGTTTTTGAGATATATAAAAATATTTAAATATGCATGCTATAATAAACAAAATTGTCAACACCCTATACATTACTTTTCAAAGTTAATTCTTGTGCTGACTTTGAAGCCAGAGAAATAGGCTTTACTAAAAAAATGTATTGCTTCCTTAAATATATACAGAGGTATCAAAAATTGCTGGTCTATTTTATAAATATGTATTATACATAAAAACCTCGTTATTTCAAATACAACACTATGTATTTTTTAAAAAAGATTTAAATGCCCGTTCAAACTATATTGGGGTTTCCTATATCTATCTAAGAAAATTAATTTAAGAATATTTCGATACAAGGTTCAAGAAAAAGTAAGTAACCTCTGACGAGGGGTAGGGGACAAAAAACTCACAATTTTTTTTAATTGTGAGTTTTTTTGTCCCCTACCCCTCGTCAGAGGTTTTACTTTGATATGTACTCACACTGGGTTGGAGAGCGTTTAGTTAAGGTTCAAGAACTTGAAATTTCTAAGTATACCTTTTATTAGAGATTTGCAGTTTACATTTTAAAGATAATTACACAAAAATTACCAATCAATTTCTCAAGTTTTAGCCAAAGGAAATTTATTGTCTAAGATTCGGTGTCATGCTTGTGCATGACACCGAATGTCTATTTTATAGCGTAAATAGTAATAATAATAAAGTTTACACCAAGAGACTTACTAACTATAATTCCCATCGCGTGATAAATATTCCTTGACAAAGCCTCTTGGGATATTTCGTGACACCCTTTGGGCATTATAGTCCTATTAACGCCTTTAATTCCAAATAATAATTATAGGCTTGGTGCATTTCAGTTGATTTCAACAAAGATTCAACGCGCTTCATTCAAAGATTCAAGCGCTTCAACGACAGAAATCAGATATTATCAGTATGTATTTCACGCGGTCGTATGTTGATCGCATTAAAATAATATTGAAATCTTGGCTTTGTCATAATATTTTTAGTTTTTTGCTAGCGCAGTTATTGAAACTATAAAACACTCAGATACACGAGGTTTGAGTGATGTAACGCTGTTTCGGGTAGTAAAAGATAAGTGAAAAAGAATTCGAACTAGGCGTCGTATTGTGGCTGTGACAATTTTATTAAAATTTGAATAAAAATTCCAAAAAATGTTAACAGGTAAAGGAGAGCGTAATTAAAGCGTTGTGGGGCGCAATAACATTCAATAATTCAACTTTCCCGGATATTCAATTCTCCCAAAACAACATTTTATAACTTCATAGTTTCTCACACCTGACCGATTTAATCAAGAGCAAAAATAAATTCAAGCAGTTCGACGAAAGAATATTAATGATATACTTTTTTCACTACTAGTGATTAAATAGTTTTATGAACATATTCTAAAATTAAAATTATGTACCTTTAAAAAATTTCGTTATAGCCGAATTAACTCCAATTATTACCCCACTAGCAAAACCGGCGATGAAAACTATGCCCACTACCGTACTTCAACTCATCTAAAAAGTTTTTTAGCTGGAATAATAAATTATAAAACAATTTAGACCTTCTGAAGATATCAAAATATTTTATTTTTAGAATTTTCACAAATTACACTTCCTAACCTTTTTAGAATAATTATATAATATATAAATTTTTCATATACTTGCTATTTAAACCCGTGTATTTGTATATACTAGATGTTTACGATATTCTCCGATGGGCATGCACCAAGCGGTGTAGAATGTACCAAGCCTATTGAACATATTGAAATCCCTTCATGCCTTGCCAAGCAAGTTAGTAAGATGATATCCCAAACGAATGCCATCCTTGGCAAGATAATATCCCAAACGCGCGCGAATTACTTAAATATGGCGGCCAAAGTCTCATACAGCAGCTAACATCCCTGATTCAAAAAATCCTTTACCAACACAGGATACCCGATGAATGGCGAACCAGCACCACTATCTTGATGTTTAAAAGAGGAGATAAGAAGCTGCCCTCAAACTATAGAGGCATAAATCTTCTAAGCACCACACTAAAACTTACGATAAAGGTGATAACCAAAATTAACGACTTAACATGCTTAGCAGATGAACAGCAAGGTTTCAGATCGGGCAGATCATGCACAGACGCGGTTTTTGTCATAAGACAGATAACAGAAAAATCAATCGAATATAACAAACCAGCCTATATGTATTTTATTGATTTAGAAAAAGCGTTCGACCGTGTGCAGCTAAAAGACGTTGTACACCTACTTTACAATAGGCACATCCCACACAACCTCGTTAAAACCATACAAAACATATATGAAGCGAACCAAATTTAAGCTAAAATTAACGGGGTCCTGACCGAACCAATAAATGTAAGCTGTGGTATCCGACAAGGTGACTCCCTGAGCCCTCTTCTTTTCAACATCATTATGGACGAAATAATAGGAAATGTACGTTTACTGAATGCATACAGTATGGGCGACCAGGAAATTACTATTCTATGCTATGCCGACGACGCCGTATTGGTAGCTAAAAATGAGAACGATCTACAGCGCTTATTACATCGATTTAATTGCACTGCCAAATCACTTAATATGATAATATCGACCCAGAAAACTAAATGCATGACGACATCAAAAGTACCACTAAGATAAGTATAACTAAGATGCAAACTGGAAGTCGAGGGCAATGTTATTCAGCAAGAGATGAAGTTTAAGTATCTAGGCATAGAAATCTCAGGATATGGTGATGTAGAAGCGCAGGTGAGAGAACGGACAACGAAGGCAACCAGAATAGCAAGATGCCTGAATGATACAGTATGGCGAAATAAAAACATTGAGGTGGAGACTAAAGCGAGTATTTACAAGGCAACGGTACGACCAATAATGACATACAATGCAGAAACTCGACCTGATAGAGCGAAAACTAAACAACTTCTAGAAACAACCGAAATGAGAGTACTACGCAGAATAGCTGGAAGACGCTTCTGGACAGGGAGAGAAATGAAAGCATAAGAAGAGCGTGCAAGGTGGAAAATGTAAATGAGTGGGTACTCAGCAGAAAGGAAGAATGGAACGAGCATATCAGCAGAATGGACAACAGAAGGATAGTGAGAGTTGCACGCGACAAATCACCGCTAGGTCTCAGAAGCTTAGGACGTCCACGAAAACGATGGAGAGACAACTTGTCAGTCTGACCGGTAGAGACGACGAAACCAAACAGGCGATTCGCCTAGTATGAAGAAGGAAGAAGAAGAAGAAATCCCTTCATATATTTTTGTGGATATTTTTTAAGCTTTAAAATTCAACAATGTGTCATAGAAAACAAATTGCATAGAAAAATCCGACTAAAAGTGCCGAAGATTTTATTTCAAATATTCTTTTGTGCACTTAAATCCTCCCCAATTGATCGTAAAAACGTACTAATCGTACGCGAGCCCGTTACAATGACGTCGAGAAAAAAAACGATCACGCCGCCTTCAAAGAAAGGAGCAGGTTCGTCGGTCTCACTTTAAGCCGCGCCAGTGGATTACATGCATCCAGGAATTTTCCGGAAGCTCCTTCTATATTGTGTTATCTCGTTTCAAAAGCTCTCTTCCGTCTATTTTAACGTTTTATAGTTAAGTGGACGGAATCCGGAAAATAAGGGATTCTTTTTCGAAACTCGCTTAGAATAACGTGGCAATTTTCAACTTTGTAATATGCGTTCGGGAGAGTTAGAAACGTATAAAAATGTGTCTAACGTATGTTCAACAAATTTGTTCCTGCTCTTCTATGTCTATTTTTTATAGTATTATACGTTATTAGGGGCTATAATATTTTAATTTATTGTAATACTGACTGGCTAGTTTTTAGGGTTCCGCACCCAAAGGGTAAAAAGGGGAACCCTATTACTAAGACTTCGCTGTCCGTCCGTCCGTCTGGCACAAAGGTCTATCTTATGAACCGTTATAGCTAGACAGTTGAAATTTTCAGAATTAAATAAATGTTTATAAATAAAAAAGTACTTTCACTAAACATTATCTTTTAAATAAGAATTTTACATAGAATCTTTCCAGTGCTCGGTGGCCGCGTGGTTAAAGCGTTAGGACTTTACGCTGCTATGACGTTGGAGCCGTAGTAAGGCAGGTTCGAATCCTAGTCAAGGCGACTTTTTTTAATCGTTTTTTTTTAATTTTTACATATTTATTTTTACTTTTTACATATTTATTATTGATTAATACAATTTTTAGTAATGTGTTTCTTATTTTTATTTTTAATTACTTCGCGCATTCAAAATTTCAGCTCGGAAAAAAGTTTATAATAATATAGTGTCTAATATTGTATAGATAATGAATGGTACGGAACCCTTCGTGCGCGAGTCCGACTCGCACTTGACCAATTTTTTTTTATTTGCTTATATTATTTCATTAGCTATCTAAAAAGAAACGACCATCATAATTATCAGTATTATGTATTATAACTAAATAATTTGTATATTTCCTACGTTTTATTACCATATTATAAAATATAACAACATATATTTACAAATCGAGTTTAAAGATGATTTATAATAGAATTATTGATTTTTAAATTTTAACTTTCAGCGCTTTTAGTAACTAATATGTTTGGATGACCATAACGTGTTAAATAGTTTTCATATGTAGAATGTTCATTTAGTTCAAAGTAATTATAGTATCGTACTTAAGTCACAGATTATTCTAATACTTATTATAAAATTATAACCCAAGTAGAAAAATTACGTTGTTCAACGTAATCACAACGTCGCCAGGAGCAACACAACGTTGCCGGACAACGTTGAAGCGACGTCTAAACGACCCATATTTGCACCAAAATGGTGGATGTTTTTAGGGTCGCTACAACGTCGCCAACGTTGGCGACGTTGTTTGAGGCGACGTAGTACGTCGTGTGCTAAAAGTTGTTTTTCATACCGATTCGCGATATTTTGGGGTTAGAGTTAAAAATATTCGTCGTCAAATATTACTATATTCAACCATTGGGAAACCAAAATGAATGATGTATGAATTAGAAATGGAATATATTATGCTCCATTAAGAAATAACTAGGTGAATTTAATTTCGACAAATCTGCAAAGTTTTGAGATGTCGGCAATTGAAATTCATCAACGAAGATTAGTTTACTGTTGAAAGTGACCATGATACTTCGAAATATGGCAAAACCCCTTTTTTATTTACTAGTTTTAATTTTAATATTATAGTTTACTTGGTTAACCTAACTTTTTTTTGTTTAAGTTTGAGAGAAATATACGAAATCTATCAGGTAAAATAGCTTACAACCCTAACAGATACAGTTTTTTAACGAAATTCGCAGTATTTTGTGGTTTCTGATATTTTATTCGATTCGTCCACAACGCACGAAAAGATAAATCGTATTAAAATGGCGGAGTTGCCTAAGACAACCTTTAAAATACCAATATAGTCCATAAGGTGCGGTAACCCACCTTTGGCTCACCTATGCCAACCTTTGGTTCAGAAATTGACACCTGCTTTGACGAAATAGGACCTCTGAACCCTACCGACATCTAAGAGGTACATAACAAAATTCCTTCTTACAGTGCTCTTTTTTAGCAAAGAAAAATAAAATAAAGAAGAAAGCTGGGCCATCCTTTGGTGGTGGTGGTCACATACTCGTTAATAAGATCGCTGACATTAGATCATTATTTCTATTTATTTATTTTTTAAAAAAGCCGTACAGGAAGTATTGTTGCACAAGATGATAATCCTTTTAAAAGCCAGTTTACAGCTGAATGGGATATATTATTTTGTACACTCCACTGACTTAAAAATGTTTTTATCTTTTGGTCGAAAGGACGTCAGGATGAATTTCAGTTGACTGCTCTTCTGGAGGATCATTATTCTCATAATATTCCTCTGTTGTATGGGCTTCAGGTGTACTGTCATTATTTCTATAGTATCCATTGATGATAAGCTACCACTTGTAGCACATTGCGAGGATGTGGATGACGAACCTAAACTCGTTATTTCCACTTCATTTTCGGACACTGACTTGCTCGCTGACTTTCTTCTAAATACTTTTTCCTTTTTCTCTAAAAAGTTGTATTTGTATATTTTTTCCTATACATCTTCTTTTCGCTTTACACAGTAAGTACCACAGAAAAAATACCTAACCAATTGCTCTGTGACAGTACAGTACAGAATTTTTTGAGGTTAGGTGTAGGTAGTTCCGCTTCCACAACAAAAATCGTTATCGTCGCGCTCGTCGCCGTAATCCAACGTAGTAATTGGTTATAATTTTGAAGTTGCTTTGGGTCGTTTAATGAAACGTTGTATTACGTTGTAGTTAGTATGTACTTACACTCGTAATTTAAAAGTACGTTGCACAACGTTGTACTACGTTTGTTATTCTGTAGTACAATAAAAATGCCTTCTGGCGACGCACAGTGGAACGAGCTTATGGGAGCTGTTGGACATGAGGTTTTCTTCTCAACACTTTTAATCCAAAAGACGAAAAAATGATTTTTATATACCGTAATAATGTATAAACAGAACAATTTTAAACTTTAATGAAAGAAAGTGGTTGGCTCGTTACAAACCATCTACAGGGTGACCCAAAAATATAGTGTTTTGGAAAAATCTTACAAGTTTTAAATGCTTATAAACTTTGCCAAACTGTCGTGGAATGTTTTAGTTTTGATCCTTTTAAAAAGAAATAGCTTTAGATTTTACCACTGAAATCTAAGACTACTGATACCGTGTTATAAAAATATGGTAATTAAGGGCTTACATATATTTTCCTATTTAATATAACTTTGCTAATATCTTCCATTTGAAAGAAGATATCAAGATGCGGTTTTCACTGACTTTTTAAGCTTTCATTGTCCATACCATCGCATTTATTTTTTTTTTGAAAAAACGCGCAATGTTTGTTGATTTGTAAGACAGCGCCCCCTAGCATCTACGTTCAAAAGCTTACTATTATTGTTTATATGGTATAATATAGAGTAAGAAACGGTCTTTTAAACGAGCCCCCGTTAGTTGGATTCCGTCCATACAGTCCGGAATTATTAATACTTAAATAAAAACAGATCTAACCTTCCCCCACCACTTTATTTTGGCAGATAGGGGAAAATGGTTCTAACAAAAAATATTCAGAATTTACTGAAGATTATGAAGCTATTATTTATAGTACCCCTTATCTAGGCAAAGTTGTGTAAAAACTCCATTTTCTTATTTTTTATAGCAGTTGCGCCCTCTAGCGGCCATTCTACAAATTTGAAAATAATTTCCTGCATTTTCTCATGGTCTCTTTAGTTATGAATATTTTTTCCGCCAGCCTCACGGCTAAGACTTTCCGAGATATAGCCGAGAGCTATTCTTAGTGGGACACCCTGTACAATAACTTTATTATAAGCAAAGAATATAACAGTAAATCAACGCACTAGAATATTTTTATTACAAACAAAAAACCTCAACACTGCACTTTAACCCTCTTCTTTTTCCAATAGTTTATAAGTTTTCCATATATTTGTAGCACCCTGTATCTGTTTTTGATTTTAGCGTCATTTTGTATTTATCCAATTAATAATTAAATATTAATAAATTTATAAAAAAATAAAGATAATTTGACTCTAAAAATTTTAAATTAATTTATTGGAATTGAAAAGGTTTTTGATTTTAGTATAACATGTATTAGTAATATATTAAATGGAAATTTTTAGAGGGGGGCAAGCTGGGGCAAGATGTTAAATTAGTTTCGTTATTAGAAAGGCTTAATCTACCTTGTGATATATATAAAGTCTTGGCCAACTTTGGCCATTTTTTTATTTTTCTACATACACATTTTTTTGCTACTAAATATAGTATTTGGCAGCAAAAAAATGTTTATGTGTCTCTTATATACAATTGTTCTCCCAAACTTTTGTGACTATATATATCTTTTATTTTAAAGTGAAAACAATCGTTTGCACTAATATGTATGGTTAAAAAAAATTATTAATGTCTTTGCCAGTTTTTATAAAACTAGGTTGTTTCACAAGAAATGAATACCATAATTAAGTCAGTGTAATATCTTCATTTGAAACTTTTCAAACAGACATATAATTAAAAATATTTTTTTGAGTTGGATAAAATATAACGGTCTGGACTTTAAGTAATTCAAATCTTCTACCAAAATTATTTAATTTAAAATTTTATTTTTAAGTCAATGTCCAACATTTTATATTGGGTCTTTCCACCGTGCGACGTAATGACAACGGTATAAAACCCCTCTTCTAACAACGTTGTGCCCTACAACGTTTACCAACGTTGTTAAAGGTCAAAATATACAACTGTTTAAGAGCAACGTCGTAGCGACGCTTTGGCTACGTAATTTGAAGTTTGGGTATGCATAGGGCAGGGAAAAGTACCAATTTCAACGTTGCGCGTAGTCAGAACTAGTCGAAAGTCGGAATTTTGTTACTTGGGAAGTCACATATCAATCTGATTCTCATACTAAGGTATATCTGCACCTTTGTAATGTAGTAATTACTGAGTAATAAGTATATATTGCTACTTAAATTAAAAATAAAGAATTAAAATAGTGTGGTTTAATTGTTTCTTTAAGGGCTAATGAGAACACTAAATTTGAGGATACTAATTCTAGTGATATTTAAATTTAAATAAAAAGATTTTTTGTTGTTATTGTTGTCTTACTAAAAATATGCCCAGAGTTTAAAGCAAGGTAATATTACATATTTATTTTATCGAAATAATAGAACATTTTTTGTAAACTTAAAAAACATATTTCTAAGAAAAAAATCAGTTTATAATGTATGAGAAAATTCAAGTTTACAGAAATATCCAAGTGAAAATTTCAGAAAAACGCTAATCGTAAGAAATTTTAGTTTTTCCTTTTAAAATCCATATCGATTTTCTGCAAATACATCATAAAATTGCCAAAATTGCTTCGGACATCGGTTTAGTAACGAGGGCTAATCTTCTTCCGGTAGCAATCTACGTTGAGCAATTTTGCGCATTTTCGTATTTCTATTTTTAGATTTTACATACATTTATATCAAATATATGAAATTATTTTTTCCTGTCGTTGCTTTTAAGAAAATCAAAAAACTAATTACATATTCTCATAGCCACTTTATAAAAGCTATCTGACAGTATTTTTAGATTTTCAAATTAGCTGATAATTTGTGAGATACAGAGGCCAACTTAATTTTTTTAAATACGGACCTGCATTTTTTATGTCAAATTTTGAAAGAACTCGGTCTCCTGAATACAATGATATGCCGCACTTTATATTGTAATTGTAATAAATGTTTCGGACAGTTAAACATAAAATTTATTTAAAGTAATTTCAAGTCCGGCTCTGTTTTTTAAATATTTAAATTATTCATCGTTACAATATTGATAAGCCTTCAAATTTAACTCTGACGTGGGGTAAAACATTGAATACAAAAAATCAAATTCAATAAAAAAAATAATTGCATTACTTGACGTCATTTGTAAAAGTGAAATCAATATATTTCATCATTTACAATAAAGAGTACAAAATGCATTCGGAAGTATAAGAAGATTTGTTCAAAAAGCTATAAATAAAATTGAAAGAATAATAAATTTGTGTAATAGGCAAGGTGGTAACCCTTTCGAACATGTAGAGCATTAGAAACAAGTTTGTAGAGGGTGCTTTTTTTATAATAACTACGATTAATATTATGCATATTTTTAGATCGTTTACTGAAAATTTCAAATTCACAATAAAAAAGTTAAAATAATATCTTTAAATTGCTGAGCTGGATATTATTTATTTGGATTTTTCAATTGGTTCGATTTTCCTAATTCAATGTTAATTAGCGCTGATCGATATTGTTGCAATGAATATAATCAGATTAAATATTTTAAGAAACCAGGGTCGGACTTGAAAATATTTTAAAAAATCATTATAAATAGTTTTGTTGTTGTTAAGGTACCCAAAACAAAAAAAAGTATAAAGTGTGGCATATCGTTGTACTCAGGATACCGAGTTCTTTCAAAAACTGAAATAAAAAATGCAGGTCCGTATTTAAAAAAATGAAGTCGGCTTCTGTATCTCACAAATTATCAGCTAATTTGAAAATCTAAAAATACTGTCAGATAGCCCCTTTATTAGGGCTATGAGAATATGCAATTAGTTTTTTGATTTTCTAAAAAGTAACGACAGGAAAAAATGAAATTAATTTTCAAAAATTTTTTTTTTTTCCAAAAAACTCAGCAATCCTTGAAATATCAAAAACTTTTTTGATAGCATCTTGGTGAAGATCCCAAGGCGCAACTTTGCCCCAATTTAACCATCTTCGTATCTATTACAGTTTCCGAGATTACCAATGGTCGTACCTCCAATTTGTAGCACCCTGTATATACGGTACATCGCTACGCGCCCGGTCGTGTGATTCTAAAGTACGTGCCTGCCCGAGGTTTTAAAAAACACTCAGATCACTAAAATAATGCGTAAGTATTACTTCTTTGTTTCAAGTCAGCAATAAACTCTGGTAAACTTAGTACAACCAACAAATATCCCTTTCCACAGCCATACCGCCAGCGATCAATTATAAATCCCCACACCGCCGAAGAAAGATAATCTGCATCCCGCACCTGACGGCTCGCTCACCGTGCACCATCGATTTCGTTTCAAGCGAGACCACGTTTTTCTACAGCGCGATCACGCGAAATTAAAGCCCCGCGCGCTATTTTTAAATCGCAAGAAAATAGTTATTACCATTCACGACTTGTACGAACCAGCACACGCTATGTTTGTTTTCTCCTCTTTTGCCTGCCAAATGTCTTATTGATAATAGGGCCTTTCACGCCATGTTTCAGCTTGCCCGAGGCGGCGAAGGTGGGGGAGGCGGCAGGGGGCGGGCTCGTTACATGCCGCCCCCGTTCGCAGACGTGATGTAATCGTTTTGATACGTTCCAAATGAAAACCAATGAAAGATTTATTGTTTTTTCGAGTTCTTTGCACGAAAACTAGAATTCTTGAAGAGATTGCAATTTTTAATTTATTTTCCTTACTTTTTTTAATTTTTACGAACATTTCTTCTTCTTCTTCATCTTCTCGGATAGAATTGTCATAGGCTTGGTACATTTCAGTTAATTTCAACAAATTCCGACGGCAGCGCTTCAAAGGCAGAAATCAGAAATTATCAGTATGTATTTCACCTCTAATCTAGGTCGCATTAAAATAATACTGATATCGTGGCTTTGTCACAATATTTAACTATTTTAGTTTTTTGCTAGTGCAGTTATTGAGGGTATAAAACACTCAGATAGGAAGTTTGTGTGATGTAACGCTGTTTCGGGTAGTAAAAAATAAGTGAAAAATGATTCAAACTAGGCGTCGTGTTGTGTTATGACAATTTCAAATATTAATTAAATTTGCCAAAAAATGCTAACCCGTAAAGGAGAGCGTAATGAGGGCGTTACTGGGTGCAATAACATTCAATAACTCAACTTTCCCGGATATTCAACTCTCCCGAAACAACATTTTATAGCTTCATAGTTTCTCAAAACGATTTGCAAAAATGGATTCAAGCAGTTCGACGAAACAGGTGAGTAAACAGGGTGCTTGTTACATAATCAAAAATTAAATAGATATATACTATGAGAGGATAAAATATAATATGCAATATTAATGGAATACTTTTTTTAATCGACTAGTGATTAAATGTTTTATGAACATCTAAAATTATAATTATGTACCTTTAAAAAATTTCGTTATCGCCGAAATAGCCTCAATTATGACCCCACTAGTAAAACCCGTGATTAAAACTATGCTCGCTACCGTAGTTGGACTCATCTAAAAAGTTTTAGAGTTTTTTAGAACTTCTGAAGATTCTGAAGATATCAAAATATTTACTTTTTTATTTTTATTTTTAGACTTTTTACAAATTATACTTCCTAACGCTTTCAGAATAATTATAGAATACATTTTTCGTATACCGTTGTTTACGATATTCTCCGATGGTGGCAGCAACGGTGGAGAATGCACAACACTTTTAGAATATGTAAACAATAAATTTTTCGTATGCTCGGTATTTAAACCCGTGTATTTGTATATACTAGTTGTTTACGATATTCTCCAATGGTGGCACATACCATGTGAGTGTGTTATATTTTATACATCTATATTAATATTTGCTAATAATAATCATAATGCAATGAGCTAAAACACAGACTTACAACTCTAATCTTCTGTTGATAATATGCATTTATGTGGCGTGTTTGTCTTCCTAAATAATCAAAGAAACAAATACCACTTGTTGCTATCATCTATTTAGTTTTAAATACCTGTAGTACTGTGTTCTTATTCCTCATCTTTCTTAACCTGTTTTTATATTGTATTATTTTTTATTAGGTTTGTTTTACTTTAATTTATTATTTTATTAGTTTATAATATTTTATTCTTTTCTTCATCAGTTTCCTGTTTTGTTATTATTATAATTATAATTTTTCACTAAATTTTCAATTCAAATAAAGTCAAAAAATACAAATGAAATCGGAAATATTCTTTATTTTTCCAAAAATATTCAGAAGCATTCGGCATTTTAAACTTTTAATGCGGCATTTTGATTAGCATCAAAATGCGCAGCTTCACCTCTCTATTTCGTCTGGTTTCTGAGATCCCAATGATGAGAATTGAATATGGGACACGCTATACAAAAATAAAAAATTGTTCCATTTAAAAGTTGAACAAAATAAAATGCACACTATATAGTACAACAAGCTGCACAAAATGTTATAAAAGAAGAATAATAATTATAAAACAAACAATAAAAATAATGAATAGTAAAATAAAGAAGGTTAATTGAAGGTAATAAATAACACGATAAAAATAAAAAGGAATAAACGACGATACAGAAAATAATGATATTATTTTAAATAAAAACAATATCAATCCGGTAAAATTGTATTATCCGAAATATTCAGGGTTAGTCCTTTCTACAATAAACTAATAAATAATAATTATTAAACAAATAATATTAATATAAAATAGTAAAATTAAAGAAGGTTAATAGAAGGTAATAAATGATACACAATACAGAAAGTAATGATGAAATTTTAAGTAAAAACAACGTCAATCCAGTAAAATTTTATTATCCTAAACAGCCAGGTGTAATCCCTGGTGATCGAACTATAAAATTTATCTAAAATATATAAAAGAGAAGAAAGGGGAATCGTAAAAACGGCAAAATCGAATCGGGTGCATCGGGAGGAAATCGCCAGGTGCCGGAAGTAGATTATCTCTCATTACCGAATCGTGGTCCGAGGCATATTCCTCCGTTTTAAGATGCATTCGACGAGAACCGATGTAGATTTAACGGAGAAGACGACGACGACATTTACGGCGTTCGTCTTATTAAAGTTCTTTTTTGAATCGGATCGAGAATCTTTTGATAAAATTAGAGAAAATCACGTTTAAATCGCAATTTTAAAAGGAGCGATTGAGATTTTACACTAATTACTGTAGCTTTTTTAGTTTTGTGAAATAAAAGACATTTAAATTAATGAATTAAGGTTTATTTTCTAATAACTACACATTATTTTTACAGACATTTTTTTAATTCAATTGAAAAGAAATTTAGAAATACAAAACAATAATGACATCCATTTAAGAATCATATTCTTTTAGGAATTTTTGCTAGTATATTTGATCTGGTTGGTTTACAGAGGGGACAGTCCAAAAGACAACTAAATTATGCAATCATAATTAAATAATTAAGGTAAAGGTTATATTAGGTAAAGCTCAAACCATTAATTCTTGTTGGCGTTTGCTAATAATATAATGAAAGCAACAAAAACAGAAAATCAAGGAGACATAACACTATAGAATTTGTTAAAAATACTTTTGCACCCATTTAATAGTATATTGTTTTATTAGGAGTAAAATTGACACTTTTTGTGGCGAGCTTCTACGTTTGACGAACGTTAGCAAGTTCGACATACAGGCGAGCCACAAAAAGTAATTTTTTACTTCGAATAGAACATGCTATTTTTTTCAAACGCCACAAATAATATAAAAAGATTTAAAAGTAATACCTTGTATGTAATTATATATCGAGAAACTATGGTTACGCTCGTTGAATTTGACACTTCATGTCAGTTTAATAATATATTTTCGTACTTTTGTGCTTAGGCGTAAAAGTGCTTTACTAACTTAAATTTTTATACTTATGGAGACATAACCTTTCGTACTAGCGATGTTGTGCCGAGTACCACAGCCCTTTGCATCGCCAAAATTGTGCTGGTCGGGATTTGAAGATTTTTTAGGTGGCTTTGCATATTTCTATGTACTAGTCCGTTAGCTGATATAATAATTGGTAGAATTTCAACTTTAGCTAGATTCCATAGCTTTTTGATTTCAGTTGCCAGTTCCTGGTTTTTAGATATTTTTTCGTCATACATCCGTGTCATATTGGAGTCTAATGGAACTGCAAAGTATATTATTGTGACTTTTTTCGCTGCTATGTCTTGGAAAACCATGTCTGGGCAATTATGATGCACTGAGTTATCAGTAATGATATCCATGTTCCATAAAATTTTGTAGCTGGTATTTTGTAGTATTGCCAAAGGTGTGTATTTGTAGTCCGGTGTGTAGGTTTGTAGCAGTTTGTGTTTAAGACGTAGTGCTTGATGTAAAGTTTTCCCCATGTTATCGTGTCTGCTAAGGTATGTGGTTGATGCTAGTGATGTGCAGCCTGATATGCTGTATACTTTCTTGAGCAAGGCAACCTAACCGACATGTTGTTGACGGTACGTCTTCTTTTAGTATGTATTTTCTATATGTTCTTGTAGGTACTACTTGGTCTTGTATCGCCGCCAATGCTCCTTCTGTTTCTGGGAAGAGGTATCCGTGCTTCAGGTAGGTGACTGACATGGTCTTGCATACATCCTGCTGTTCAATACTGACAGCGAACCTCCCATGGAGTGCTTTTTGCGCCCAATCTGATTTTCGTTGTTGTCTATTATACTTATTATTATACTATTACTAACTTAGATTTTTATACCTAGGCGGTATAATGACTTTTTATATCGTCAATCACGTGGCAGAACTTAATACTTTTGTGTCGTTTGAAAAAAAATGTGTTTTAAATATTATGTATTACAAAAAATAAAAATAACAGCAGATAACGTTTAATAATTATTGTATTGTGATACATATTTTGCCAGTATGTTATGTTGAATAAAATGACCTCTAATTTAGCATAATTTTATAATTTGTCTGTTGATGATTCTCATTTCCTACTTTTTTCTATACCGGGTATTCTAAAAAGTGGCTCACCCCTATAACATTTTTATTTTTTCAGATAAAAGAACGAAATTTGGTATGTGAGTATATGACATAACTTAGGATTGATTGACATTTTCAGTTGTTTTCAGTCACTTCCTGTTTTACCGAAAATGACTATGACTTTTTATTTTTAAATGGCACCCTCGGTATTTTTTACTTTATTTGATATAAAATAACACCCTGAATAGAATGACATGCGCATGTCAACTTTTGACATATTTGCTTAAAAAATTGTATTTTAAGTTTCAATCTTGAGTCAAAGACACAAATTTTTTATCAAGGAACCTTCGAAAAATAGATTTGAACGTCTAATGTTTTTTGTGTCTTGTCCTGGACGGTTAAAGGATGCCCTAGTCGTATCTTAATCATATCTCAATTTTTTCAATTAGAACGAGGGTGACTCATTAATATATTTGGAAAAATAATTTTTTTCGAATAATTTAGTATTCCAGACACTTGGTATTTCGAGTCAAATTCTTGCCATGAACTATTAGCATGTTACAATTTCAAATAAACCATATGCGAAAATGTCAAAAGTGTACATATGATACGTCATTCTATTGAGAATGTAATTTTCTATCAAAAAAATATCAAGGGTGTCATTTAAAAATTAAATGTAGTAGTAATTTCCGGTGAAACAGGAAGTTACCGAAAACAATTGGATACGTCAATCAGTCCTGATTTATGTCATATAAAAACGTACGAAATCTCGTTTTTTATCTGAAAAAAATAAAAAAGTTATATAGGCGACCCGGCTTTGAGAAACACTCAGTATGCATTGCATTTCAAATGTTGTTTGGTATGTGTAATAAACTGAAACGATATAAACTCCTTTACCGAAAATATTAAGCATTACCAAACTGCAATTATTCCAAACGGTATTATTATAAATATACCAAATAAATTCTGCTTAATATTCTAAGTAAATTACGAGATCCCTTCCTGCCGCCACGACGAAATTAGTGCATATATTACAATAAATTCCCACATTTTAAGAAATGAACGTAATAAAATTCCACAATGCCGCATTTCATTTGGCGGCGCCTTTTTGCCAATTCCAGGAGGCAGGCGCAAGCTGCATGAAGGCAATATGAGGAAAATATATATTTCGGAGTCGCGCAGAAGGATACACAAGCTAAATTTATATTTGTGTGAGTGTGTGTGTGTGTGTGTAGTATAAATGTGTACGAGTGTGGGTGCATGCCGATGTCTGGATCGGGGATAATTCATGTGGAAATTACATTTTCTGTTGTCGAACGTAATAAACTTAAAGGTTCAATGAAGTTTGAGGAAATTCGGTCTACCGCTCGCGTACCGAATACGATTTTTAAAAAAAGAAACTCGAAATACCCGAGTTGTAGTTACCTTTAATATAATTTTCTTTTTTAGAAGATTTATGATTTTCAAAATGCAATGATTCATCGCACTTGTCCAAAAAATGTCACTTATTTTTATACACACATAATCAAAGGTGCCCGAGTGGCGTAGAGGTACAGGCTTTCGTCTACCAATCTCAAGGTAGTGGGTTCGAATCCCACACCCGGCATTTCATCAGCCGACTATTTTTATTAAAATAAAAATAGTTTGGGTACCTAGGTCGACTCAGCCTTAAATGAATACTTGGGATTCGCAATCCTGAGGTAATAATAGGCGGTTGGAGCGTAGTGCTAGCCACATTACCTTCCTTGTATACCGAACAGCTCTAGTATGGCAAGCTGTACCTTGCTAATCCCAAGGCGTCAAACGCTATATACGGGAGCTATTATTATTATTATAATCAAAGTTATTCTTATAGGAACTCCTCTCCAACAAATTGTCTCTTATGAAATGTATTATTTTTATTATTAAGGTGCGTTCAGATGTGACGAGACGAGAGCGAGATGAGCGCGAGTCATTCCAAATTCGCTAAGTGTGTCACAACCCACGGAGCTTCGTGGCTATCCGTCATCTGTCGGTTTTGCGACGGCCGATCAAAGAAAACTCGCGGCACAGTCTGGACGTGGTTTTGGTTGGCTTGATCGACTGTGAGATATTAGCTCTGATTTATGAATTTAAACTATTTAAAATTAAATATTCTCGAATTTTTTTAATAGTATCTGAATTTACAAATTTTGTTTCACTGATAATTTTTATCGCACCTAAATCTAAGATTTCTTTAAGTCAATTGAATTATTACAAAATCTATTAATTTTAGATATATAATATGCAAAAAAAATTACCAAATTGTACATAGAATCTAATAATAAAATGAAAAATAGTGTATTACCATTAAAAATATATGTTATATCCGCAACACTTTTTTGAAATACCTTGTGTACTCTACAGTAATTTTACAATTTACTTCTTAACCTTCCTTACAACTTTTATATTTAGCATTTTGTTCTAAAAATCGTTAAAAACGTATTTTGTAAAATACGTCGTGTCTTGAAACAAATGAAGGGTTAAAGGGGAAAACAGTCAAAAAGAAAAAAAAACGAAAATGAACAAAAAATACGACGAACCAAATACCATATTAAAGATACAAAAATGTATTACTGTATGCGTTGTTATTGAATAATCGTTTGATATTCAGTTACAATTTAATATGTTTTTGGGAACCTCTATGACCCAACTCGCTTGTCTCGTGGCAGGCTTGCCTCAAAAAATGGATAGAAGATGTCTCGCTCTCGTCTCGTCAGGTCTGGACCCACCTTTAGGAGATGCTAAGATTTTATAATAATAATAATAGCTCCCGTATATAGCGTTTAACGCCTTGGGAGTAACAAGGTATATATAGCTTGCCATGCTAGAGCCGTTCGGTATACAAGCAAGGTAATGCGGCTAGCACTACGCTTCAACCGCCTATTATTACCTCAGGATTGTGAATCCCAAGTACTCATTTAAGGCTGAGTCGACCTAGGTACCCAAACTATTATTATTTTATTAAAAATAGTCGGCTGATGAAATGCCGGGTGTAGGATTCGAACCTACAACATTGAGATTGGTAGACGAGAGCTGTAAAGTAAACGCCACGAATGTTTGGGAGTGATTCATCGCTTGATGAAGTTAGAATCGACACGCGCGCTATCATTTTTACATTAAAAACGTAAATATTTACCGCAGACGTAGGTTTTTAAAGGCCCGGTCTAATCATCTACCTGCGCTCCTCCTACTTATTCTAAAATGTTAGCATGATTGTCAAAGACGATACTATATCGCGTTTCTTTGATTGATTCATTTTTGTGCGTCAGTCCATTGGTGTGTTTGCAGTGCGACCAATGGAGCATTCCAGTTTATATTTATAACCAAATATATGTTTTGACAAGACAGTTAAAACAACAAATTACAACAGATTATATATTGATTATTATATGACTTGAAACACCACGGCACTGGAATTAAGTTTTATGTGACCTTGAACAGATTAGTTCACATGGTAGCGACCGATGAATCACTCCCAAATATTCGTGGCGTTTACTATACCTCTACGACACCGGAATTATAAAATTTTGTATTTTCTGTTTATTTTTGATTTTTAAACAGTATAACAAAAGCAATTTTTCATTATGCATTTGCCTATTTTATCGTTGGAAGACTAATGAGTATCGAAATACACCAAGAAATATATTGCAACAAATCAGTGGCATAAATCAAGGTGGATTATATGAAGAGGAATAGGTGGCACAGTGTACTCTGCCCACAGTAATAATTAACAATGTCAGATGCACTTGCTATCGATTGAACAGCGAATGACTTTGGAAAATCATTTGTCTCTCGCACAACAACATGGATGTAATGTAATTATTGTAATAATTGCCAAATAAATATATTAAATCCCGTTTCAATTGCTGTTCAGGAAACGGAACTTGTAAATGTTAACGTGCTTAAAATGGAATTTGGAATGAATTACGGTCAATAACTGGTAGTATAGCGAATTATAAGGTTACGCTTTCATAATTTAAAGAATTATTTATTAAGTTTTATATTATGTAGATCATTATTATACGTTTATTTAATTATTTATATTAAAAATAATGTCTATATTTCTGTAATGAGTATTTCTTGAAAAAATTAATATAATAATCTATACTAATATATAAAATCCTTAAGTGACTCACTGATTAATCACGATCCTGCTCAAACCACTCAACGTACGAAGCTCAGTTTTGGCATACAGGTTGATTCTAGGTTGTGCAGGTTCGATAAGAAGGGATTTTTCGAAATTCCAGTTCCATTGGGGGTAAAACCACCTCTCAAATATTACAAAAATATTGTTAAAAACGGCCAAGTTTCCGAAAAAACGCTTAAACACGTATATTTTATTTTTGTTGTTTTACATATTTTAAGATTTTTAAAAATGTATACAGGGTGTTTCATAAAATATGACCATTGAGTAATCACGATTCTGCTTAAACTGCTTGACGTTTAAAGCTGATTTTTGGCAAACGGATTGACTGTGGGGTGTAGAGGTTCGATAAGGAGGGGTTTCTGGAATCTCAAATTCCAAGAGGGTGAAAACGCCTCTCAAATATTACAATATTTGTTATTTAAAAAACGGTTAGTCTTTCAGGAAAACGCTTGGACACGCATAATTTATTTTGTTTAATTACATATTTTGAAATTTTGGTAAAAATATCATCATACAGGGTGTTCCAAAAAGTTAGTTAATTGATTAACCACGATTCTGCTTAAACTCCTTCACGTAAAAAGCTTATTTTTGGCAAACGTATTATTACCAAGTTATATAATAATATCGCCATATTGTTTTTTCTCATGCTGACATAAATGTGAAAAAATTTTATCCAGTTTGTATGTTAATGGAAATTCTTGCTTTGCTTTATCATCACCACTACAAATGATTAATTCGACGCGAACGAAGTCGCGGGTACACGCTAGTATTACTATATATTTGGCGATGGATTATTCGAAAACTCTATATTTTCTCAATGGTTTACTAATAAAAAAATATATTCTTTATTGCAGCTCTGAAAAATCAAAATGTGGTAAACAAAATGACTAAGAAAAAAACATAATAAAAAAATGGAAATTTTAATATCAATATAATAAGCTTCGGTTTCAAAAATTTCATAATAAAACGAGCAATATAATATATAAGCAAACTTGGGAGCCTTTGAATTTGCTGTCTTTATGACAGAAGCTTTTGTTAGGGAATAACGTACTTTCTATAGCATGCTATCTAGGAAATAGTTTGCTAATTAAACATAGTTCTAGCACAATGACGATCTTTTAAGTTACACGAGCAACTTTTTTAGTTTTGGTTTATTAAAGTTACTTAGCTTTGTCTAGCGAAAGAGATAAAATGCGAGGATAATAATAAAATTATAATTTCTGAAAATAAGTTCTTATTTAATTTTTCCTTTTATATATTTTTTTAATTTTATTGACGTTCTGTTAAAATCAATAATAATTTTTGTTTTTATTATGTTTATTATTGTTAACGTTAAGCATTTTTTGTCAAATTGTTGTGCAAATTTGTTAATTAGTAAATCTCTGTTGACAAGTTGATCTATGTTGGATTACCGCATCTGTGTTAATACAAATAACTATTTTATTTTGTAGATGTACAAAATATAACTATTTTATTTTGTAGTTTTTCTTAGTGAGTGCAATTAACGAAATACCCATAGGACTTTTTTGAAGAGATGAATCAGCCACAGAGATATACAGAGCGAGCCTGAAAAAAGTACAAATATTTTCAGGGGTGGTAGATCTCGATAAAAGAAACATATTTTCTCTTTACCGTTTTTCAAATAAATCTAAAATAACCCAGATATTTTACTTTGAATATTTCCAAACCAATGGATATCTTCTGAATTTTCCTTCTTGCAAATTTAATATACTACCTATGTTGCCATATTATCAACAAATTATATTTTTAACTAAAAACTAAAAAAAATCCAAATTTTAATTTTTTTGTGAAAAAAAAACATCAAAATTGTGTTTTGGGGGGTCGAAATATATTACCCCTACATATATTTGCACTTATTTAAGACTCACCCTGTATAGACATTTTTTATAGTTCTAAATTATAAAAGATCAAATAGTAGATGTATTTTTTTTTTAATTTTGATGCGACATTTGGTTTTAACATTTTAATAATGTTAGTAACTATTCCACCGTTACAATTTTGTTTTAATTTTGTGAAAAAAATAATTTATTTTGTTAACTACTTCAAAAGTATTTTTAATCTAGTTTAATAAAAATTTTATAATTTAAATTAACAAAAATGAGCTTCAATAAAAAACTGACTAGTATATAAATAAAACCTAAAAGTTTTCTGCGAATTCAGATATTAGCGCAAGTTGTTAAAAGCAAAGTTTCTGTAATTCCCCGTTAAAGGTAGCACCGGAGGGTGAAATAAAGGCATTTAGGGTTTTAGAACTTTCTCTTTCGTATTTTGCACCTTCTGCTACACACAGTAATTTAATAGAAAGCAAAATATATACCGGGTGCGTTTCAAAAAGTGACTCACCCCTATAACTTTTTTACTTTTTTCAGATAAAAAACCAAATTTGGCATGTTAGTCAAAGAGACCTGGTTTAAATTAAAAACAACTATAAAAAAGACTCAAAGTCTCGGTCTCAACGTTAGACCGAGATTTACATCTTTTTAGGGTTCCGTACCCAAAGGGTAAAAACGGGAACCTTATTACTAAGACTTCGCTGTCCGTCCGTCTGTCACAAAGATCTATCTTATGAACCGTTATAGCTAGACAGTTGAAATTTTTACAGATAATGTATCTATGTTGCCGCAATAAGAACAAACACTAAAAACAGAATTAAATGTTTATAAATAAAGAAGTACTTTCACTAAACATTATCTTTTAAGTAAGAATTTTACATAGAATTTTTCAAGTCCTCGGTGGCCGCGAGGTTAAAGACGTTAGAACTTTACGCTGCTATGACGTTGGAGCCGTAGTAAGGCAGGTTCGAATCCTAGTCAAGACGACTTTTTTTAATTTTTACATATTTATTTTTACTTTTTACATATTTATTATTGATTAATACAATTTTTAGTAATGTGTTTCTTCATTTTTTTTAAATTACTTATTATGCATTCAAAATTTTAGCTAAATTGGAAAAAAAGTTTATAATAATATAGTATCTAATGTTGTATAGATAATGAATGGTACGGAACCCTTCGTGCGCGAGTCCGTCTCGCACTTGACCAATTTTTTATACTTCTTTTTAATGTTAGTATATGATATAAATTAGAATTGATTGACGTATTCAATATTCGGTCATTTCCTGTTTCACCGGAAACGACTACAACTATATTTTTCTTCAACTTCCGAAAATATAAGATTAAATTTTATAAATGGACATATTTAAATTGCCGGTAAACGAGCAGTTTAACATAAATTCTTACCTTATTAAAAGCCAAGATTAGAATAATTTTAATTTAAAGTCTTGACAAATAAGATCAGGAGACGGAAAAATTTCAAGGCGCACGAAGAACAAAGCAAAAACAAGAATTTTGCTTTTGTCCGAGTCATATTTGAGGCGAATTCAGAAGCTTTAAAATTAATTTCTGCCATTTATTATTTCTTCCTGGTTAGATAGGCCCCGGTGAAAACAAATTTACGTAGCTTTACTCCCCTTTTTTTCCGAAAAAAAAAGGAGAATATAAACGCAGAAGCTAGAATTGTAAATCCGTATAATGAAGCTCTTTCGTTAATAACAAGGATTGGACAAGAAAAATGGGTGAAAATGCAAATTGCACTCGGCGCCAGAGAAAAGAAAGGAGAGACAGGATTTTTCTTTTTCCCTTTTTTCGGACCACCTAATGCCTTAACCGCTTCTATCACAACGAATTAATTTGGGAATTGAGGGCGTTCTAGTGATCTAAGTCGATTATTTAAATTTCTCTTTAATCAATTATTGCATAGCTCTTTAAGTATTTCTTGCGTCTTTTATTTTTACGTTTTAGAAATTTCTTATTTTCAGATGTCTAAAGATGATTTTTTTAAATACTTTGTGATTTATAAGTTTTTTTCTTTTATTTCAAATGTATACGAAGGGCTTGCAAATGTTAGTTTTGGGTCGAGAGTTCCGTATGTAAGAAGAGTAAATTGCGTTTGTAATGTACTGAACAAAGAGTGAACAGTGAAAACGTAGCCAAACGTATGAAATAAACCAAGAAACTGTGCACATTGCTAAGAAACGTGGAAGGAGATTCAATCAATACTATAAGTACTTAAAATTTTAGACAAGAGAAATTCAGCTTTACGATTTAATTACGTCTCGTGATACTATATTTCTTTTTTTTATTACGAGTGGTTATAAGTTTCCCTATAGCTTGTAAATTTTTAAGTGCAAGATAGAAACACTTACACTTTTGGTAAAAATATGTAGAATTGAGTAGGTGTTCAACAGTGGTGCGCTATTAGAACTGTGAATTCAAAAATCGATATCTCGAAATCCATTAGAAATAATTGGTTGTAGTTTTTTCAAAAACTTTCTTAATATTTCTGCTATGTTTTTTAGTTAGTTGTTAAAAGTTACACAATTGTTGAAAATTGCTATGCACTAAAAGTAAATGGACGGGTTTTTTTAAATTTGTGAATGAAAAAAAAAGCCTATCGTATTTAAACATCTTGTAAAAGATCCGAACTTAACAATAAAAAAGTGTCAATATCTAAAGTGGTTTTTGAGTTATCGCGTGTTATGTGTGTTAAAAAGTCGAGTTTTTAAATTATCGCGATTACTGATGTTTTCACGTTATAAAAAAAGGACACCCTAACGATGTCTTCCTTATAATTCCGTTTCAGATGCTCAGAAACATAATATCTAATGATTATATCTAGTTATCTTTTCGAAAATAAGTATATTAGAAACAAGCGGTTTGCGATCATGATTTTACTTTACTTGATAGGGAGAGGCGTACCGGAGAAATGTGGCAACGCCGCAACAGCACACAGTCGCTTTTCTCTCACTCCGACTTAATAAAATCCCTATGCGATTTACTTTCACACATGTAAATACCGACCCAAATATAAGAGTTTCCAGCACGGTATAATTGCTTATAAGAAGTTTTATTTGTTTTTTCTTGGGTTTGTGACTGGGATAATTAAAAAAACTTCTTTTGTTTTTATTTATTCGACGTTCTGCATTTCATATAATGCTTCTTTAGGATATTTTTTTCTATCCTATATCTTGGAAAGTAGTAATATTTCTTTCGTTTGCCGAGAATGAAATTTGGATATAGAGAAACAAAAATACTGAAGAAATTTTATATCAAAGGTGAAATGTCGAGGGGTTTCAAATAAAAAAATAGTTTTTTTTAATTGATCGTAGCCACAAATTCAAGAAAAAACAAATAAAGTGTATTATATAAAGGCTAAAGAATCACAAAAACATTGCGGAACGTGGAACTAAAAAAGCGGAATAATAAGCTTTAATTCCACGGAAAGTAAAATGATTCGATCAACATGGCTATCATTTTCCGCATTAAAACTTGATTCTCCCGTTTTTTGCTTGTTTGTTTACGCGCGCCACGGCCAAACATTCCCTAGCCGGCCAGCAGACACAATTTAATTTTAATTGGGAGTTGTTTCGCGTCGGCAAGAGTCGGAACAGTCGGTCGATCCAATTTTTAGCCGGTCGCCCGATAATCTAATGAAAGCGTCTACGGGACGCCTACGAACAATAATCGAATCCCGTATGTTTATTCGCGTCCGCGTCCGATCTAATTCCGACTTTTTTTATTTCCCCAGCCGCGGAGCGGACATGGCACCAACGTGGAACAAATAAATAAATACAGAGTGGTCTCGACACATCTTGTCTGTCTTGGAAAAATCGTGGGTAAAACCAGAAATGGAAATATATAATAGTAATAAATAATTAAGATATTTTTGTAAAAAACACTTTTTCAATTTTTTTCTTAATTTTTTTCTTTTTATTTTTAAATATTTTTATTTTTATTTCTTTTGTTATTTTTAATATTCATAAATTTTTCATTTTTTAACACTTTTTTTTTTTTCTTCTCTTATTTTCTTAATTTTTCAATTTTTTTTTTTTTTTTATTTTTCTATTTTTATTTTTTTTTAATATATTTATTTTTATTTATTATTTTTATTTTTTAATATTTATCATTTTTCATTTTTTTTTTTATTTTTCTTTAAGAATTCCCCTTCAGTTGCAAATACGGTAAACGGAACTTTACAAGGGATTTTTTTATTACTAATTATAATTTATATACTTTTCAATTTCAATTATTTTTTTAAATTTTCCTAAGTTACATACGGTTTTAGAGAAAATTAAAAAGAACATGAAAATGGTTGAATTTGAAGTCCTAAAAATCAAAACCTATTTCTATGGTAATATAATTCCCTTTTCGTTTCTTCAAAAAAGTCCTATGGGTATTTTGCCACTTACACTGAAGAATAAATCTAGAAAATTATAAATTATAAAAAAAATATTTCTTAGTCATTAGAAATATTTTTAAAGAGCGCCACATAGATATAGACATTTTTTTGGTTTTTGTTCTTTGATAGATTGTTATTTATAGAATTTTAATTAACGTCATATTTTTTGCTATTGTAAATACCTTCCTAAAGGATTTTTTCAGAAAATTATAACGCCACAAATGTTTAGCCATTATTTATCTTGCCTTTCATTAGATGAGCCAGTACGGCTCTCTAGATTACATTCCTCAGCCAACAATTCGTATTTTTAGTGGTTTACAGTAATTTTGTTAAATTATACGAATATTCTCGTTGATTATTGGTTTGAAATAAACATTACAATGTATTCCAATGAAAATGCGAGTTACTAACCCTAATAATTATAATTCTAAGCTGGCAGCTGAGCTAGATGCTTTACCTAGACCGTTATTCAGAAGCTACAAACCTATCGATGAAAATATCCATGAAAATTTACTTCCTAGCACACAACCAGAGCGTATTGGTGCACTGGTACAGTATGAAGTTTATTACAGTGATTTTCTTACCGTGTATAGTACAGATCGTTACCCAGAGCAAGTTAAATTGTTTTACAAAGGGGTAGATGTACCCCGAATGGGGTAGTTGTGGTAACACTGATGTTACCACTTTTCCTGACGCTAGCTAGTGTGTCGCGGCCTTGAATTTTTACTACCAACGCGCGTAAAGAAGTTTCTCTTCAAAAATATTATTTTTTATTAAATGTCATTGCTTAGAGTCTAAACAAGCCAACCTGTCAATGGCTTTTACTGACAAACAAATTTGTCTAATTAACAAAAAATACCTTAGTGTTTCAGAGGGTTTATCTCCTTTATTGTCAGAAGCTAAAAACTTCGAGAAGACTTCGACGCATGCCTAGGAAACTCTTATGGAAGTGACAGGCTGTAGCCGAAGGTCCAGTACTAGACGCACGAGGGGGCGCAATTAGCAAAAAAAAATTACAAAATTTAAAATGTTACCTGTTTTTACCTGGCTTTTACCGTCAAATGTATAATTTAACCGGTCAACATTTGTCAATTTATATTTTATTTTGCCCGTTATCCGTAGATCGTGTTTTAAATTTGTTTTTGATTTTTATACGACTCTGTTCTTGTGTTTTTTTCATATTTTTTAACCGTAGACAGTGGTTTTTAAGTGTTGTGTTACTGGCTGTAAGAATTACCAAAAAGATGCCCAAATGCATATGTTTCCGAAGAATCAAATAGTAAGTGTTAACACGTGTTACATAGTATAAACCAAGATAGTTTCCCTTCCTTTAAGATTGTTAATTAATTGTAAAATAGGTTGCCCTAATTGTTATAGATCTAGATATATTTTATTATTATAATGTTTTGTATTGTTTTTGTTATTATATTCAGTTCAATAAAGATGGTTTCTTATAGTTTTTTTCTGTGTTTTTGATATATCCCCTGTGTCATTTTAACTTAAGTCCATTTATTCGAGTAAATTGGTTCTTTCTTGAATCAATTTACTTGAATAAATGGAAATATCCGAAAAAAATAGGAACTACACGTTTTAAATTTATGTTTTATTTCGTTACTAGACCCACGAGATGGCGCCACCGCTCGGTCCGAACAAAATGTGTTGAGTTTCCTATCTATTTTATATTATATAGTATCTTATCTATGCTTCGACGTCTCTTAAAATCTTTTTTTTTTCAAACGTCACAAAAGTATTAATTTTTTCGACGTGATTGACAATTTAAAAAGAGTAATTTTAACGCCTAGGCATAGAAGTAAAGCACTTTTACGCCTAAGCACAAAAGTACGAAAATATATTATTAAACCGACACAGACTGTCAAATTCGACGAGTGTAACCACAATTTCTCGATATATAATTACATGCAAGGTATAATTCTTTTATAGTATTTGCAACGTTTGAAGTTGTTCAAAAAAATATTTGTGGCGTTTGAAAAAAGTGGCATGTTCTATTTGCAGTAAAAATTACTTTTTTCCATAGCAACTGTTAAAATTGCCTTATATCTATCAAAAATAGTAGATAAAATAGTACTTTAACCGCAAGGGTAGATTAAATGATACTTTAACAGCGAGGATAGGTTAAAAAATTTATTTCTTCTCGCACGTTTTTTAATTGCTTACATTTTTTGAAAAATTTGGTTTTCCTTTTCATAAGTTATTCGGGATTTATATGGAAGTAGTTTGGATATGGCGTTTGTCGCCTCAGCTTGAATATCTGTTGGTAATTTATTTGTGCAATCGACACGAAAGTGTCGTAATTATTGTGCAATCGACACGAAAGAGAATTAAAAAATATTGACTCAAAACTGACAACTAAAGAGACAGCTTTATTTATTTGTCAAATTACATAGAAACCAACGCCAACCCAGCACAATATTTTTTTTGCTCGTAATAAATTCCTTGAAATAATAATTTCTGGATATTTTTTAAAACTTAACTTGCTATGGAAAAAATATTGTTTTATACACGACGATAAAATTGCATTAACGTCTCCCTAAATTAATTCAATTGCGATTTCATCGCTCGTGAATTAATCTTTTCGCTCGACGATAAAATACCATTTTATTGTCTTGTATAAAAAATAACTATTTTTGCCTCGCTTGTAAGTCTTTAAAAAAAGTCTCGCCAAAAAAAGTAAAATTTTTATTCCTAATAAAACAACGATGACTTTACCAAAAACTAAAATATTTTGAGATACTAAACTCCTTATAAGAATCCAGAAATTGCTACTGGTACAGTCATTAAATATACCGTTAGAGGCGTCACTACAAAATACTGAACATTCCTTCAATATTCCCCCATATATCTAATGTCCGACGTATTTTAAACCGAACGCTTCTCTTATACTAAGGCCGGATTAATAAAACATGCCGTTCGGTAATTTCGCATCAAAATTCAGCAAACTACAGACCTTGGTATTCCAATAACCTAGGCATGCCGATCTAATCGATACCATCGTTCACCCGACTGTTCCTGACAGATTAATAAACAAATTACGTGAAAAACAGTTTTTTTCGGGTTTACGAATTCGACGAAAAGTTCAAAGAAAAGCTGTGCTGTTAACTGAAAACGCGATTGGCCGATTAATTAGCAAGTGTAACGGGAAAATAACAGCGTTATCGATCAAAGGTTCTTTATAAAATAGTCGATATATTTAAAGGTCATTTTTTTACAAAATAAAAAAAATATTTTGCTTATCATATACTATTGTAGATTGTATGTACCCCACACATTATCACACACAAAGCTAATCAACGTGGCCTTATAGAACTGTTGTATGTCCTAAAATGCTTAGTTTCGAAGATACAGGGTGTAGAAGTTTCATTTTTATTTCGATTTTCTTCCAAATAATTTCTGAAATAACCTCAGTATATGGATGAAAATTGATGTCTAGAAGTTTTTTGACACGATAAATTTGATTTTGATGTCAATATGACTCCTATTTATAGAGGGCGCCACCTACATGTGTTTTAACTCTTTTGAAGAGTAATAACTTTTCGTCTGTACCTGTATAAAACTACTGAGTGAAAAGATATACATTTCCGTGACTTTCTACGTAAAAAATGTCTCTCGGTAAAAATCGCTACAAGCAACCGTTCTCGAGATATTTAGAATGGAAATAGTCAATACATGTCATTATTGACAAAAACTGAACTCAACGTGCTTAGTAGTTATTTGTAGATAGTTATTTGACTGAAATAATAAATTTGAAAAATTTTTATATTTTCAAATTAATAATAAATTTTTCTGCGAAAAAATAACGATAAAACAATTCCTGTTGAACTTTTGACAGAAAAACATTTCAAATTTATGATTTTAGTCTAATAACTATTTAGTCAATCTGTTTAAATTATGTCAATGATAATAGGTATTGATAATTTCAATTCCAAATATCTTGAGAACCATTATTCGTAGCGATTTTTATCAAGAGACATTTTTTGGGTAAAAAACTTCGTAAATGTATATTTTTTTACTCAGTAGTTTTATACAGGTTCGGACGAAAAGTTATTATTCTTCAAACCAGTTAAAAAATATGTAGATGGCGCCCTCTACAAGTAGGAGCCATATTGACATCAAAATCAAATTTTTCATGTCAAAAAACTTCCAAACACCAATTTTTATCCAAATATTGACGTTACTTCATAAATTATTTGGAAAAAATCTCGAAATAAAAATGAAACTTCTATACCCTATATCTCCAAAATTAAGCTTTTTAGGACATACATTTTATACGAACTTTTTTACTTATTTTTATCTTCAGAATATGCTGCCGAAGTTTCCGGAATACAATTCTCTCTTTCTCGAGTTACTCATCATACAGTCTCAGGGCTTTGATAAAAACCAGTATCTAAAAACGATTTTATAGAGGTGAGTTCACTATCTCTGATGTCAGTCGTACCAAAGTTTATGGCACGAAGTGTTGTCGTCTCGGCGCACTCAGTGATGAAGTGTTTTGGTGTTCTCCCTTTTCCCCACAGAATCTGAAATCGCCGTTATTTTTTAGCTTCAATATACTGAAGTGTTCATTGAGGACACTGTGTCCTGTTAAAAACCCCGTGAGAATCCGAAGATTGTTCTTACTTAAATAAAATCCTGAGAAATTTCTTCTATTGTCTTAGACCGTTGGAGGTTATCAATTCCAGGTTACGAATGTAGTTTTCCAGGTTTTTATAGCTTATACACTGTCTGATATGTTTCTTATAAAAAAACACTATTAAATCAAGGTGAGCAATTTTTAAGATACTATACAATTTGTGCTGATACTTAAATTTTTCACTTTTTTGTTTACTATTCAAACATGACTCTTACTCTATCTTATGTTGATATAAACTTGCGTGCATAGAAATTGGCCCACTGTGAACTTTTGGCTTTAACTGTGTCTTTTAGAATCTATTTATCAGAGCAAGTAAAAACTATGAGCTGTTTCAAAGATAATTTAACATGCTTTGATATGAGTGTAAATTTATCCAGAGTACTTATCGTTTATATGCTTAGTAACGGGTAAACAAATGAAATGCATTTGTATTGTGGTGACAATAAGAATAATAAACTTGTCAAATATTGCAATTACTACCGTTGTAATAGAAATTTTCACATTATTCTTTCATTCTTTGATTAGTTGTATTTCATTGTTTGATTAGTGTTTCAATATAATGCATACATCACCGGAAAAAGCCGCCCAAGTAACCGCCTTAATCGAAAATGGACTGAAACAGAGAGCTGTAGCTCGGCAACTGCATATGACACGCGGAGCGGTTCGAAGAGTGTGTGAACGATATGAGGAGACTCGATCCTTTCGTAGGCGACCTGGAACTGGTAGAAAGAGATATACAACGGATCGTGATGACCGCTTTATTGTGTCAACAATGTTAAGAAATCGGCGTCTTAATGCCATTCAGGTGCAACAACAGCTCCGTGAAACACGAGGAGTGACTAATTAGTCAGTGGACAGTAAGAAGAAGATTGAAGGAAAGTAACATTACCCCTAAAACACCCGCAACTGGCCCAAAAAACTTACCCCAGATTATCGTCAAGCACGCCTGCGTTTTGCACGGGAACATCTGAATTGGACACTAGAACAATGGGAATCTGTTTGAGAGCGGCTTGCTGTGGAGGTGGTTCTTGCATGATCTGGGGTGCAATTTCTATGACTGCGCGAACCGACCCAGTTTTCATCCGTTGGAGCGACCGTCGGCACGGGAGAGGAGGTTTAACTGGTCCTAGGTATATTGAGGAGATTTTAGCAGTTCATGTGGTACCGTCGACTACATTGGAAACCAATTCACTTTTATGCATGACAATGCGAGGGCACACACATCAAGAATTGTACAAGATTACATTTCAGAACTCGGTTTTCGGGTTATGGAATGGCCAGCATGCAGTCCAGACTTAAACCCGATAGAACATTTATGGGATGAGCTAAAACGAAGAATTCGTGCTAGACGCAGAGCCCCAACCTCTATCCCAGAGCTTATTGTTGCAGTAGAGAAAGAGTGGCTTAACATCCCGCAAGAAACAATATCAAACTTGATTGAATCTATGCCAAATCATATGAGAGATGTTGTTAGAGCAAGAGGGGGTCATACCCATTATTGAAAATTTAGTTTACTTAATTGTCCATAAATAACTAAATAAATAATAACATACCTCTTAGTAATAAAAAACGATAATTTCTTTCATGCATTAATTTAATAATTTTAATCCAAAGGAACTAAAATACAAATTAATATCTCCAACCTATTTTCAAAGAATATGAAATTGTCTTTCAAACAGCATATATTTTTTCTTAATCTGACAAATAGATTTGCCTTGGGCCGATTTCTATGCACGCAAGTGTATTATCAAGAAATTATGTTTTTAGCTAATGGTAAAAAAATTCTAAATTAAAAAAAAATCGCAAAAAAACCTCATAGGCATTCCAGGGGTCAAAATATACTACTCCTAAAATATTTGCACCTATTTAAGACTCAATCTGGTATTATACGGAGAAAATTCAACAAGACATTATTTTACTAGACCCGCTTTTTTTCAATTTAGTTATTTCAAATTTTCACAGAATTTGTTGATGTATTACTAGTATTTAATATGGAATAATAATTTGTTTATTAAACCAATACTGCCTTTGTTTAAAGCTCGCATTTTGATTTTAAAGTTTTCATTTGCTTTAAATTACTTGAATTTATTTTCAATATTTTCTTCTAGTTAATATCTATAAAAAGTGCAAACTTTGCAATGGGAGACTTGTAGCAAGACCAAGACCAAGACCATGGAGGCTTGGTTTTGGTTTTGTATTTGCACTATTGCAACAACTTCAATTAGTTTATCATTACCAATATCGAAGCATAGTCTAACTGATTAAGGTTAGATATAGTTTTTGAAATATTTGTAAACATTTATATATTTTAAAAGTAAATATTCATTTTCAGGAATCCTAAAAATTTATATAAATATTCATATAGTTTTATCTCTAGAGGAAATATGCAAATAAAAAATTAATTTTTATAAAGCTGGGCTTGCTTGCTACAATTTGCATGTTAAATATCAGATATGCACAATTACATGTTCTAATTTATGTCAAAATATGTTTCTTTTAAATATAAGCAGCGTTTAAGAATTTTAAAATTTTTTTAGTACATATACAGTATGAGCTCTGATTATCCTTACAATAGGAAAAATATTTTATTATTGACATTCTAAGAAAAATGTATATTTGATCAAAAAAACTGATTGTTCTAAAATGGTCAATCTCGTTTATACTTTTCCAAATTTCCATATCGTTTAGGACAAAACTAAAAAGAACATGAAAATATGATTGACCCAAAAAAATCCTAAAAATCAAAACACGTTTCTATGGTAATATAATTTCGTTTCGATTTTTATTGATAGAATTTTAATTAATGTAATATTTTGCTGTTTTAAAATGTTAAAGAAGCACAAAATATATTTAGTTTAATGCTGTGGAAAGGTTGATAATCCGCCCATACTAAAATATGTTAATAAAAAGTTGGTAGGCAGTTCCTTTAGTTTCAAAGAAAAGGAATTTTTCCAATTTTTTTTATCTCAAAAAATGCGACTTTGACTGATTTTGAAGTTATTACAAATTTTGTTGCAAATATTATTCCTAATCTTAAATTGAAAACCGCGTTTCGCTAGCTACTGTAATTTTGGAGTTTTTTAAATTTTTAACCCCCTCCCATACCCCCTTACCAACCCCCCACCCCTACCAAAAACTAATGGCCAAATTCTCGGGCGTAAACCAAATTTGGTTAAAATCGGTTTAGCGGTTTTTGAGTTAGCGTGTTACAGACAGACGGACAGACAGACAGACAGACACATGCCTGTTGGTATGGTCTGCTAAAAATTAAATTATTTATTATTATATTCGAATTTCTAAAAATATATGAAATATCGATCTATATCATTTATTTTTTTTAAAATATCTTTTTAAGATACTTATTAAACATAATAATTCAGAACAAAATCTAAACAAAATAACGAACTCTACAAAGAATAAGAATATGAACCACGAAACTGTTTCTAATTTAGTTCTCAATCGCTTGAATTATTTTAGTATTATTACGTGTTACTATCTGAAACTATGTACTGCATATGCATATCGCCGAATTGGCATTTAGTATTCCCTTTATTTATAGAATTCAGGCTTTGCCACTCTTGGCACGCTTTGTCTGAACTCTGACCTTATTGCTTAACTATTAAAAGACCTTCGAATTGATTGCTATCCGGTAAATACTCCTGACCGAGGATAATGATTTGCGGCGGGTTTACACTTTAATGACAGGCTGTATTTTAACGGAGTAGTTAGCAAAATCGGCCTGGAGGGAACAATGAGGGAATATTTGCATGATTTATAGGCCCATCGATACAGAGCTCTAAAGGGGGGGGGAGGCTTATTTATTACATATAAACGCTCTTAAGATATATCTATTAAATTGATTATGTTTTTAATAGCAATAGTATTTAATGCAACTGAAATAAGTTACAATCAAGCTTGCTTCATCTACGTGACTATAGATGGAGCTAAAAGTAAAGTAGGGTTTTATAAAATATAAAATAATATACAGAGAAGTAACAAGGAAATGGCCATTATGTTTTGACACAGAAGCAGACATTTTTTTTATTGATTATGTTTTTAATAGCAATAGTATTTAATGCATCTGAAATATGTTACAATCAAGCTTGCTTCGTCTACGTGACTATAGATGGAGCTAAAAGTAAAGTAGGGTTTTATAAAATATAAAATAATATACAGAGAAGTAAAAAGGAAATGGCCATTATGTTTTGACACAACAGCAGTCATTTTTTTTGTAAAATAGCTTGTCTGTAGTATTTTACAAAAATATATATATTTTTTATTTTATTTTTTTATTGTTTTATTTATTTTTTTATCCTTTTTATTTTTTGTTATTTTTTATTTTTTAGAATGTTGTGTGACTGTTTCAGTGACTACAAAGGACTGAAATAATATCCAGTATATTTTAACACAGAACCAGACAATTTTTTTGCAAAATGGATTGTCTGTATTTTTTTACAAAAATCACTTTTTATTTTCATATAATTTTTATATCTTTTTTTTTGTTTTATTTTTTTTGTCTTTATCTTTTTATTTTTTTGAATTCTGTTTTAGTCGCAAAATACTAGCTTTTTCCCATAACCTATAATGCCACAAAGCACTGAATTAACTGAAATAAGTTACAAACTTCTTTCATCTGTAGATGGAGCTAAAAGTAAATAGGGTTCTATATAGAATAAATAGTATTCAGAGAAGAGTAAAAAGATCTTAGCCACTACAAGTATGCTAATTTCTGCATTAAGTTCATCTGACCGAAAATATTTCGACCATTCGACGGCCGGTTTTGGGAATTTATTCCGAATCATCAGACAGACTTTGTTAGATTCCTGATCTGACAAACCTAACGCAGAAATCGCATTTGAGTACCAAAGGTACTACTAATTCGTGCCATTTGTTGGTAAAATTCGTACGATGTGCCGCCAGATTGGTTGGCAAGATCGTCTAGATCTCGTCCTTTTAGTAGTTCCTTTGCTATTTAATTACGATTTCCTGTGTTTGGTTTGTCAGATCGAGGGTTCCTGCCAAATTTTGTTCTAATTCAAGAGAAAAATTGAAAAGAATATAGGACTTTCCTTTTAAAAATTCTATACTACAGTTATTTAACTTAGTCAAATAACTTAAGAGATTAATTTTTCGTTTTTTTTGTATATTTCCCCTCATTATTTCAATTTTTATAATATATAATTTTATAATATTCTTATTTATATACAATATATCCCCAGATTGTGTTTACAAGATGAAAAACTTTTTTGTTATTGACATTTTGAGAAAAATACATTCTTCAAAAAATGTTTGCTTGTTCTAAAATGGTTAAACCCGTTTATAATTTTCCAAATTTCTATACCGTTTTAGAGGAAATTTAGATAAAAACATGATTGAATTTATTCTAAAGAGTATAAAAGTCGTAAAAATCAAAAGGCGATTTTATGGTAATATAATTTCGATTTCATTCTTTGATAGATGGTTATTAATAATTTTGATTAACGTCATCTTTTTTGGTGTTATTAAAGTATCACATTTCCCGATAACTATTATCACCCTTTCCGTAGCATTGAAGTAAATAAATTTTGTACTTTATTGACATTTTAAAGCAGAAAAAACTATGACGTTAATTAAAACTCTAACAATAAAAATCTATCAAAGCATGAATCAAAGCCTTTTGATTTTAGAACTTAAAACCATATTTTTATGTTTTTTTTTAATTTTCTCTAAAATGGTATAGAAATTTGAAAAAGTATAAACGGGATTAACCATTTTAGAACAAGCAAACATTTTTATGAAAAATGTATTTTTTTGAAAATGTCAATAATAAAAAATTTTCTCTTGATTGTATAGACAATCCGGGAACATACTGTATATACCATATAACATTATTAATGAAATAAAATAGATATTTTTTCAAAACTTTTCGTTTATTTTCTTGTTAAGAAATGAAACATTACAGGCTCTTGCCATAATCCTAAAAATTATGATTTAGAGTTCCTTGTAAAAAGAAAATAAATGAAAAACCGACAAAGCGAATATATAAAAGGCTGTCATAGCAAATGTCAAACTATCAAAACGAACGTAAAAAGTGGTCCGACTTAACCGAAAAACTTTTTTAATTCGCGGCCAAGATTACGCCGCAACTTTTATGTTAATTCCGGTCCCCGGAAAAAGCCGCATTAGGTCGGCAAGGGATCGTTCAAGATGCTGTAAAAACTTTGACGTCACGTCTCCGGTTTAAAGAACATGCGAGCTCTCTTTACGGCTTTGGAAAACCTCTCGTTTTATTGTCCAAACTCCAAATACGCGCAACAAAAGATTCGTATTTTTTCGATTTTCGTTTTATTACCGAAATTTACTACTCTACGGACGGACTATTAAGTTAACAACTACCGTATGATCGAAAAAAAAACGACGTCAACGTTGGCTATGAAATGAAGAATATCATCATCATCATTTTCAGCTTATTCAACCGTTTCCAATTATGGTGTAGCCTCCCTTACATACTCTCTTTGTAGTTGGGCACATTGTTGATTATTGTTGGCCATGCGGGCCCAAGTTATCCCTGCTAATTTCCTAATATCATGGTCTCATCTCAGGTTTGGTCTTCTTCTAGGTCTCTTAATTCCTCGTGGATACCATGCTGTAATCTTTGTGGTCCATCTGTTGTCCGTTCTTGCTGTATCCTGTCCATTTGAAGGCTGTTCAACATTCCAAGTCAAGCTTTCTAAAATATAAAACAGCTTTTCTTCGTTGTTTTAAAAATTTTGCCTATTAAGCTTGCAATACTTTTTTGGTAGATAAAAAAAAATATTTTTAGAAGTTCAAATCTTTAGAAGATTATTTTATATATAGATATATTTTTTGCCATATTTTATTGAAAAATAGCTTTTTATTATTTATTATTCAAAAAAAAAAAAAAAAAAAAAAAAAAAAAAATCCTAATATAGTTTGAAAGAGCAATGAATTTGTTTCGATTTATGTCAAGAAATATAGGGTATTACATTAAAGTTTTTATGTATAATAAATATTTAAAATAGATCAGTAAGTGGTACTCCGGTATAAATTTAAGGAAGCAATAAAATATTCAGTAAAGTTTATTTCTCTATCTTTAAACTCAGCACAATAATTAATTCTGAAGAGTAACGTACAGGGTATTGGTAACCTATTCTATTGTAGCGCATATTTAAATATCTTTTAAATATCTCAAAACCAAAGATTTTAAAACATATTTAACCCTTATAATAAATGCCTTTTGTGTCCAAGAATCCAAAATGATATAATAATACCGGGTGCCTGCTAAGAAAATATAACTTTGGTATGATCTTAGTTCTGAAATACCCTGCATATTTCAAAATAATTTTAAATTGTGCCCACATTGCCTCCCCACATATACCATAAAATATTTTGTTTCTGCATCTTTCCGTTTTCGTATAATCAACCGAGGCGAATGAGAGGTGCGCCACCCTGTATATTGTGTTTAAAATTAAGTGAAAAATGGGTGACAAAATTGCGAATTTTATTTGACACTTTTTAAAAGTCAAAGTAAAAAAAGCAGCCGTGGCAACATTGCAACGTGCATCCGTCAAATATTTTGTGACGTGCACGCCAACTTATGTTTATTTTCCTATATGTTTTCTTACATTTCCTTTCTTCTTGTAATTATTGTCTTTGTACATTGTCTTGGCCAAGCCAAAGTCGCATATTTTCACAATGTTGTTGTCCGCTAGCAAAATGTTTCTGGCTGCCAAGTCGCCGTGCATCACTTTCCTGGAAGCCAAGTACTCCATACCACGCGCTATCTGGAACGACCAAGTCAGCAAGTCTTTGGTGCAGACTGGCTTTACGTTGCCCCTGTAATCTCCTCTGTAGTTGGTTCTCCATTCCGGTTGGATACTGTTGTTGCTCAAAGTTACTTGGTCCTCTCCTAAAAAGACGTAATAAAGCCAGAAGAATTATTTGTCTGTACCAAATAGAATAATACCATCTATCTACTTTAGATAGAAAACATTATTAAAATACACTTATTAAAATTAAAACCAATTTAATATACATATGTTATAATTTTACCTAAAGATGTCACTTGCGTAGTTGCTGAGTTCAGTGCTCCATTTCTTTCTTTCTCTCTGTAGTCTTGCATAGAATATGGAGTAGTTATTGTGCTTCTGAAATAAATAAAGCAACTGTGTGCAAGAGCAGTATTTTTATTTTTAAATGTTATTAATATTGAGGAGGCCTTTGTTAAGTTGCTGTTTGTTTAAACCAGAAAATATTTAGAAGAGAAATATACAGGGTGGTCCGAACTGTATTCCGGAAATTTCGGCAGCATATTCTGCAGATAAAAATAAGTAAAAAAGTTCGTATAAACGTATGTCCTAAAATGCTTAGTTTCGGAGATACAAATGCTTAGTTTCGGAGATACAGGGTGTAGAAGTTTCATTTTCATTTCGATTTTTTCCAAGTAATTTCTGAAGTAACGTCAATATTTGGATGAATATTGGTGTCTGGGAGTTTTTTGACATGAGAAATTTGATTTTCAAGTCAATATGACTCCTGTTTGTAGGGAGCGCCACCTACATGTGTTTTAACTGTTATGAAGAGTAATAACTTTTTATCCGTACCTGTATAAAAGTACTGAGTGAAAAAATATACACTTCCGTGACTTTTTACGTAAAAAATGTCTCTCGGTAAAATTCGCTACGAGCAACCGTTCTCAAGATATTTTAAATGGAAATAGTCAATACATGTCATTATTGACAAAAAATAAACTCGTTGAGTAGAGTAGTTATTTGATTGAAATAATAAATTCGGCAAATTTTTATTTTTTTTAAATTAATCATAAATTTTTCTGCGAAGAAATGATGATAAAATAGTTTCTGTGGAACTTTTGACACAAAAACATTTCAAGTTTAAGATTTCAGTCTAATAACTATTTAATCGACATGATTAATTTATGTCATTGATGCTAGTTATTGATAATTTTGATTCCAAATATCTCGAGAAGCATTACTCGTAGCGATTCGATTTTTTTCGAGACCTTTTTTACGTAAAAAATATATATTTTCTTACTCAGTACTTTTAAACAGGTACAATCTAAACGTTATTACACTTAAAACCAGTTAAAAAATATGTAGGTGGCGCCCTCTATAAATAGGAGCCATATTGACATCAAAATCAAATTTCTTGTGTCAAAACACTCCCAGACACCAAGTTTCATCCAAATATTTACGTTACTTCATAAATTATTTGGAAAAAATCGAAATAAAAATGAAACTTCTATACCCAGTATCTCCGAAACTAAGCTTTTTAGTATATACGCCATACGAACTTTTTTACTTATTTTTATCTGCAGAATATGCTGCCGAAGTTTCCGGAATACCTTTCGGACCACCCCGTATAATATAAAATTTCAATAAATTTTTCCAAAGCAAAACATTCAAACTTTGTACATAAAATGGTTAGCTAGATGTACACTTACCCATTATCGCTAGATATCGAGTACATTCTGTCCAAAACATGGGAACCTATGTTGTAATCAACCTTTCCAGTGGTATGATCGACTTGGTTGATGAAGGATTCGCGGTGTTTGAAGAGATAGTTTTGCAAATTTCCGTATCGGCAGAACTCGACAATTACAAGTAGTTCCTCTAAAAAATATAAGTCCATTAGTGTTTTTAATAATTATTATTTAATCACATCTCAATGTTAATTAATAATCAAATTAATGTATAGACGTAAACAATGTATGTATAAATATATATATTGTAACAGACAGATTCGGAAGACTGGTTATTTAAAGAAATACAGTGTGAAAAATATTTTTATTGCCCCACGTTGGGCGCCAAAATGTAACAAAAAGATGTTTTCACTTTCGCCTTAGAAATAAAATGGCGCTGAATAAAATTCTGTAGTGGCAACAAAGGTTACTCACAAAAACGAACTACGAGGGCCATCTATACCTCTATTTATACGAATAGTAATAATAAAATACAGATTCTTGTGTCAGTATCAAATACTTCCCACAAAGTATTATTATTTATGCTACAATTATACAATAATATACATAATATATCAAAATTAGTAAAAAATCAATACTTTTTGCAATACTGCTGTTACAGAATAAAATATACAAACTTACTATTTGCAACGTTCTTTGTACACGCCCCCAGTAAATTGACCACATTGACGTGCTTCCCCAAGTGGACCATTATCTTCAATTCCGAAGCCAGAGCTCGGATGTACGTTTCGTCGGCATTTTTCTTCACCATTTTCACGGCTACGATTGACTTTTCTTCTCCCGGTATTAATTTTTTCGCTTCGGCTTTCACGACTACACCGAAAGCCCCTGACCCTAATTGTTTACCTTAAAACAAGGCGGTTAGTTTTGTAATAAATTTGCAGGGTGTTTTAAAAAACATGTGCTCGAGATTCCCTTACGTAAAAATAAAATTTATTTTTATGTTAAAATAGATCTGATTCTGCTTTGTTTCGTAGAAACAAGGGGTTAAAGTCACACAATTTATTTAAACTAATTTCAAGTTCGGCTATGTTTTTTTAAATATTTAATCTATTCATCGTTACAATATTGATAAGCTTTCGAACACACAAACATTAACAACGAGTCAATGCAATAAAATAATAAAAAATAATATAAAATAAATAATATAAATAAATATAATAGAATATAAACAGTCAAATTATTCCCCGGAAGATGGGTTGGAAATGGTAGAGCAGTATAATGGCCAGCGAGGTTCCTCCATCTATCGCCAAATAGCAGGGGGACATTACTTGACGTCATTTGTAAAAGTGAAATACAATACATCTAAACAATTACAATAAAGAGTACAAAATGCATTCGGAAGTATAAGAAGAAAGTTCAAAGAGAAGAGCCATAAATAAAATTGAATGAAAAATAAATTTGTGCAATAGGGAGGGTGGCAACCCTTTCGAACATGTAGAGCATTAGAAACGAGTTTATAGAAGTTGATTTATTTACAATAACTACGTTTCATATTATGCATATTATTAGATCGCACACTGATATTTCAAATTCACAATAAAAAAGGTAAAAATAATATCTTTAAATTGCTGACCTGGATATTATTTATTTGAATCTTCCAATTGGCTCGATTTGTTCTTATTCAATGTTAATTAGCGCTGATCAATATTGTTGCGGTGAATATAATCAGATTAAATACTTTAAAAAACCAGAGTCGAACTTGAAATTATTTTAAATAATAAGTTAAATAGTTTTGTTGTCGTTAAGGTACCCAAAACAAAAAAAGTATTAAGTGTGGCATATCATTGTACTCAGGAGACCGAGTTCTTTCAAAACTTCAAATAAAAAATGCAGGTCCGTATTTAAAAAAAATAAGTTGGCCTCTGTATCTCACAAATCATCAGCTAATTTGAAAATCTAAAAATACCATCAGATATCCCTGATAAAGTGGCTATGAAAATGTGCAATTAGTTATTTGATTTTTAAAAAAGTAACGACAGAAAAAAATAAAATCTATTTTCAAAAAAATCCGTCTTTTCCAAAAAACTCAGCAATCCTTGAAATTTTTAAAACTTTTTTGATGAAATCTTGGTGAACATCCCAAAGCGCAACTTTGCCCCAATTTAACAACAGGGTGCTACAAATGCTCGTACCTCAAATTTGTAGCACCCTGTATTTATATAAATTCTTTTTTTAGTAAAACACAATTAAAACCTTTGATTATATTTTTGCCTTCAAAGAAATGGTGCAAAAATGCAAACAGGACTGTTAAATTTAGTCTCACAAATCTTTGAAAATAAAACTAACTTAATTTAAAAAAGAAATTTTTATTTAACTATGTTGTTAATAATTAAATATTTATAATATAGGTTTAATTCAATTGAAAATATATCTATTAGTTGAATAATTAACAACAAAAATATTAAAAGCTTTATAGCAAATATTAGAGAAACTTTAAGTTATGCTCATTATACAGAAAACTCTGTTTTAATGATATAAAACTCCTCAAAATATGCAGATATAATAAGCTAGTATTGGCTATAAAACCTTCTAGAAAAAAAAAACAAAAAATTGAAAATTTGTTTAAAAAATATTTTAATTATATGCTTAAAGTCTCTCTAGATAAGTAATTGAACATATAAAAAAGCAGCAAAATTATTATTAGATAATATTTAGGAGTATTCTACGTGCGTGTGCAGTTTTTTCGCCAGTCATTTGAAAAGTGAATATTTCTGATTAAGCCCATTTCGACGGAAGGATCTTATACACAACCCTGTATATTAAAAAAAGGTTTCCAAAATAATTCAATATTCAAATTAAAATTGTGCTCAAACTCTTTCCAACGTTCTCAATCTAAAAACTACTCTTGAAAAATGTCAATTATTGAACATTAAATAGATTTTAAAACTTCTGTATTCTGTTGCAAAACCAGGCGAACCAGACCGGTAAAACTACAGCAAAGAGCGGTTCCTGAAAGACATCGGTTTGCTATGGAATGGTTTGGTAAAATCATGGGGTAAAATATTGGAAATGTTGATGTTTTCTAAATTTCAATACCTCTATCTCTGCCTCTGTTATAAAATTTATCTTTTATGCATATTTAATGTACCTATTCTCTACTTTTACATTTGCTTCTTCTTTTCAATGGAGTTTAATATTGAAAAGTACTTTATTAATGAACTGTTAAACTCGTTAGACAGCTCAAATGAAGATTTGCAGGTCCAATATTAAAATAGATCAATAATAAATAAACAAATCTAATCAATATTTATATTTTTATAGCTTACAAAACATTCACAATTACTTATTGTCTTGTTTTTCATGTTTTCTTTAAATGTTCCTGACTTTAAGAAACAATGGCTGCATGATAAGTTTAAATGGTCCTAAAAAGTCATTCTATTTAGTTAATGAAATTTATTTACCTTTACTGCCTACCTCCATTGCTTTTGGATATAAATACAAAATATTATTACAAATTTTAGAAATTAAATGAGAATTTCACTCGAGCTTCCAATGTTTGCTTGATTTTTGTCACATAAATGACATTGATATATACACACATTGACATTGATTGACAAACAAAACCAGAAAAACCAGCCTTCTCGCGCTGGTTAATTTGGTGACAGTTATGACCGATATTTTTCAGGAACCGTATGGGAACCGTGTTCCGTAATAAGAAAACTTTCAGGAAACCGATAGAAACTGAACATAAACCATAACCAAGGTAAGCAACGGAATACACCTCTGGAATACACTCTTAATACATCTGATTATATTAAATTTGTAGTCTAATAAAACTGTAAATAGTTTTAACCATAAGGCAATATAGAATTATAAGGCAATGTAGAATTTTATATTTCAAGAGTAGTTTAAAATTGTAGAACTGAAAAATTTAAGAATCAGCCATAGGGTTAAAATTACAATAACACTCATTAAAAACTTACCCAATTTTAATTGATCAAATGACACTTCCCATTTTTTGTCGTAGGGCAACAGTTCTGCTTGATCTCCAATACCAATTTCAGGATTAAGTTGTTCAGGATTGCCTTTGTGGAAGTTCTCCAAACCTAAGCTCTTCAGTTTCCTTTTTAGTTCCTGCAAAATTGTCACAATTTATTAGAAAATCGTATAGAATACATATTTGTTTATAGAGTTTACCTTATCTTTCTTTATCCTGAAAATGATGTAAATAATAGCGATGAGGAGGCAAACTAGGACTATTCCGATGATGTAATAATAAGCGGTAAGTGATGTAGGTTTCACTGAAAAGTAAACGACGTTTAGAAATAGTTTATACTTTTCGTAAAACCGAAATAACTTACTCTCAAACACAAGCATTCCTACTCTGGAGTCTACACCCAAATCGTTGGATATTTTGCATGTGTACTGGTTCTCGTCTGTCACTTCGGTAGAAAGAAATCTTAAAACACTCTTATTTTCTTCAAATTTTACCCTTTCGGTTTCATATATTGCTTTGGTTCCCTAAAATAAGTACCAGATAGATAGAAAATGCGAATCATATAATCATAAGTTATGGTTATATGCCTGTTTAACTGTTACGCTGTGTCTAAGTGCACGTTACCGTGTACCACGTATTTTGCGTGGACGGAAGTTTTATATTTAGTACACGTTAACTTGCACCTAGACACAGTGTAATTGTTAACGTTTTAAAATCTAGACCAACGCAAAAAGATCATTTTTTTAATTAACATAACACATCAATTTAATTGCGGAATATTCTCTTCTTGGATAAAAGAGAATATCTCTTGAGACGTGGATCAAATTTTGTTCATAGTTTTTTTGTACTAGCTCTTGAGAAAATTAACTGAGTATTTTTAAAAGTAAACGTTTCCATCAATTCAATTCGCTTAACTGATAGAAATGGGTCTGATTCGTCGATTTTTTTTCCAACAAAGAAAATGTGAGTAAAATTATAAACTTTATTTGATATTTTCTAAACACTTTTGGTTTATTTCAAATACTACAAACGTGTTTGTCATTATTTGCGTAACTTTAAAACTGTAATAATCAAACTATATGGTTATAGATGGCATCTAAACTGCAAATAGAATATATATTATCCACACAAATTAGAAAATCTAAATAAACCCGCTTAAATTGTTTCTTTAGTTTTCTTTCTTTTTTTTTGCAAATCGTAGCAAATAGTAGCAATCGTGTCAGTTAATAATCTTGCACACTAGGATTTACCATCATTGGACTATAGGCTTGGTGCATTTCAGTTGATTTCAACAAATTCCAACCGCAGCGCACTCTACGGCAGAAATCAGAAATTATCATTATGTACTTCACGTCGCCGTCATGTTGATCGCATTAAAATAATATTCAAATCGTGTTTTTTTTATAATATTTAAGTATTTTAGTTTATTTACTAGTGCAGTTATTGAGACTGTTGCGAGCCGGTGTGGACTCGACCTAACCTCACAATATGGCCCGCCCTCGGATGACCTTAACATCGCATAGACACCGCAATGATTCATTCGTTCGAGAAGAATCGAGACCCACTAGAATGGACTCGTACATACGAGAACATTCGAAAACCTT